>NC_052082.1:51345992-51670992 GCF_015852505.1 Tachyglossus aculeatus
GCACATGTGGATGTCCAGGTGTGGGCATGAGTTTGTGAATGGGCGTTTGAGTGGGGTAAGTAGGCAGTATGTTATGGTTAGGGCTTGGTGATGGGGAGGCAGGCACAGGACCCTGGTAGAACCCACCAGCCCAAAGGCGATGAGACGGTCTTCCCCACACTTCCCTGCAGCTGCATGTTCTGAGTTTTCTGGAGGCATGTCTTCCGTATGTGCTCATTCCAGGTCATCCTGAGAGATCTGCTGCGCTTCCTCCTGGTCTACTTTGTCTTCCTGTTTGGCTTTGCAGTAGGTAAAGATTTTTTCACTTGCCTCCCTCCACTCATCATCATCAATCGTATTTATTGAGCACTTACTGTGTGCAGAGCACTGGACCAAGCGCTTGGGAAGTCCAAGTTGGCAACATCTAGAGACAGTCCCTACCCAACAGTGGGCTCACAGTCTAAACGGGGGAGGCAGAGAACAAAACCAAACGTACTAACAAAATTAAATAAATAGATGTACAAGTAAAATAAATAAATAGAATAACAAATAGGTACTCACTTCCTTCCCCATGGGGCCGGGCACAGGGAGGCTCCTTAGCCACTGTAAGATCATCGTGGGCAGGGAACGCCTCCGTTTATGGCTCTATCGTCCTCAGTCCGGCGTTCTGCAAGCGCTAAGCGCTCAGCAAATACCTTCAGCTGGCGCTTGCCCGACCCACCAAGTCCCGTTGCATCTCCTCTCAGGAGGCTTCACAGGCTGTGGCCGCTGTTGTTGTTGCAGCTTTGGTCAGCCTGACGAGGGAAGCCGTGCCGCTCCCACCCCTCAACACATCCCTCACCCCTCCCGACGGCGGCAGTGACGACGATGGCAAAACCACCTACAGCAACATGTTTACCGCCTCCCTGGAGCTCTTCAAGTTCACCATTGGCATGGGCGAGCTCGAGTTCCAGGAGCACCTGAGATTCAAGGGCTTTGTCATGTTTCTGCTGCTGGTCTACGTGCTCCTCACCTACATCCTCCTGCTCAACATGCTCATTGCGCTGATGAGCGAGACGGTCAACAGCGTCTCCACCGACAGCAAGAGCATCTGGAAGTTACAGGTCGGTCTCTGGCGAGGCTGCAGAAACACCACTGCGGTTTGCGCTGTCAAAATGTGTATTTTCGTTTTGTCTGTGTCTTTGTGGTGTTCAGCACGTACTAGGTGCTGGGGTAGATGCAAGATTAATCAAGTTGGTCACAGTCCATGTCCCACGGGGGGCTTACAGTCGTAATCCCCGTTTTATAGATGAGGTAATTGAGGCACAGAGAAGTTAACTGAGTTGCCCAAGGCCACGCAGCAGACAAGTGGTAAAGCCAGGATTAGAACCCATCCAAGCCAAGTCCTCTGACTCCTAGGCCACTGGTCTATCCACTAGACTATGCTGTGTCTTCCTCTGAGACATTGTGAGACAGCTGGAATCAATCAATCAATCAATCAATCGTATTTATTGAGCGCTTACTATGTGCAGAGCACTGTACTAAGCGCTTGGGAAGTACAAATTGGCAACACATAGAGACAGTCCCTACCCAACAGTGGGCTCACAGTCTAAAAGGGGGAGACAGAGAACAGAACCAAACATACCAACAAAATAAAATAAATAGGATAGAAATATACAAGTACAATAAATAAATAAATAAGTAAATAAACAGAGTAATAAATATGTACAACCATATATACATATATACAGGTGCTGTGGGGAAGGGAAGGAGGTAAGATGGGGGGATGGAGAGGGGGACGAGGGGGAGAGGAAGGAAGGGGCTCAGTCTGGAAGGGACAACGAGGACAGTTTGTGGTCACAGACCTGAATATCACTGAGACCTCACCTATTTTGAAAGTCACTGAGTCATCCATATTCAAAGGAGCTTAGTGAGGGTAGGTGGAGAGGAAAAAAGACTGTGACTGAGGAAGGGGGTGCGGTGAGAGAAGTGGGTGCTGAGCTGCTCAATTCCCGACCAGAGCATGAAGGGGAGGAGAGGGTGTACTGGTGGCACAGCACATTCACTGGCTTGGTGGGAACAAAGTTAGGTATGGGGCTAAAAAACTACTCAAGCAGGCCCAGACCGTGGTTCTAGTGGCCTAATTACCACTGTTCTCCCTCCCTGGAGGGCATGGAAAGGGTCGGAGAGGGGGACTGGGGTTGGGGGAATTCAAGTTTAGGAGTTACCTAGCCAGGGTCGAGGACCCCTCCCCAGAATCCATTCCCGGCTACAGCCTGGTACACACTCTGATCCATGACCTCTAACCTGAGACTCCCACCCCAGAGAGCCATTGCCGTCCTGGAGATGGAGATGGGCTACTGGTGGTGCCGGCGGAAGAAGAAGCAGTCGGGCACCTTCCTGACTGTGGGCGTGACTCCGGACCAGAAGAAGGATGAGCGATGGTGCTTTAGGTAAGCTGGAAGCTGGGTGGGAATTCTGGGCTCTGTTTACTACCGGTAGATAATAATAATAATAATAATAATAATGGCATTTATTAAGCGCTTACTATGTGCAAAGCACTGTTCTAGGCGCTGGGGAGGTTACAAGGTGATCAGGTTGTCCCACGGGGGGCTCACAGTCTTCATCCCCATTTTACAGATGAGGGAACTGAGGCCCGGAGAAGTGAAGTGACGTGCCCAAAGTCACACAGCTGACAATTGGCGGAGCCAGGATTTGAACCCATGACCTCTGACTCCAAAGCCCGGGCTCTTTCCGCTGAGCCACACTGCTCAGGGGTGGGACAGTACAGGCAGCCTGCATTTGGCCCCCTGGGACTCATACTCAAAATGTGATTTATTAAGCATTCACTCTGTGCTAAGTGCTACAGAAGGTACAAGGTTATGCGATCAGGCACAGTCCCTTTCCCAGATGAGACTCTCAAATTATCGCCATTTTACAGATGAGGAAACTGAGGCCCAGAGACGTTAAATGACTTGGGTCATACAGTAGGCCAGTGCCAGAGTTGGGACTAGCATCCAAGTCCTCTGGCTTTCAGTCCCATACTCTTTCCATTAGGCCATGCTCAAGTTTGGTCCCTCACACTGACAATAATAGTAGTAGTAATAATAGTAATATTAGTAATAATAATAATAGGAATATTAAGGGCTTACTATGTGCCAAGCATGGGGCTCACAGTCTAAGTACAAGGGAGATCAGTTATTTAATTACCATTTTTACAGATGAGGAACCTGAAGCCCAGAGAAAACTTCAGCGACTTGCCAAAAGTCACGTAGAAAGAAAGTAGCAGAGTTGAGATTAGAACCCAGATCCCCTGACTCTCAGGCCTGTGCTCTTTTTATTAGGCCACATTGCTCCTCCAAGCACTGCCCAAGCCCTAATGCCCCAGCATTAAACCTGCTTGAACATGAAATCAATCAATCAATCAATCAATCGTATTTATTGAGCGCTTACTGTGTGCAGAGCACTGTACTAAGCGCTTGGGAAGTACAAATTGGCAACATATAGAGACAGTCCCTACCCAACAGTGGGCTCACAGTCTAAAAGGGGGAGACAAAACCAAACATACTAACAAAATAAATAGAATAGATATGTACAAGTAAAATAAATAAATAGAGTAATAAATATGTACAAACATATATACATATATACAGGTGCTGTGGGGAAGGGAAGGAGGTAAGTTGGGGGGATGGAGAGGGGGATGAGGGGGAGAGGAAGGAAGGGGCTCAGTCTGGTATGTTCCTGCACCATAGCAAAGGATTAGACTAGATGAAGTCCCTTCTTTTTTGATGTTCCACCTCTTATAAACAAACAAGAACAAGATATCAAGAACAGAGTCAGTTGGGAGAAACAGGACTTCAGCTTCCCAGATTCCTTAATGGAATGGGTTTCTGCCTTCAGCTCTGCTCCGCCGACAGAGTGTGTGTCCTTGGAAAGTCTGCTGACAGAGTCTGCGTCCTCGGAAAGTGGCTTAGAAGCAGACTTATAGATTGCTGAAGACCTCCTCTGTTCTCTTGCAGACTCTGGATCTTCGGAATCTTTTAGAACTGACACTTAGGGCTGATGATTATATGTATATATGTTTGTACATATTTATTACTCTATTTTACTTGTACATATCTATCCTATTTTATTTTGTTAGTATGTTTGGTTTTGTTCTCTGTCTCCCCCTTTTAGACTGTGAGCCCACTGTTGGGTAGGGACTGTCTCTATATGTTGCCAATTTGTACTTCCCAAGCGCTTAGTACAGTGCTCTGCACATAGTAAGCGCTCAATAAATACGATTGATGATGATTATCATCTCTTGCTTCTGCCCAGCTGGCAGGATCCTTCAAAAGGCTCTGCTTTGAGGGCTTCTGGGGAGGAAAGGAGCCCATCAGCCTGAAAAATCTGATTTTAAAAGGGAAGCATGGCAGCATGGTCTAGTGGGTAGAGCATGGGCCTGGGAATCAGAAGGATCTGGGTTCTAATCCCAGCTCCACCACTTGTCGGCTATGTAACCTTGGGCAAGACGCTTCACTTCTCGAAGCCTAAATTCCCTCATCTGTTAAAAGGAGATTAAGACTGTGAGTCCACTGTTGGGTAGGGACTGTCTCTATATGTTGCCAACTTGTACTTCCCAAGTGCTTAGTACAGTGCTCTGCATACAGTAAGCGCTCAATAAATATGATTGATTGATTGACATGGCTGTGTCCAACCTGGTTGGCTTGTATTATCCCAGCGCTTAGAGCAGTGCTTGGCACATCGTAAGTACTTAATAAATACCAAAGAAGAAATAAAAAGAGCTGTTTGTAACTCAGTACCAGAGAATGATCCAGTTCACCATCCACACACAGCCCCCACACTCCATGCCCAGACACTATATCTTCATTATTAATGCTGTAATAGTGATCCGGGGCTGGTTTTATTCGAGAAATGTTGGGGGACGTTCTATGGTATTTAAATGCTTACTATGTAATAGGCACTGTACTAAACACTGGGATAGATACAAATTAGATTGGACACAGTCTATGTCCCACATGGAGCTAACAGTCTTAATGTGTGAGGTAAAAGAGGTACAGAGAAGTTAAGTGACTTGCAAGATCACACAGCCGACAAGTGGCCGAGCCAGGATTAGAACCCAGGCCCTTATAATTCTCAGGCCTGTGCTCTATCCACTAGGTCAAGCATAGCCTAGTTAATAATAATAATAATGGCATTTATTAATCAATCAATCAGTCAATTGTATTTATTGAGCACTTAATGTGTGCAGAGCACTGTACTAAGCGCTTGGGAAGTACAAATTGGCAACATATAGAGACAATCCCTACCCAACAGCGGGCTCACAGTCTAAAAGGGGGAGTCAGAGAACAAAACCAAACATACTAACAAAATAAAATAAATAGAATAGATATGTACAAGTAAAATAAATAGAGTAATAAATATGTACAAACATACATACATATATACAGGTGCTGTGGGGAAGGGAAGGAGGTAAGGTGGGGGGATGGAGAGGGGAACGAGGGGGAGAGGAAGGAAGGGGCTCAGTCTTAATGTGTGAGGTAACAGAGGTACAGAGAAGTTAAGTGACTTACAAGATCACACAGCCGACAAGTGGCCGAGCCAGGGTTAGAACCCAGGCCCTTATAATTCTCAGGCCTGTGCTCTATCCATTAGGTCAAGCATAGCCTAGTTAATAATAATAATTATAATGGCATTTATTAAGCACTTACTATGTGCAAAGCACTGATGAGCGTAGCCCAAGACAAGGCAGAAGTCCTGCTTCAGTCAGGACAAAGCATGTGAATCTGGATGGGAAATGACCTGCTATTTCTTTAACATTTCCTCCTCCTGCTCCCCTTCCTCCTCCTCTCTTGACAACTAAAGGCAGATATAGTCCAGGGGACTGCGTATGGAAATTCCCAGTCTGAGTCACAGCCCTGACCCCTCTTCTGCTACCCTGGTGACATATGAAGGGCACTGTCCTTGACTCCTTTCTCTCTAACAGCCATATTCATTCTGTGACTAAATCCTGTTGATTGTCCCACTGCAACTTCCATCCATGTTTCTAGGGTGGAGGAGGTTAACTGGGCCATGTGGGAGAGGGAACTGCAAGCCTTGAAAGAGGATCCTGGGGATTGCGGTGACCTGATGAAGAATCCCACAGGTAACAGCTAGCTTCTCTGGCCAGACATTTTCTGTCTCCTCCAATTCTCTGCAGACCAAGGTTCCGGGATCCTTCTGAGCTCTTCACATTGGCAGAGCGAAGCCCATTATGGAAAAATCACGGTGACGAAGGTCACTAGAGTGGCTTTCTCCACTGGCTCTGTCTCAGCTCTGATGTTCTCAAGGTCCATCCAGTCATTTGAAATATTGAGGTTATAGGCGTATTTGCATACTCCTGTGATTTTTTTTTTTTCAATCAGGGAGATGAGGTGATGTCTGGGTTTCTAGCTCCAGTATTAGGAAAGCACTTTTTTTTGTCCTACCTAGAGACCACTCACGTTGCTGCTTCATTTCAGTTTTCTGTTCACATACACTCAGTCCAGCACATTTGCCACCGTAGATGCTCAGAAAACACTGTTGATGATAATGATTATCTCTTCCGCCACATAATTCTCTCCAAAAATGAATTGGTCCAGTTCTATCAGTTTATGAACAATCGCTGTCTTCTGTTACAGGCAAAGCCTGGAAAAGATTGTTGTCGACGCAGAGGCCCAAAGACTCAGCCCCAGAGGAGGACCAACCCTTGAGACCTTGACCGCCTGCCTGTCTAGTCCAGGGTAGAGAAAGCAACATGTTCAGATCTGGTACCTTCCAGTGGTTTGTTTAATGCAGACGGAAGTTTGTCAGTATTGACCCAGATCCCGTAAAAGAGAAATTTTGCCCACTCTCACCTCCGTGGCCTGGACTTCTTATTCCAGAGCAGGCTGTTAAATCTTTTTCTCTGAAGGAAAATTACTCATGATCAGTTCTTCCTGTGATGTAGTGCATTGGTGTGTCAATGCATCCAAACATTTCCCAGAGAGCTCTAGTGGGTCCTGGGAAGGTTACAGAAGAAGGATAAGGCATGGGCCTTGCCCTCTGGGGCTCACAATCGAATGGGAGGGACAATCACTCCGGTTCCCAAGAAGAAACAATAGGTGTACAAAATGCCTTCTGTTGTATTCTCCCAAACACTTTGGACAATACTCTGCACATAATAAATGCTTAATGAATGCTGTTGATTGAAGCAAAGTACAAATGTTGGGATTATGGAATTCAGCCTCCTATCTGCAGCCAGGTAAATGAGGGAACCATCTAGGAAGTAGTAATAGTAATTATTAAGAACTTACTCTGTGCAAAGCCTTGTACAAAGTACTGGGAGAAAACTCTACAGATGAGATGTAGACATGGTCCCTGGTACTCAAAGGGTTCTCAGTCTGAGATGGGTGGCTGTTCTTCCTGAATGTTCTTTCGGGATGCAGATTTTCCAATCTCTCTTGCTATCTTGATCCAGTATTTAGCACCCTGATTGTCTAGTTACTTCTCCTTACATTTACCTATATCTATTCTGCTTAAATGAAGCCCATTTTTCCCTGTCTGAGGAGAGAGAATTGGTCAGTGTCCACCTTTTAAAAATCTTCAAACAGTTGAACACACACTTCTCGTCTCTAGACCAAACAGGCTAGTTCCTTTTTCCTTTCTTCACAGGATCCATTTTCGAGCCCTTTAATCACTTTTGTCATATGTTTAAAAGAACAGTAGCCCTAACTGGACCCAATTTTCCTATAGGCCTACAGAGTGAATGATGGCTCACTGTAGACTGTGAGCCCATTGTAGGGACCGTCTCTATATGTTGCCGACTTGTACTTCCCAAGCGCTTAGTACAGTGCTCTGCGCACAGTAAGTGCTCAATAAATATAATTGAATGAATGAATGGCTGCTGACTCATATAGAGTTGATCAACATGACCTTAGGCCTTTTTTTTCTACACTACTTCTGTCTAGTCAGCCATCCCCCTCTTGAGTCTGTGCAGTTTATTTTTTCAGTTTGAGGAGGCTCCCTTGTACCAGTTCCAACTGAGGTCCTATGTCTTATAGGACACTTTTTTCTCTTTGTGACTGAGTCACTTTGAATTTTATTTTTGCCTTTCAGGGTGTTGACACCCTGCCCAGTTTAATATCATCAGAAGTGTTGTGGTCAAGTTGTAGACAGAGTAGGAGGGGCACACTTCTGCAAAGGGATGGGACCAACATCACTGTGCCCACAGGAAGCATGCATTGGCTGCTGGGCTTTTTCCCGGTGAAATCACGACCAAATACAAGATGTTGGCCAAAAGGAGGTCTGAGTCAAAATCTACTTGGCTGATGGAGCAAATTGCGTGAGTCTCTAATCACCACATGAGAGAGTCATGGTACTTTTCCAGGAAATACCCAGATTTGTGCTGTTCTCCAAACCACATAAAACTAGCACCAGAACCACTTCTGCCTTGTCTGTTGCCCTGGGCAGCTTTGACAAGATAAGATTCCTCTCCCCTGACTCTCACCCCAGGCACTTTCAGGACTTTCTTCCACCTCTACTTCCCCATTCCCACAATGCTGGGGTTCAAGGGGTCACAGCTGTACAGTATCCTTCTAGATTTCTGTGGTCAGGCCTACACAGACAAATTATTCAAGTAACCCAGGCCTCCGAAGCCAAAGAGGAAATTTCCCACTTTGCATTAACCACTCCACGGCCCTGGGCCTTCTTGAAGGAGGAAGTAGGTTCTGTCTACACAACCTGGACAGGAGGCCTGGAGCCCAGTAGCGGAACTTCTGACGCTCTATCTCAGCTCGAACCTTGTGCCGTAAGTAGCAGAGGTGTCTGCTGCCAACATGATCAGAATATTCTGACCCTCTGAGTAGACCCGCATGTTCCCAGGATGGGTTAAGGCCCTGGCAGACTCAGGGCAAGCTGATCTACCACTACCACCACTGCTACCTCTCCTGGAGACATCCCCTCTGAAGGAGGGGCCCCTGCTCTACTCCTAATGGCTTTGGCTCCCCTCACCCCAAAAGGGTAGTCCCCTGCTCTGGAAAATGCTAGCCTCTCTCCCGACTTCTAGGGTAGTTGAGGTGCTATTTTTACAGCACGGTAGCCTGGTAGTACATAGAGATAAAATTGGACTGAATCACGCCGGAGTGGGGAAATGAGTTGGAGGAGCTGTCTACTTTTTTGTACCCATTTGGGATGCTGTATGTGCCACCCACTATCCTATGAAGCCAATAAGGGGCAAGGGACTTCTCTTTCTATTTAACAGGTGAGGAAATTGGATTTGTCATCATCATCATCAATCGTATTTATTGAGCGCTTACTATGTGCAGAGCACTGTACTAAGCGCTTGGGAAGTACAAGTTGGCAAAATATAGAGACAGTCCCTACCCAACAGTGGGCTCACAGTCTTTGTCATGAGGTAGAAGCAGCAAACTCAAGGTACCCGCTTGGGGCAGAGCTGGGGTTAGACCTTCTGATCTTAGCAGTAGTAATAATGATGGTGTTTAAGTGCTTACTATGTGCCAAGTGCTGTTCTAACCACTGGGGTAGATACAAGGTTATCAGGTTGTCCCACGTGGGGCTCACAGTTTTAATCCCCATTTTACAGATGAGGTAACTGAGGCACAGAGAAGTGAAGCGACTTGCCCAAAGTCACACAGCTGACAAGTGGTGGAGCCGGGATTAGAACCCACATCCTCTGACTCCCAAACCCATGTTCTTTCCACTGTGAGCCTCAAATCAGACATGGACTTTGTCCAACCTGCCTTGCTTGTATTTACCCCAGTGCTTAGTCCAGTGTCTGGCACATAGTGCTTAACAAATACCATTTTTTTAAATAAAAAAAGGACTGTGTCTGTTCTACTTTGTATCTACTCCAGCACTTAGCACATAGTAACTGTTTAATAAATGTTATAATTGTTGCTTCCATCTAAAATTCCCTCCTTTTTCTCAAGCCAAGTGCCCTGTGAAGAAGTCAGGGGAAGTCACCAAAGGACTGAACTATTTTCTGGGAGAAAGCTCAACATCCGATCCTAGCCCCTGCCTCTGAGCAGAAGGAGCTCCTCCTTTAAGCCAGGATTCTCCAAATCTTGCGTCAGGGGACACAAGAGGTTTGCAGATGGTTACCAAGACTTCTTCAAGACACAGTAGTTAATGATGGAAATTTTACTTTTGGAGGCATCATAATTCTCGTCCATGATATTTCATTTTTGGAAACAGGCATCATCCTTGTATTATCAGATCTGTTCCACCAGATTGGCCCGATAATCTATGTAAAATAATACAGGTTAATCACAACTACCCAGAAAGTTCAGGCAAAAGTGTTTATCTTTTGATTGATACCATCAAAATACTTCCTTAGTGTAAGCTGATTATTCATATATATTTCAATTTAGCATTGTTTAAGGTCTGACCCAAGGGCCAGAAAAAGAGGAAGACTGGGACTGGAGAAGCTGGCATTTTGTCGAGTTAGAAATACAAGTGCAAAGACATTCTGTTTCATCGATGAGACAGTATTAAAATAAACTAAGCCCTTCATATGACTGAAGGACAAGGGCTTTTGATTTTGTGATTTCTAATAAACTTTCCAAATAGGGTCCAGTCATCATAGGAGGTCTCACCATCAACCAGATGGCTAATAAGCAGACTCATCAGCCCATCGATACATGTTCTTCCTCCCACTTAAACTGTCAGCCACATGCGGGATGGAAACCAGGGTGATCTGATTGTCTTGTATCTGTCTACCCAAATGCTGAGTACAGTTCTTGGCACACAGTGCTTTATTAGTAATATTATTATCTACGAGTTCCCAGGACCTTAAAAAAAAAATCAAGCTAAGCCCATGAGATATCAGGCCTAAGACCCAGAAAAAAAATTGAATACCAAAATAAACAATAACCTTCTCCAGTATTTGCTGTGGCCTCAGACTCCTGCTGTCCCTTGCCATATAACACATCATAGCTACTGCATTGTTGAGTGGGGAAGGGTCAGTCAGTCGTATTTATTGAGCCTTACTGTGTGCACAACACTGTAGTAAACACTGGGGAAAGTAAAATATAACATTATAACAGGCACATTCCTGGCCCACTACAAGCTTCCAGTCTAGAGAGAGAGACAGACAATATAAATAAATAAAATTACAGATATGTACATAAGTGTTGTGGGGCTGGGAAAGGGATGAATAAAGAGAGCAAATCAAGGTGATGCAGAAGTCAGTGGGAGACGAGGAAAGGAGTACTTAGAAAAGGCCTTTAATTAGGCTTTGAAGGAGGGGAGAGTAATTGCCTGTCATATGAAGAGGGAGGGTGTTTCCAGAGCCCGCTGTTGGGTAGGGACCGTCTCTCTATGTTGCCAACTTGTACTTCCCAAGCGCTTAGTCCAGTGCTCTGCACACAGTAAGCGCTCAATAAATACGATTGATTGATTGATGTAGGTGAGAAGTCGGAGGTGAGATAGGTGAGATGGAGGTGCAATGAGAAGGTTGGCATTTGATGAGCAAAGTGTGTGGGCTGGGTTGTAGGAAAGTAGCAAAGTGAAGTAGGACGTGGCAAGGTGATTAAATCCTTAAAAAATAAGAAGGCACGTAGATCCAGAGCCTTCATTAATGGATTGAACCTAAGAGTTTACACATTAACTAGAGCTGCCATTCTCTTCCCACCCCATTCCATAGATCTACTCCCAGGGCACAGGGCAGTTCAGTTGTTACTCTGGTCAACTAATAAATCACTTGTATTTATTGAGTGCTTACTTTATGCCAGGCACTGTACTAAGCGCTGGGCTAGATACAAACTAATCAGATTGGACACAGCTCCTGTCCCACACGGGACTCACAGTTTTAATCACCATTTTATAGGTGAGGTAACTGAGGCACAGAGAAGTTAAATGATTTTCCCGAGGTCACACAGCAGGTAAGTGGTAGAACCAGGATTCTACCCATTTTTTTTTGTTTTCCCAGTAAGCTGCTGCTCCTCACAGATGCTAAATAAATAGGTCAGAGAAAGTCCCCTGCTGGCAGTTGAAGGCTTCCTCCGCAGCTGCGTCAGTCACAGAAAAACTGGGTGCTGGGATGAAGCTCCAGGGGCTGTTCCAGTGTCTTCTCTACTTAACAAGTAAGTGAGATTCAATCAATCAGTTGTATTTGTTGAATGCTTACTGTGTGCAGAGCACCGTATTAAGTGCTTGGTAGAGTACAGTATAACTGAGTTGGTAGACACGTTCCCTGCCCACAGTGAGCTTATAGTCTAGAAGACTGCCCTCCGTCAAAGGGCAGAAAAATGAGGGCAGAAGGGAGAGGGAAGGAAAGGGGGAGAAAGAAAGGGGAAATGAAGGAGTTGAGAGGATTGGGGAGGGGGAGGAGGGGCAAAGGGGAGAAAGAAAAATGGTGGGAATATAATCTCCAGACCCAGAACTGTGAATTTATTTTATTTTGTTAGTATGTTTGGTTTTGTTCTCTGTCTCCTCCCCCTTTTAGACTGTGAGCCCACTGTTGGGTAGCGACTGTCTCTATATGTTGCCAATTTGTACTTCCCAAGCGCTTGGCACAGTGCTCTGCACATAGTAAGCGCTCAATAAATACGATTGATGATGATGATGATGATGATGTCTCCCCCTTTTAGACTGTAAGCCCACTGTTGGGTAGGGACTGTCTCTATATGTCGCCAATTTGTACTTCCCAAGCGCTTGGCACAGTGCTCTGCACATAGTAAGCGCTCAATAAATACGATTGATGATGATGATGAACTGTGGACCTTTCACTTCAAAACACAAATACCTTGTGTTATCCATTGCTTAATCCTTACCTTCTAAATTACCATATTTTACTCTGTACATGCATCATTATATTGCATTAATACTGCAGTTGAGTATTCATTCTGCATTTACTTTTGCGGCGCTGAAGGTTTGCAGAAAACGATGAATCATTTTGAGCTTCTTGGAAAAACGGAGCAATGGGAACCCAGGAAAATACGCATGTCAGAGCTCCTTGATGGGCTTAATAATAAACATGCCTGTTTATTTCTGTTGTAGTCTCCTAAGTGCTTAGTACAGTGCATTGAACACAGTAGGCACTTGAGTACCATTTCTACAGTATCACTGTTTTTCCTGAGAGGTACAATTTTGTAGGAAAGTTTCCTTGTTTACATGATTCATAGGTTTTGCATCACTTCAGAAATCATTTAAGGTTCGAAATCTTTTGAGGATGAGAGAGTAATTCTTGGAAAAACCTTTAAGACTCTATTTCCTTAAAGCAAATCTGCCTGATGATTAAACCTGTCTTCATTTATTTCTCTTACATGAGACAGTTCACTTTTGAGAATTGACTATGCTGGGATCCCCGGCGAAATGAAGCAACTTAATCAAATTTCCTTTAGAGTCGTCACTTGCAAAGGCAAAGTAACCTGAGAAAGAACCCAGAGAACTTGCTTTGAAATGAAGGGGTCAGGAAGCTGCACAGAATCAAAGACAGAGGGCAAGATGGTTTGGGGGGCTCGGTTAGATTTTATTATAAGAGCTACAACATAGCAAAACACATTTTAAAGTCATAGTTGTATAATGTGCTTCTGTGAAAGATCAAGATTGACTTATTCAATGTAAATATGGTGACAAGTAAGAGACCTGGTTGAAGGTTAATATGTTTTGTTGTCTGTCTACCCCTTCCCGACTGTGAGCCCGCTGTTGGGTAAGGACCGTCTCTATATGTTGCCAACTTGTACTTCCCAAGCGCTTAGTACAGTGCTCTGCACACAGTAAGCGCTCAATAAATACGATTGAATGAATGAATGAAAGGTCCTCACCTCTCCTCTCTTTCCCTCATGGACCTTGCTGACTTACGAATAGAGTTTCACGGTGCCATCTGACCATGGAAAGACTGTGAAATGCAACAAATTCTGGGTAACTCAAAGTACCAAGGGCCAAAAAAAAAAGCATTTGAGCAATCAAGGTTCCAGTGATCTGTCGTTCTTATTTAAAAAAACCATCAGGCACCTGAGGAGTAGCTATTAATTAATTATGGTATTTATTAAGTGCTTACTATGTGCCAAGCACTGTTCAGACCACTAGGGTAGATACAAGGTAATCAGGTTGGACACAGTCCTTGTCCCACATAATAATAATGATGGCACTTATTAAGCGCTTACTATGTGCAAAGCACTGTTCTAAGCACTGGGGAGGTTACGAGGTGATCAGGTTGTTCCACAGGGGGCTCACAGTCTTAATCCCCATTTTTACAGATGAGGTAACTGAGGCCCAGAGAAGTGAAGTGACTTGCCCAAAGTCACACAGCCGACAATTGGCGGAGCTGGGATTTGAACCCATGACCTCTGACTTCAAAGCCCGTGCTCTTTCCACTGAGCCATAGGGCTTCTCACTGAGCCATGCTGCTTCTCCACGTGGGGCTCACGGTCTTAATCCCTATTTTAGAGATTCATTCATTCATTCAATTGTATTTATTGAGCGCTTGCTGTGGGGAGAGCACTGTACTGAGCGCTTGGGAAGTACAAGTCGGCAACATATAGAAATGGTCCCTACCCAATAATGGGCTCACAGTCTAGAAGGGATGAGGTAACTGAGGCATAGAGAAGTGAAGTGACTGGCCCAAGGTCACTCAGCAGACAAGTGGTGGAGCCAGGTTTAAAACTCACGTACTCTGACTCCCAAGCCTGTGTTTTTGCCACTAGGCCATGCTCCTTGTCTGCTTCGACCTGCCTGCTTTTCTGAAAGAGAAAACACACAGAGATTCGCATAATGAGGTATGCCACAGTACGCATACAGTTACAGAAGTGACCAAGTCATTTATTTGCCCTCAAAGCAACCTACACTCTAATGGGGGACATAGGACAGATATACAAATGAACTTTTGCGATAAACGGAAACAAAAAAACATTTCGAATCAGAGCACTATCAACAGAAGCATAGAAACAAAATTGGCAGCCAGATAGAAGAAAGTGCTGAAGAGTGGCTAAAGCGTGGCTCAGTGGAAAGAGCCCGGGCTTTGGAGTCAGAGGTCAGCGGTTCAAATCCCGGCTCTGCCACTTGTCAGCTGGGTGACTTTGGGCAAGTCACTTCACTTCTCTGTGCCTCAGTTCCCTCATCTGTAAAATGGGGATTAAGACTGTGAGCCCCACGTGGGACAACCTGATCACCTTGTAAACTCCCCAGCGCTTAGAACAGTGCTTTGCACCGAGTAAGCGCTTAATAAAGGCCATCATTATTATTATTAAAGGAATTGAAGTGATCAGAGAAAGACTAGGCACATCTGAGAAGACTTCATAGAGGAAGAAGAGCACTTAAAAGCACTCACCTTCCCTCCTCTTTCCTCATCTGGTTACTCTCCTACTACAACCCAGCCCACACACTTCACTCTTCTAATGCCAACCTATTCTATATGTTGCCAACTTGTACTTCCCAAGCACTTAGTACAGTGTTCTGCACACAGTAAGCGCTCAATAAATACGATTGAAGAAGAACCTACTCACCATACCTCGATCTCATCTACCTCACCACCAACCTCTCACCCATGTCCTGCCTCTGTCATCATCATCAATCGTATTTATTGAGCGCTTACTGTGTGCAGAGCACTGTACTAAGCGCTTGGGAAGTACAAATTGGCAACATATAGAGACAGTCCCTACCCAACAGTGGGCTCGCAGTCTAAAAGGGGGAGACAGAGAACAAAACCAAACATACTAACAAAATAAAATAGAATAGATATGTACAAATAAAATGAATAAATAAATAAATAAATAGAGTAAAAAAATATGTACAAACATATATTCATTCACTCATTCAATTGTATTTATTGAGCGCTTACTGTGTGCAGAGCACTGTACTAAGCGCTTGGGAAGTACAAGTTGGCAACATATAGAGACAGTCCCTACCCAACAGTGGGCTCACAGTCTAGAAGAGGGAGACAAAGAACAAGACAAAACATATTAACAAAATAAAATAAATAGAATATGTACAAGTAAAATAAATAAATCACACCTGGGTGTCCATACATATATACAGGGCATTCTGTCCTGGAATGCCCCCCCTCCTTATATCCGAGAGGTAATTACTCTCCCCACCTTGAAAGCCTTATTGAAGGCACATCTCTTCCAAGAGCCCTTCCCATACTAAGCTGCTTCTCAAGTACTCTTGTACCCTCCCAAGTGCTTAGTACAGTGCTCTGTACACAACAAGCACTCAATAAACATCACTGATTGATTGATTAAGCAAGTAAAAAGAAGGTGGATTTGCAGATTCTTTACAATATGCAGTTGAGAGGACAGAACCCGACACCTTCTCCCAGTTTCCAAGAAACCTGATTCCAGGTGCAAGATTCTAGCAGTACCTTCCTCCTTCAGCCTCCCAAAGAAAGCCTGCCCGTACGTGACTTGAAGGCAGGAATAATATATCTTGCTGCTATCGAACTTTTCCAAGCGATTAGCGCAGTGTGTTGCATTCAGTAAATACCATTACTACCATTAATAATTGGAATCGCTTTCCGCCTTTAAGGTGTTTGAGGGCTCGGAAGCTTTAGCGAGCTGGAGACGCACTTTGTAGAGCTGCACCCGGTGGGTTTGCGTGGGAGAAGAGATGTCTGTTCCCCCGCCTTGCCTTGGCAGCGAAGGAGGGCTGTGGTTCAAGCGGTTCTTAGTGTTGGCGGCTGCAGGAGGCCACCCAGCCTGACATCCGTTGCTTTCAGGTGCCACCAAGTTTATTCAAAGCCTGCACAGTTGTGAGCATTTCCTTCATCTCTTCAGACGGGTGGTTTTTGTGGCAAAAATGACTCACGGTGTCTGTTGGATTCAACACGCTACCTCTGATGCGATGGAATCTCCAGCATGGTGGGTGCCACTGGCCCTGTTCTCTTCTCCAAGTCCTCAGGTCTCACAGCTCACTGGGTCCGGTCTGTTAGCTGATCCTTGTGTGTATAGATCCTACTAGTATAGTTCCCGGTCGCCAATCAATTGATCGTATTTATTGAGTGCTTACTGGGTGTAGAGCACTCTACTAAGCACTTGGGAGAGTACAACATAGCAGAATTGGGAGACAGGTTCCCTGTCCATCATCATCAATCGTATTTATTGAGCGCTTACTATGTGCAGAGCACTGTACTAAGCGCTTACCTTAAGTGCTTACCCTGTCCACCATGCCCAGACCTTGCCTTGCAGGGATGAATGTAGTATCGTTTTCAGAGCCCTTCATCTTTGTGAAGAGAGGCTCCTTGCCTGTTAGCCATTTTTCTCAGTCATCTGTCAGTAGAGTGGTCATCCAGTTTTTAGTTGCTCGGTCCCCAGACGGTAAAGATAAGGCACCAGATATCTATAGGTTGGTATTTTCATTCATTTGTTCGTTCAATCATATTTATTGAGTGCTTACTGTGGGCAGAGCATTGTACTAAGCGCTTGGAAAGTACAATTCAGCAATAGAGACAATCCCGGCCTACAACAGGCTTACAGTCTAGAAGGAGGGAGACAGACATCAAAACAAGTAAATAAATAATTTCCATAGTCCTGTCTCCCGCCCCCTCAGCACCCGCTGCTGAGTTTTGTGGCTTGGCAGTGGCTCCCATGTTCAGGGGGGCTTGGGAGGGAAAAACAAAGGCTGTGGATCCCATGTTCAGGGGGGCTTGGGAGGGAAAAACAAAGGCTGTGGACAAGTGGGGGAATAGGGGTCTCCCTGGAACAATGCTCTAGAATCAGATGGCCTCAGAGGGGCTTCTGCAATATGGCAGCTATGACATCATTTATTATACTTCATGCTGGCCATAGCACACGTTCTGTCACATGCTGTGAGCCCACTGTTGGGTAGGGACTGTCTCTTGCCAACTTGTACTTCCCAATTGCTTAGTACAGTGCTCTGCACACAGTAAGCGCTCAATAAATACGATTGATTGATTGATTGATTGATGCTTACCCTTTACCTGGTATTGTGAGGGCTATCTGGGGATAACCTATCTGTCAGCCATGCCAACAGTTGGTTTCCCGTATCGGTGGAGTCTGTTAAATAATTGCTTCTTTGATTCTCTCCACAAAAAAGCTGGTAATTATCCTGACCCTTGAAAATGGCTGCCCGAGTCATCTTGACCAAGTGCAAGGCTAGAATTATTTGTCAGAGGCTCCTGGGGCACCTCATCATCATCATCATCAATCGTATTTATTGAGCGCTTACTGTGTGCAGAGCACTGTACTAAGCACTTGGGAAGTCCAAGTTGGCAACATATAGAGACAGTCCCTACCCAGCAGTGGGCTCACAGTCTAAAAGGGGGAGACAGAGAACAAAACCAAACATACTAACAAAATAAAATAAATAGAATAGATATGTACAAGTAAAATAAAAAAAATAGAGTAATAAATATGTACAAACATATATACATATATACAGGTGCTGTGGGGAAGGGAAGGAGGTAAATATTTACTAAATATTTAGTAAGCATAAATATATAAATATTATTCTATATTCTATATTACTAAAATAGTATATATAATAGTATTATACTGTAATAATATTAAATTTTATGATATTATCCATATTAATGTCTGCTCCCCCTCTGGACTGTAATCCTGGTATGGGCAGATAACGTTTCTGCTAATTCTGTTGTGTTGAATACACTTAGTACGGTGCTCTACATATAGTAAGTGCTCAGTAAATGTAATTGATTGATTAAAGAATTCTAAAATTCCACCTCAACAGTGCCTTTTCCAATTACCCATTCAATAGTGGAATTGGCCAGAGAGCATTCCTACTTACCAAGAAATGGCACTGGGGAGAGCCCAGGCCTGCAGACAGACTTTGTTTTCATACTTACCAAAATGTGCCAGACAATTTCCACTTAATAGACTTTTTCACGCTGTCCCACCGTTTTGACCTCTGTCTACAATGAGCTCCCAGAAGACAAGGCCTGGACCCACCCAAACCCTTAGTAAAAGAGGAAATCCAGGCTAAATAAGTAACCACCTGGACTGTAAGCTCGTTGTGGAAAGGGAATGCGTCTGTTTTATTGTTTGTACTCTCCCAAGCGCTTAGTACAGTGCTCTGCACACCATAAGCCCTCAATAAATATGACTGATTGATTGATCGTCCTGGAAAAAGTTCACCCTCTGGGTGTCCCCCGCAAGCAGTGACAGGAAGTTGGAAGGCCACCAGCGGCCCCGGGTTTGGGCAGAGAGGGGCAGAGTGTAATCAATCAATCAATCGTATTTATTGAGCGCTTACTGTGTGCAGAGCACTGTGCTAAGCGCTTGGGACGTACAAGTTGGCAACATATAGAGACAGTCATCATCATCATCATCAATCGTATTTATTGAGCGCTTACTATGTGCAGAGCACTGTACTAAGCGCTTGGGAAGTACAAATTTGCAACATATAGAGACAGTCCCTACCCAACAGTGGGCTCACAGTCTAAAAGAGTGTAAGGTGGTGAAAGGTGGCCTGAGGGCTACCAGGATCTCAGGGAAAATAATAATAATAATGATGGCATTCGTTAAGCGCTTACTATTTGCAAAGCACTGTCCTAAGCACTGGGGAGGATACAAGGTCATCAGGTTGTCCCACATAGGGCTCACAGTCTTAATCCCCATTTTACAGATGAGGGAACTGAGGCACAGAGAAGTTAAGTGACTTGCCCAAGGTCACACAGCTGACAACTGGGGGAGCCTGGATTTGAACCCATGGCCTCTGACTCCCAAGCCCGTGCTCTTTCCATTGAGCCACGAAAAGCCACCACCTCCCGAATATTATGTACATCCTGAGAATGTGATGATGATAATGGTATTTGTTAAGCGCTTACGGGGTCAAGCACTGTTCTAAGAGCTGGGGTAGATGCAAACTAATCAGGTTGGATACAATTCCTGTGCCACCTGGGGTTCATCGTCTTAATCCCCATTTTACAGATGAGGTAGCTGAGGCACAGAGAAGTGTAGTGATTTGCCCAAGGTAACACAGCAGGCAAGTGGCATCATCATCATCATCATCAATCGTATTTATTGAGCGCTTACTATGTGCAGAGCACTGTACTAAGCGCTTGGGAAGTACAAATTGGCAACATATAGAGACAGTCCCTACCCAACAGTGGGCTCACAGTCTAAAAGGGGGAGACAGAGAACTAAACCAAACATAATAACAAAATAAAATAAATAGAATAGATATGTACAAATAAAATAAATAAATAAATAAATAGAGTAATAAATATGTACAAACATATATACATATATATAGGATATACATATATACAGGGCAGAGCTGGGATTAGAATCCAGGTCCTTCTGACTCCCGGAAGAGAATGCTGGTGGAGGATCAGGGAGCAGTTGGAAGCCACTTACGTCCATGCAGGTGGCCTCTAGTGCATAGGACATGTACTCTCCGAAGCTTTTAGCATAGTGCACTGCACAAAAGAAGTGTTCAACAAGTACCAATGATTGCTTGGAAACTTCAGCCCTGCTGTAGGAAGTCACATACAGTCAGCCATGGTATTAGACCGGTGGTTTTCTTGAAGAAGTAGATGTTGCATTATTCAAGTCTGTCACATGCAACCACAGACTCTTCCCTTTACCTCTGTTTCTCATATACTGTCTTTAGAAAGAGCTCAGAGAGCCCTCATTCTTCAACCCCATGATCACCGACTCCTAAGATTGCATGTTCTTCTTCTTGAGGGAGTGTGTTTTCCTTGCACCCTGTACCTTGGGCTTGATCCTTGAGGGACAGGAGGGAAAGGGAGACAGCAGCAACTTTCCAGTGGGACAATTAGGGTTTGCGCAAACCCAGACACCTATGACGACATGCCAAGCAGTTTGCACAACATAATGACATCATGCGGAACGTATAGACTGTGAGCCCACTGTTGGGTAGGGACTGTTTCTACATGTTGCCCATTTGTACTTCCCAAGCTCTCAGTACAGTGCTCTGCACATAGTAAGCGCTCAATAAATGCGATTGATGATTTACGGAAGTCTACCTGAACCTAGACCATTTCTCCAAGGAGTTCCCGATGACTCCTTTGCTCTAGATTTCCTGTGTTCCCTACCCAGATCTGAGCTCTGGAACTGAGCATCATGAGTGTAGTGGCCAAGGACTAAAATTAAAAATCTTGGGCACAAAGGTCATCCAAGGCCTTAGCTGTTTGAAATAGGGGATGATAGATCAGCTGGAAACAACATTGCCCAGGATAAAACCAGAAAAATGTTCAGCCTGTGGTTTGGTGGTGCCTATGATCTGCCCACTTTCATTTTGGCTAATTTTCCTCTCGTTGCTTTCTCCAAACTCCTTGAGCAAGTTGTCTACACACTCTACTTCCACTTCCACTCCTCCAGTTCTCTCCCTGAGCCCCTCCAGGCTGGTTTCTGCCCCCTTCACTTCATGGAAACTGTCCTCCCTAAAGTGACTAATTATGTTCTTCTTGCCAAATCCAACGGCCTTGACTCCATCCTAATCCTCCTCGTCCTTTCAGCTGCCTTCTAAACGGTGGGCTGCCTTCTTCTCTTCAAAATTTTATCCAACACTGGCTCCACTCTCCCTTTCCTCTCCTGATAATAATAGTAATAATGATGGTATTTGTTAAGAGGTTACTATGTGCAAAGCACTGTTCTAAGCGCTGGGGGGGGGATACAAGGTGATCAGGTTGTCCCATGTGGGGCTCACAGTCTTAATCCCCATTTTACAGATGAGGTAACTGAGGCACAGAGAAGCGAAGTGACTTGCCCAAAGCCACACAGCTGACAAGTGGTGGAGCTGGGATTAGAACCCATGACCTCTGACTCCGAAGCCTGGGCTCCTTCCACTGAGCCACGCTGCTTCTCCTCCTATCTGTCTGACTACTCCTTCTTTATTTTTTATGGTATTTGTTAAGCATTATGTGCTAGACACTGTACTAAATGCTGGGGTAGATACACGATAATCGGGTTGGACACAATCCCTGTTCCACATAGGGTTCACAGTGTTAATCCCCATTTCACAGATCAATCAATCAATCAATCGTATTTATTGAGCGCTTACTGTGTGCAGAGCACTGTACTAAGCGCTTCGGAAGTACAAGTTGGCAACATATAGAGACAGATCCTACCCAACAGTGGGCTCACAGTCTAGAAGGGGGAGACAGAGAACAAAACCAAACATATTAACAAAATAAAATTAATAGAATAGATATGTACAAGTAAAATAAATAGAGTAATAAATATGTACAATGATGAGGTACACAGAGGAGGATAGCTGATGCACAGAGAATAATAATAATAATTGGGGTATTTGTTAAGCTCTTACTATGTGCTAGGCATTGTACTAAGCGCCGGGGTGGATATAAGCAAGTTGGGTTGGACACAGTCCCTGTTCCATATGGGGCTCACAGTCTCAATCTTCATTTTACAGACGAAGTAACTGAGGCACAGAGAAGTGAAGTGATTTGCGCAGTGTCACACAGCAGACAAGTGATGGAGCCAGGACTAGAACTCAGGTCCTCTGAGTCCCGGGCCTGTACTCTTTCCACTAGACCACACTGCTTCTCATGCTGTAGGGAGTTGTGCCGGTGCATAACAAGCCACTTGCCCACCTCGAGAATGGGAACAACTCACAGAGGATCTGGGGTATTCACAATTAGTCAGGCCTTCCCAGACTGAGCCCCTTCCTTCCTCTCCCCCTCGTCCCCCTCTCCATCCCCCCATCTTACCTCCTTCCCTTCCCCACAGCACCAGTATATATGTATATATATTTGTACATATTTATTACTCTATTTATTTATTTATTTATTTTACTTGTACATATCTACTCTATTTTATTTTGTAGTATGTTTGGTTTTGTCTCCCCCTTTTAGACTGTGAGCCCACTGCTGGGTAGGGACTGTCTCTATATGTTGCCAATTTGTACTTCCCAAGCGCTTAGTACAGTGCTCTGCACACAGTAAGCCCTCAATAAATACGATTGATGATGATGATGATGGTGAATTACGCTGTCACTTCGAAAACGAGTTCATATTCCACTCCACTATGATGCTCTTCATTTAGCACTCTTTTTTAAATGAATTGTTAAGCGCTTTCTATGAGTCAAGCACTGTTCTAAGAACCGGGGTAGATGCAGGTTAGTCGGATTAGACACAGCCCCTGTCCCACACGAGGCCCACAGTTCAAGTAGGAGAGGGAACAGGTATTGATTCTCCATTTTGCAGTTGAGGAAACTGAGGCATAGAGAACTGAAGTGACTTGCTTAAGGTCATACAGCAGGCGAGTGATGGAGCTGGAATTAAAACCCAGCTCCTCCGGCTCCCAGGTCTGTACTTTAACCCGTAGGCTGTTGAATTTTAAAGTCACAGTTTCATAGAGCGCTCCCTCATTTGGTACTAACCCTCTGGCTTAGCTGCGTGCAAAGTTTATCTTGGCCCAGACACCTTCCTCTTTCAGACCCTCAGCTCCTTTCCCACATCCTCAAAAGTTGAAGTACTTTGACTGCCTTGAATAGAAAACCTAAAAGCCCAATTCTTCAGCTGGTTTTTCTCTCACTGGAAAGAGATAAACGATAGGTCTTTAGTGTGTGAGTACCAGGTGTCTTCCTGAAGAGTAAGATGAGAATGATAACACTTAGAAAATGAAATGCTCACTTGTTATTTATTTATTATTAATTTAAATAAATACATAAATACAAATATTTTAATTACAATAATAATATTTATTTTTATTTATTTATTATAAAATTCAATTGGTAGCCATTTATTATTGGATCAAATTTGCATTGCTACTTGGCCTTGGAATTTATATTTGTTTTTATTACTTTTTTAAATATATGTTCATTGCTTTGGTCAATTTTTGGATCTTCGGAATGCACTTAACATGTTTCCTGGGGGAAATTCTACGCCATGAAGCTCTCTTTTGCTAAGCACTCTGTTTTCATGAAACCAAACAAGAATAACAACTGGAAAGTCCCTTTATTTACTCCTGGTTCCTGGAAGTGGACATTAAAAAGCAGTTTTCTCATTCTAGGTTTAGCTTAACGTGCATGGTGTAGTGGATAGAGCACCAGTCTAGGAGTCAGAAGGTCATGAGTTCTAATCCCTGCTCTGCCACTTGTCTGCTGTGTGACCTTGTGCAAGTCAATTCACTTCTCTGTGCCTCAGTTACCTTATCTGTAAAATGAGGATTGGGACTTTATCTTATTTGATTTGCTTGTATCCACCCCAGCTCCTGGTACAGTACTTGCACATAATATGAGTTTAACAAATACCATCATTATTATTATGATGATGAAATCACTCTTTTTCTCCTATTAGAAATATAACCACTATAGTAACACAATTCCCAAATTGTAGAGTTCTGAAAGAAGATAATGGAAAGGCAATGAGACGGTGGAGGTTCAAATTCAGAAGATGTGTGTCCTATCGATAATCTACTTGCAAATATTTAATTTGGAGAAAAATAATGTGGCCATTTTTTACAGCAATCATTTCCCTGAGGAGTTTCAATATTGACATCAACAAAATGTGGATCACATCTTCCACTCACTTTGTGTCTGAAGTCCTTATGCATTCTGAAAAAAGCAAAAAGACCTGGTAAGTGCTGTGGAGCTGATCTAATGTGGCCATTTGTCCACTTTGACACAGAACAGTCCAGTTTTCCACTTGTCTGTCCCTTGTTCATTTGAGCTTTCAGCCCCTTGGGGACCCCAGCAAAATTGAGGGTGGAGAGGAAGATATTACAGCTTAGGCCCTGTGGGTACATGTGAGGGATGTGAGCCTTCCTGGCTGTCATGGGAGAACCTCTGAGAGCTGTGAGCTTAAGAGAAATGGTATTTTTACCAAGATGTGGGGCTCAGAAGTGGCGCCAACTTTAACGGGGCCCTGAGAGGGGAGTGTGATCATCATCATCAGTCGTATTTATTGAGCGCTTATTATGTGCAGAGCACTGTACTAAGCGCTTGGTAAGTACAAATTGGCGACATATAGAGACAGTCCCTACCCAACAGTGGGCTCACAGTCTAAAAGGGGGAGACAGAGAACAAAACCAAACGTACTAACAAAATCAAATAAATAGAATAGATATGTACAAATAAAATAAATAAATAAATAGAGTAATAAATATGTACAAACGTATATACATATATACAGGTGTGATGACTCCAGAGTGAGTCAGGGGCAGATGGGCTTCTGCAAAGGGTTGCATATGATGCCATTATCCTATGCTGTGTGTATCTCAGTGTCTGGCATCTGTGAGGGCTGTTGATAGCCATCCTATATGGGCTGATGCAGCTGACTCTAGAAGAGCACTGTTAGAGTCTGCGCTAGGCCTGGCAGATAATTGGTCCCATCTTACTGAGGGACAGTATTTCAAATTGACATTTACGTTTATTCCCTTTCATGCCCACCTCATTTAGTTTAAGCAATACCTATGCAAGTCATTTCACAGTTTATCATAATTAATAATAATAATAATAATAATGTGATTGACAGTTCTCCTAGTGGTGATCCCACCTGCCTCATCAACATATTCTTTTGTTCCTTCTTCATCTTCCAGTTCTGGAGAAGTTAAGGCTTTGCCAGGTGACTGAAGTGTAATCAATTTAACCTGACTGACTCCCGCGAGGTTCTTTTCAGTTGTTTAGCTCTGCCTCCACTTGAAGTTTGGTTCTGCCAACCCCAGTGGTCCCTCTTACCACTGGCCAGAAGAGACATCTGCCTTGATCTCACAGTCCTCAGAGGTTCCCCCATGACAGCCAGGGGGGCTCGCATCCCTCCCCAGTATCCCCAGTGCCTAAACTGTAGTATCCCCTTCTCCACCCTCAACTTTGCTGGGGTCTCCAAGGCACTGAAAATTAGCAGTGGAAATAAGGGAGAGGGAAGTACACACTAGGACTGTAAGCTCTAAACCGAAAACTTGGCCTCTAGACTATAGCCCTGTACCCCTCCATTTAGATGGTAAGCTCCACACAGAATCAAAACTTCATAACCTCCATGGCACCTAACCAGGGCTGTGTAACCCCACAGCTTAGTCAAAATTGAGTGTGTGGCTGAGTTGGGGAAGAGGAAGAAAGAGCAGGTGGTAGAGGAAGAGGTCGGGAGACAGTTGTCATAGAAATGACCTGCTTGGTTGCTAGCAGGAACAGAAAGGTTCTCTCATGCACAGCAGACAGCAACGGTGGTTCTGCTTGAGCATTACTTCTCCCAGTTCTCCCAGCCCCTTGCCCACTTCCTTTAGAGGATTTCCATCCAGGAATGTGACCCTGGGAATGTGACCCTGACCGTCAAAGATACCTAGGTAACCGCAGCACCCAAACGAGCCCTCACACTCTTTACCACGGACAAATTTTAATTACAGGAGTAGTTAGCCAACCCATTTCCCCAGTTCTTCTTTGCCTCCAGATCCAGTTTCTCCTGCTCCTTAGGTTCGAGAACCCAAATAGGGTAGCAATTATCATCTCATAGCTCTGGGGTCCGTTTGGGGGTGTAGTAACGACCCTTCAAAACCAGGAACAGAGAAGAACCTGTTCGCTGGGGGCGAAATGAGATCTGACTCAGTTTGCCATCTCTAACTCAGTTTATTTTTATACTTTTCATTGCTAGTCTCCTGATAACCAGTTCTCCAAGAAATGAAGTTGGGAGTCTCTTCAAATGTTCTATCATCCAGGATAAGATCAGCTGTGACTCTGTTTGTAAGTAGATCTCTGTCCCAGGGTAGGGGAGAAAATACAAAAAATAAGGCAGTGCTTGACTCTTTAACTAGGGCCTGAAAAGTAATTAGTTATGGTATTTATTAATTATTTACTATGTGCCTAACATTGTGCTAAACATGCATTGTGCTAAGAATGGATCAGACACAATCCCCATCCCTTTTGTTGTTCACAATCCAGTTGGGGATAGCAGTGTGGTCTAGTGGATAGAGCGCAGTCCTGGGAGTCAGAAAGACTTGGGTTCTAATCCTGACTCTGCCGTTTATCTGCTTTGTGACCTTGGGCAAGTCATTTTAGTTATTTGTGCCTCAGTTACTTCACCCAGCGCTTTGAACAGTGCTTTGCACATAGTAAGCGCTTAACAAATGCCATCATTATCATTATTATTATTATCTGTAAAATGGGAATTGAGAATTTAAGCCCCATGTCAGACAGGGACTGTGCTCACTGTATCCACCCCAGCTCTTAGTACAGTGTCTGGCACCTTGTAAGCCCTTAACAAATGCCACAGTTATTATTATTATTTTTATTATTAGATAAAAACAAAGGTGACTATAGATTAAAAATAACAACCGGCAACAGAGTTAACAAAGCAAGACAACATCAAGACAAATAGCATGGCATAGTGGATAGAGCACAGGCCTTGGCATCAGAAGGACCTGGGTTCTAATCCTGTTTCTGCCACTTGTCTGCCGTGAGACCTTGGGCAAATCATTTAACTTCTGTGTGTCTCAGTAACTTCATTTGTAAAATGGGGATTAAGACTGGGAGTCCAAGTGGGACAGGGGCCTGATTAGCTTGTAGCTACCCCAGTGCTTAGAACAGTGTTTGACACATCAATCAATCAATCAATCGTATTTATTGAGTGCTTACTATGTGCAGAGCACTGTACTAAGCGCTTGGGAAGTACAAATTGGCAACACATAGAGACAGTCCCTACCCAACAGTGGGCTCACAGTCTAAAAGGGGGAGACAGAGAACAAAACCAAACATACCAACAAAATAAAATAAATAGGATAGAAATGTACAAGTAAAATAAATAAATAAATAAATAAATAGAGTAATAAATATGTACAACCATATATACATATATACAGGTGCTGTGGGGAAGGGAAGGAGGTAAGATGGGGGGATGGAGAGGGGGACGAGGGGGAGAGGAAGGAAGGGGCTCAGTCTGGGAAGGCCTCCTGGAGGAGGTGAGCTCTCAGCAGGGCCTTGAAGGGAGGAAGAGAGCTAGCTTGGTGGAGGGGCAGAGGGAGGAGGGCATTCCAGGCCCGGGGGAGGACGTGGGCCGGGGGTTGATGGCGGGACAGGCGAGAACGAGGTACGGTGAGGAGATCAGCGGTGGAGGAGCGGAGGGTGCGGGCTGGGCCGTAGAAGGAGAGAAGGGAGGTGAGGTAGGAGGGGGCGAGGTGATGGACAGCCTTGAAGCCCAGGGTGAGGAGGACACATAGTAAATACTTAACAAATACTAATACTTCATTAGTATTAGCATTCATTCTTTTAGACTGTGAGCCCACTGTTGGGTAGGGACTGTCTCTATATGTTGCCAATTTGTACTTCCCAAGCGCTTAGTACAGTGCTCTGCACATAGTAAGCGCTCAATAAATACGATTGATGATGATGATGATGATAATACTACTATTTTTATTATTAGAGGTGTGAGTCTCCAGAGTCCCCACTGCTCCAGGTAAACAACCCTTAGTTACAGGGTTGTAAAGGTTGTAAAGGAAAGCTCCTAACCTTACTTTCCTGCAGTATTGAGGGATGCTGGTTCAGGCAGGTGGTGGCAGATAGATAGCGGGGTATCTAAGTTTCTGCAGGCCCTTTAACTGGTGGATCTGACTTAGAGTATCCTTATGATCTCCAAATCCCATCACAGCACTAGGGTCTTCACCTTTACCTTCTTATTTTTTATTATGGTACTCTCATTCATTCATTCATATTTATTGAGCACTTACTGTGTGTAAAGCACTGTACTAAGTGCTTCAGAGAGTACTATATAAGAACAAACAGACATATTCATTCATTCATTCATTCATTCAATTGTATTTATTGAGCACTTAAGCGCTTAGTACAGTGCTCTGCACATAGTAAGCACTCAATAAATACGATTGATGATGATGATGATGAGCACTTACTGTGTGCAGAGCACTGTACTAAGCGCTTGGGAAGTACAAGTTGGCAACATATAGAGACGGTCCCTACCCAACAGTGCGCTCACAGTCTATAAGGGGAAGACAGACATTAATATAAATAAATATATTCCTGCCCACAATGAGCTCACAGTCTAGAGGGGGAGACAGACATTAATATAAATAAATATGTAAATAAATAAATGAATAGATAAATAGTTGAATAAATTACAGACATATACAGATATATACATATTTACTGTGGGGATGGGAGGGAGGGCGAATGAAGGAGCAAGTAAGAGTGATGCAGAAGGGAGTGGGAGAAGAGGAGTGGAGGGTTTAGTCAGGGAAGGCTTCTTGGAGGAGATAAATCAATCGTATTTATTGAGCGCTTACTGTGTGCAGAGCACTGTACTAAGCGCTTGGGAAGTACAAGTTGGCAACATATAGAGACAGTCCCTACCCAACAGTGGGCTCACAGTCTAGGAGATGTGCTTTCAATAAGGCTTTGAAGAAGGGGAGAGCAATTATCTGTCTGTTCTGAGGAGGGAGGACGTTCCAGGACAGAGGTAGGATGTGGGCGAGAGGTTGTCAGCGAGATAGATGAGATGGAGGTACAGTGAGAAGGTTAACATTAGGGCTTAGTACAGTGCTCTGCACACAGTAAGCGCTCAATAAATACGATTGAATGAAGTGTGTAGGCTGGGATGCAGTAGGAGAGTAGCAAGGTGATGTGAGGTAGGAGGGGGTAAGGGGATTAAGTGCTTTAAAGGTGATTTGTTAAATGCTTACTATGTGCTAGGCACTGTACTAAGCACCGTGATAGATATTCCCTCTACTACCTCTAGACTGTAAGCTTGTGTGGGCAAGGAATGTTTTTGTTATATTGCTATTTTGTACTCTTTCAAGTGCTTAGTACAGTGCTCTGGACACAGTAAAGGCTCAATAAATACAATTGATTGATTGATACAAGATTATCAGGTTGGACACGCTCCCTGTCCCACATAGGGCTCACAGTCTTAATCTCCATTTTATAGATGAGGTAACCGGAGGCCCAAAGAAGTGAAGTGACTTACCCAAGGTCACACAGCAGATGTTCAACCACAGTCATGTACTGAAGGCTTCCTGCCTACAGGGCACTGCTCTAGGTATTGAGGAGAATGACTCTATTATATGCTCCCAAGTGCTTAGTACAGTGCTCTGCAAACAGTAAGCCCTCAATAAATATGATTGAATGAATGAATGAATAAACAAGTGCTGGGAGTTGGTTGCAGGGACCACAGGAAGTGGAAGGCAACAGGACAACCACCCTTTCCCCCTCATTAATTGATTTAGCTTTCACCATTTCAGCACATGTTCATGATGGAAGGCTGCAAGGGAATGGACTCACCTTAGCCCGAAATTCTGAACAGATCTTGGTAAGTGGCTTGGTGGACTAAAATGTTGGCTAAGAAACTCGAAGGGGTAAGACTTGTAAAAAAGCAAAATGGGATTTTCAGATAACCTAGAATTCTTACTTTTGTTTGGCAGAAGAAACCATACTTAATGCACTGATAGATATATTTTATACATTTGTGTATAAACAGGAATCAAAGAATGTGAAAACATAGGCAATGCCCTTCTGAATCAGATCAGTGATCCAGTCATATCTGGATCACCTATCTCCAATGGGGGCAACAGAGAGAACAGTGGGATGGGGGTTCTTTTTGGCATTCATCACCATGATTGGGGGTAGAGAATCCAAATTCCTTAACTTTTCCTTCTAATATTCCGTTATGGACTTCTCCTCCATGAATTCACCCAATTCCTTCTAGAAACTGGAGCCAAACTGAACAGATATTTCTGGGACTGAGAAGAGACAGAAGGTGGCTAAGGTCCTCCTCTGCCTTTGGAATAATGGAAAAGTTGGGTTTTAATACAATGTCTCTGGGATACTGGCTAATTCTTGATAGAGTCTAAGCTCCTTGTGGGCAAGGAATTTGTCACTTTGTCATTCTGTACTTCCCAAGAACCTAATACAATGAACTGAACCAAGTAGGTGCTCAATAAATGCTGCCAATGCTTATTACTACTTCTAGCACTACTACTAATTCAGCCCCTCACGACTCTCTCCCCACAACACACATTCAACAACAACAACAAAATCTACTATTGAGCTTGAATTACTCAGCCTGAATGAAAATACTTGGCAATTTTCCTCTAATCTGTCCTGTGTAGTCAGTGGGGATTCCTAATATCAGGAATAATCCCCCCAGTCTGGCAGGATCTTTTTGGATCCGAATTCCCCAACACTCAAACTCAGCAGGCAGTTGTCTTAAATGAGGGATAGAGAGATAGAGGCTGGCTAGTAAGAACTCATGGCGGGCTTCACAACGCAGTCACAAGCCAAACAAAGGCACTCATACAAACACCAGGAATGCATTCCAAGCTCCCCTTTTCCACGATCAGTATCCCAGCCAGGGTCTCCTTGCCCCATGGGAGCCTGAGGCTCCTGCTGACTGAATAGCTTCTGTGTTCCAGATTTATAGCTTATCATTTTCTCTCCCCTCCTCTTTTTCCTAGCTTTGTTCCCAGCTAAAATGGCGCAGACCTAGAAGCCTCACTGAAGAGCTGAATGGAAACTGTATCCTGTTCACCGCAGATTTACAGGAGAAGACCAGCTTCAATTTCTCCAGTATTGGTATAGGATGGGCAACATTAAGGACTTAGAACCGGACAGGGTTGGACTATCCCAGAGGGCATAAGGACATTTGCCCCGTGGCATTTAGAGTAACCTCCATCTGTCTGGAAGAGGCAAGAGGCTGCTGCACTCCTCCCTCACTTGTCCCTCACCAATTCCTAGAATTCTCTTCCTCGTCATCCCTAGAGATCCAATCCCCAGAAATTCCACCCTGGGACAGAGAGAGTAGCAGGGTGAGGTGGTTTTATATCCCATAAGTTTCCTCCATTCCTTTGGATGTTCCAGGTTCCAATTTTTATATTCCGTAGCATTACGAAATTAATAGGCAGGGAAAGACACCTCTGGCTTATCGGACTCAAGCCTAGAGCTGAGATTGCTCCTTTCTTATCTATAAAACCAACTGACAAATTGTTGGCTGTGTAAAAGTTCTCTCTTCTTTCATTTTTGAAAAAAGATAACCTAGTTCAGGAAACTCCAGATGAAAGTCATGACAACAGCAACAACAACAACAATAAAAACAACAACAGTTTTGAACAAGAGATGGATGAAGAAGAGAGAGGTAAGCACAACATTTCTTGGTTAAGGGACCCTGCTGTTGAAAATCAGTCATCCTTCATTCTCCAAGAAATGGCTTTAGTGCCAGCTGAGTTCCAAGAGCTCCTCTAGAGATACACTTGCTACAGGTTCATCTTTTGCGGAGAGTTCATGACTTCATAATTTCTTGGTAAATCTTGGAATTCCAGAATTCCACCAAGGGTTTTGCAAACATTTTTCAGTGGATCATGGCTGTGGAATTCAGTTCCATTCAACTGGTCTGGTTTCTGTTTTGAGAGGTAACCAGTCTGTGGAACACTGAAATGTCGTATTCGGTATTTACAGTTCATCAGATGGAAGGCTCGACTGACATCAAACTATTAGCAGAATTAGTAAAAGAAAAACGTCTGCTTGGAAAAGAGTGGCACTATTTATCATTAAACCAAAGCCCATCTGGGGACTCTAAGGTTTATATCTAATTTACGTCTAGGAATTGAAAGCAATTTCCCAGGTACTGAAGTTATCCTCGTGGGCAGTGGGTTCTACCTAAACTCTATTGTATCAAACTTTGTACTGAAGCATTTGGGAGAGTACAGTACAATGGATTTGGTAGAACCAAATTAGTTCTAGCATTTAGTACAGTGTTCTGCGCACTCACACAGTAAGCACCCAATAAATACCACTGAATAATTGATTGGTTAGCCCAAACCACCCTACCCTTAGGTGGGCTGGGTCAGGCAAGCTAGGAGTGCTTCCAGTGATCTCACTGATCTCTTTCATTACGTCAACTAACACGTGGTTAGACTTTCTGTGTTCCATGCTAGTGGATATTTGCCCTTGCTGAGAGTCCTTGACTTCAAAATCCTTTTCCCAGTCTCCTGGTCTTTTGTTTGTTTGTTTATTTGTGTGTGTGTTTGTGAACTGCAGGGACTGAGATTGCAATTGTCCTGGATGGATCAGGAAGCATTAGCCCTGAAGACTTCGAAAAGGCCAAGGATTTCATTTTCAACATAATGACCCTGTTCTATAAAAAGTGCTTTGAGGTAGTCATTTCTTGCCTTTTGTTTACTTGACCCTTATTTACATACCCCTACAGAGACCACTCAAGACTAACAATTTTATAAAGGATAGAGCCTTCAAAGAACAAATTTTTCGGAACTTTGATGATTTTGAAATCAAGTAGTCAGTTGTCTGATAGTGTGGGGGGTTATGTCCTTGAAGAATCCAGTGTTAAGGAAAACTCACATTTTTAGCACGCATTCCTTGACTGATGCAATAATTTTTTTCTGTTGCATTGCATGCCCTACAGACAGACTTATGTTTTGGAGAATCCCCCCATAATTCTTATGTAGCTATAATGCAGTGCAAAAATACTTATTATGAGAGAGCTGACTATAAAAATGATTCTTTGAAACTGTATTAGAAAAAAGTAATTTTTTTTTTTTTGCTAAGTCCAGCCTGTTGCCCGGGTAAAGCGTTTTTCTTTTCCAGGTCTGAAATTCCTTGAGTCACTGTGCTGGGTTAAAAGGAGGTTGCTCTGAAACTCTCTGCCTCCCACACGGTGCTAATTGGGAATTATCCAGGAGAGACGACCCCATGGGGCCTCCGTCTCAAATTTACTATGGAAACACAACGGGAAAGGTTGTTGCACAAATCTAAAGCTCCCTTCAGCCCAGGTAGAATTGCAAGAACTCCCTAAAGAGCAACTGCAGCATTTCCTGTTCATTGTTAATGTCTTATTTCCCCTGAACTGCTCTTGGGAATAATGGATGGTTCCTTTACTTTTATTTTTTTCCCCCAGTGTGAGTTGGCTGTGGTGCAGTATGGTTCTGTCATCCAAACAGAATTTGATCTGTTAGCCAGCAGGGATGCTAATAGTTCCCTTCAAAAAGTTAAGAACATAAAACAAGTCAAAGAAGTGACCAAAACAGCATCTGCCATCAACCATGTCCTGTAAGTAACCCAGTGGACCCCTTAGTAATGTAAGACCACTGATGAAAGGACTCTAAGAAAGTACCTGCATCACAACAGAGACTAAATTGTACTTTCCAAGTGCTTAGTACAGTGCTCTGCACACAGTAAGCGCTTAATAAATACGATTGATTGAATGAATGAATGAACAGCAAGAATGTTCAGATTGGATTTCCTTCTTGAATTGAATCTCCATTCCCCCCCCACCCCATTTCTGCATGTGATTCCTCACTTCCAACTGGATGTTACAGTCCCAGACCCGGAGGGGGGCTGAGTTTTGTCCTTTTACTGTGGGCCAGTTACAGTTTACATCCAAGATTATCTCAGGAGATCACTAGAACTGCCCGTAAGATATTTTTCAGTCAACAAGTGTAGTCTTGCCAATGTACCCCCTGAGTTTTTTCACACTGTTTATCATTCAGGCAAACAACAAAGGAAATGAATGAGGTTTTCCATAGTCAAAGCTCCAGTTTTTCAGCCTAAGATTTGAAAAAGGTCATAATCAAAACCTCCTAAGTCTTTTTTTTCCTTTCCTTTCTTTCAAACAAATTTCATCAGTAAAGAAATCTTCAATGCAGAGAAGGGTTCTAGGAGGCAGAATTCCAAGATTATCATTGTGTTGACCGATGGGGATGTATTTCACGATCCCATGAATCTAGCCTCCGTTATGAACTCACCTGAAATGGAGGGAATTGAGCGATATGCCATTGGGGTAAGTTCTATGGATTGTACTTTCAGTTTCTGTATTTGCGAAATCATAATTTGCTTGACACAGCCTGGAGTAGAGAGAAACAAAAGTTCCTTCAAATGGAATCCTTTGCTATGAATCACTGTTTACTGAAAAATAACTTGGTCGAACTGAAAAATGTATCAGAACCCTATGTTATCCTATATCAGAATCTAGATTCAGTGGCCTGGGCAGATGGGAGAAAATAAAATATCAGATGAAGCTGATGGAAAGATTAAGAATCTTATATTTTAATGTTTGCATTTGAATTATAGGAAGCCAGAATATGCTGTGAGCAATTTCATGATCGTCATACATCAACCTCAATATTTATTGTCTTCTCTGTGCAGAGCCTTGTACTTAGTACCTGGAATAGTGAAGTCTCTTGTCGAGTATGACAACTGAACCCTAGTCCTGAGTCTTCAGGACTGAGACCTGTCATGAAGAAACTGAGTAGAATGGTAGTAATTTGTGTAGCTCATGATCCCTGCCCTCAAGAGTTTACAATTTGATAATTTTTGCAAGCAGCTGGACTCATAACGTAATACAGAGGCAAGCTCCTACGGCATTTTGTTTTCTCCTGAACATCTCTCACTGAGCTACAATCCCCCAGCCTGGCCCACTTACAGATCCCCCAAACTACTAATAATTAATAATAATAATAATGGTATTTGTTAAGCGCTTACTATGTGGCAAGCACTGTTCTAAGCACGGGGGTAGATACGAGATAATCAGGTTGTCCCATGTGGGGCTCAATTTTACAAATGAGGTAACTGAGGCACAGAGAAGTTAAGTGGCTTGCCCAAAGTCACACAGCAGAGAAGTGGCAGAGCCGGGATTAGAACCCACATCCTCTGATAGGTCCTAGTTAATAATGGGTCCCTATAATTATTTATACTTCCCTTCTTTTAATCCAGTAAAGGACTCTTTAAAAATCAATCTGATCTGAGAACTCGGCTTGCCAGAGGTAGGGTTGAACTAAAGCAACCATATTTTCAGGGGCACAAAGTGAAGCAGGGGGGTTGAGGCCATAAAGCAGATAATGCAAACAGCCAGACAGATGGGAGGGGAAGGCAAGAGAAAAAGAAAGAGGGGGAAATAGCGCAAGAGGTAAGAGAGGCAGAGGTGAAGAGAGAGGGAGTTCAGAGAGGAAGGAGCCAAAGGGAAGGAGAGGAGTGGGAAGGACCAAGTGAGGAACCTGAAAAGGAGAGGAGACAAAGAAAGAAAAGACAGGCAGTGTAACCCAGGGACCCATTGTTAACTATGACCTGAAAGGCCTCCATGAACTGAATGGTTTCCCTTCCTATGAACCTTGGTTTTTATTATATTTATTGCAGTGAAAAGTTCTATATATGGTTGGACGATAGTAAATGAAAAGGTCTCTAGAATGTAAGCTCATTGTGAGCAGGGAATGTGTCTATCAACTCTGCTATACTGTACTCCTTCAAGTGCTGAGTACAGTGTCCTGTATACAGTGAGCATTCAGTAAATATGATCGATTGATTTATGAAGATAAAAGCGTTAATGATTTCTCATCCTAGCAGATTTCGTGGCCATTTTATTCCACCGAATACACAGAGTCAACTGTAGGGAGCATCCCAGGGTAGAGATTTGTAAGGAAGCTTTGGGACAGGCCTCCTGGTGAAGGGTGGATGATGTCTGGAAGTTGCCCTGATTCTCGAGCCTCTTCTCAGGTTGGAAATGAATTTAATGCATCCAAGAAAACACTGGACTTGATTGCCTCTGAACCCCACACATCTCATATATTTCGGGTGGAAAATTTTTCTGGTTTGGATGGACTTTTGAGAGGGTTGGAACAGAAAATCATCAGCATAGAAGGTAAAGACATACTGAAAACGAACTTTCCCCTCCCTCTGGCAATTGTATGCTAATCATTCTCAAAGTTAAATAAGCATCTGGATGTGCTTCCCTCACTCTTTTCTCAGTGCCAGCCCCACTCCCCTCCCAGTCAACTCTACCCACCATCTTCTTCTCTTTCCCGTACTCCTCACCTGCCTGGGATCCTCAAGGGGCAACATCTAAGAGTGTGGGACATGGGGAGCAGTGGCTAAAAATTTAAAAGCTTACCTCCTGAATTGAAAGCCATGCCTCTGTGATCAGAAATTTCTGAGAAGAGAGCAGTAAGTTTTGGAACAATGGGACAGGTCAGACATCCTCTGGGGGTATTCCTGTGGGCTTCTACATGGTGCCATTTGTCATGCTGCATATGCAGACAGTGCATATAGTGATATCATTCAGAAAGTTGCATGTGTTTGCAGGATAACATGATGGTATCCTATGGGACAGGAGGAGATAGTGAATTTTTGCCTGCCTCAAGTGAGCAAATGTCTGACGTCATGCTGATACTCACTAGGCCAACATATCCCAAAGATAATTTTACTGTGGTTATCTATGTCTACATTCATACCCTTCCTCCTCTCCCCCTCCTCCAACTCTTCCAAATCAGAAAAGTATAAAAAAAAAATACCAAAGGGAATTCTGGTTTCCACATTTTGGTAAGGACTTAGCAGAAAAGGGAAACTAAAAGAATTAAGGGAATGGAACAACTTTATGAAATCAAGTAGACTAATTTCTCCCATGATATGGTTTTTATTATGTATTATGAGCTTAAAAGTTGTGAGGGAATTAGGGAGTGTCATTGAGTCAATATGAGACTTCAGATATAAGTTGAAGCAAGTTTGAAAAGGTTGTGGGCTTGTACATGACATCAGGGGTAACAATTATCTCAAGAGGTTTGATTCCATATTTCTATGAGGAAATGTAAAGACCCATTTCACTGTGGCTCTGGAGAGGAATGGCGGGTGCAGTGAAGGCCCTGCAGAGTGGGTTTATTTTTTTTTAATGGAATTTGTTAAGCACTTACTGTGTGTTGAGTGCTGGCAAAGATGCAAGTTAATCGGGCAGGATACAGTCCCTGTCCCATAGCTTGGCTCAGTGGAAAGAGCACAGGCTTTGGAGTCAGAGGTTATGAGTTCAAATCCCAGCTCCGCCACATGTCTGCTGTGTGACCTTGGGCAAGTCACTTAACTTCCCTGAGCCTCAGTTCCCTCATCTGTAAAATGGGGATTAAGACTGTGAGCCCCACGTGGGACAACTTGATCACCTTGTATCCCCCCCAGCGCTTAGAACAGTGCTTTGCAAACAGTAAGTGCTGAACAAATGCCATCATTATCTTTTAGACTGTGAGCCCACTGTTGGGTAGGGACTGTCTCTATATGTTGCCAACTTGTACTTCCCAAGTGCTTAGTACAGTGCTCTGCACACAGTAAGCGCTCAATAAATACGATTGATTGATTGATTGATTGAGGGAAGACAGGTTTGAATCCCCATTTTGCAAGATAAGGAAACTGAGGCACAGAGAAGTCAAGTGACTTGCCCAAGGTCACACAGCAGGCAAGTGGCAGAGACGGAACCAGAGTCTGGAGACCAAGACTGGAGCTGAGTTGGGATCTGGGGGAAAATACTTCTTTGCAAAATAATGTTCTGGCAGAGCTCTGCTTGGGACAGGATGTAGAAAAGAGGGCTGGGTTCAGGCTCAGTTTGGGCCTGGACATCATCAGTCGTATTTATTGAGCGCTTACTATGTGCAGAGCACTGTACTAAGCGCTTGGGAAGTACAAATTGGCAACATATAGAGACAGTCCCTACCCAACAGTGGGCTCACAGTCTAAAAGGGGGAGACAGAGAACAAAACCAAACATACTAACAAAATAAAATAAATAGAATAGATGTGTACAAATAAAATAAATAAATAAATAGAGTAATAAATCTGTACAAACATATATACATATATACAGGTGCTGTGGGGAAGGGAAGGAGGTAAGATGGGGGGATGGAGAGGGGGACGAGAGGGGGAGGAAGGAAGGGGCTCAGTCTGGGAAGGCCTCCTGGAGGAGGTGGACAGGGAAGTCCCCTCCTCTTTGGACTGAGCAGTCTTAGGCCACCTGCAACGGGTACTTCCAAGCACTCATTTTGCACAACTAGAGGCAACCTAGAGTGTCAGCTACGTTGAACTTCTGGAAATCTCTACCCTTCACATCAGATGGTCTGTTGGCGTGTCCATTTTTAGTTTGTGAAGCACCCAGAAGGATTCCCCAGACCTCGTTCCGACGTGATCTCTGGGACTTGCCGGCTTGTCTGCTTCAGGCCAGATTGCAGCGCTCAGCTCATGCAGGGCTCCAACTTCTGGTGCCTTCCACTGGATCCCCAAGAAGTCACTGTGCTGTGTCTCTGGGTATATGTTGGGCTTTACTTTTATCTTCTGTGAACTGGAGATTCAACATCAGGAGGGTAAAAAATGGCTTTTCACCATATCCCTGTTTGGCTTGCAGGCACTTCAGGGGAAACAGCCTTACAGTTTGAGCTCGCCCAGATCAGCTTCAGTGCTCAGATCCTGGACCAGGTCAGTGCGGGGGCTTCAGTAACTTCATGATCAGAAAATCCAACTGCTTTTAAGGACCAAGAGCCTGATCCAGCCTCTGTAATGGCATCTAAACCTAAGGAATTAGTGGTCTCCACAGTTCAGAAAAGTCTCTAGAGAAGTAATTTCCGCGCCCTCCCTTTATTAGAACTGTTTCGCTTTTAGAATCCTTGGTTCATTTTCCCAGAAGAGTCAGAATCCCAATGTCTTCTCTCGAACCCGGGCACCCTTCACGTTCTCCCCTTTTCTAAATCGGGTTCTTCCAATTAAGCTCTGCAGCCCACTCAGAAGCTGTGCCCCCCATAAATCTCTGTATTGATCAACCACTCCATTGGCCCTGAGTCGGGAAGTAAATAGGACTGAGGACTGCTATATCAAATGATCAAAACAGCCCTTTTTCAGGGCCCCCACTGGCAGTAGGGGCCCCCAAGGCAGTCCAAAGACCCATGGGGGTAGACTCACTGCATCTTCCTGTTCCCCATGAGCTCACCCCCCCACCCCCCCGTGCCACTTGCCCCACTTAAAATGGCTCTGGGAGTGGGAGAGGAGGGGAGACGAAAAAGGGAGTGTGCCCATGGAGCTAGAGGTGCATAGGTTCTAGAGAGGGAAGGAGGAAGAGAGGACTCTTCAGTCCCCCGTCCAAGAGCCCAGTCAAGCCTTAATTGGGCCCTGCAACATAGTCATTCATGGTCACCATGACCTGCCTGTAGGAATCCTGCCTAATTCTGGCTCCCTCCTTCTGGAGGAAATGGAAGCTTCTTTGTGCAGAGCTCGCAGCGGGGGAGAGAACAAGACATTTCCTTCCCACGGTCTCGGCCTACTGTCTTGCTGTCGTTGGGGCTGTGAGTTGGTTGCGACTGGCTCTGGTTTTAGACTCCACCGCATCAGGACTCCGAAGCCTTAGATGTTTCTTTTCCTCCTGGCATCAGGGCTGCAGGTTCCTCCTGAGTGGGGCTAGGAGTGACCTCCTGCTGTCCCCAAATGTTACGCATTTCGCTCTTTCTTCTCCAATATGACTTTCTCTAAGGGCACTTGAATCCTGTCCTTTACCATAACCTTCTGTGACACCACAGAAACTCATCCTGCTTGGGGCCGTTGGTGCCTTTGATTGGTCGGGCGGGGTCCTGCTGTACAACGTGGAAAGCAAGAAGTGGAATTTCATGAATGAATCTAAAAAAGAGGCAAAGACTGCGCAATACAGCTACCTGGGTAAGGAGGTAACCCCAATCTCCTGGGTTAGGGAAACCTGCCATCTTACTACTGCCACTGTTACATCTAAAAGGAAGGATCCATGGGGTCTACCCCAAGGAGAAATCTCTGGAACATGTGATCAATACCACCCCTTTCTCATACATTGATTGCAGCAGCTGTAGCAAGAGTCTTTTAGACCCACAAGACAAACATCTCTTCTCTGATGTAGACTGTAACTTCTTTGTCAGCAGCGATTATGCCTACCAACTTTGTTGTACTTTCCAAAGCACTCAATTCAGCACTGGTTTTGTTCTCTGTCTCCCCCTTTTAGACTGTGAGCCCAATGTTGGGTAGGGACTGTCTCTATATGTTGCCAATTTGTACTTCCCAAGCGCTTAGTACAGTGCTCTGCACATAGTAAGCGCTCAATAAATACGATTGATGATGATGATCTCCTTGCTTTTTCTCTCAGGCAGTTTGTCTTTCCAGGATTCCTCATTCTCAGTCAATCAATAGGTGCCATTTATTGAGCACTTATTGTGCGCACAGCACTGTACAAAGTGCTTGGGAAAGTATAATATAGTAGAGTTAATGCACCTGATCCCTGTCCACGAGGAATTCAGTTTCATCCCTTTGTTTTTACTTTGCGCATAGCCAATCTAACCTGGTTATTTTACTATTTTGAAAGATCAGGTCCTTGTCCATTATGCCATCCCCATCACACAATCCCTGCTAAAAAGTAATAGTAACTGTGGTATTAGTTAAGCACTTAGTGTGGCTTAGTGGAGAAGCAGCATGGCGTAGTAGATAAAGCAAGGGCCTGGAAGCCAGAAGGTCGTGAGTTCTAATCCCGGCTCTGCCACTTGCCTGCTGTGTGACCTTGGGCATGTCACTTAACTTCTCTGTGCCTCAGTAACCTCATCTGTAGAACGAGGATTGAGATTGTGAGCCCAATGTGGGACATGAACTATGTCCAATCCGATTTACTTGTATCCACCCCAGTGCTTAGTACAGCACCTGACACGTGGTAAGCACTTAACAAATACCACGATTATTATTATTATTATTATTTTTAATCCCAGCTTCACCAAATGTCTGCTATGTGACCTTGGGTGAGTCACTTCACTTCTCTGGGCCTCAGTTACCTCATCTGTAAAATGGGGATTAAGTTTGTGAGCCCTATGTGGGACAGAGACTGTGTCCAACCTAACTTGTATCTAGCCCAGTGCTTAGAACAGTGCTTGGCACGTAGTAAATGCTTAACAAGTACTATAATTATTATTATTATTAAATTCTGTGGTAGATTCAATGTAAGCAGGTCAAACACAGGTCCTGTCCCACATGGGACACAGGCTAAATGAAGGGATTAGAGGTATTCAATTCCTATTTTACAGATGAAGAAACTGAGGCACAGAGAATTGAAATGACTTGCCCAAGGTCACATAGCAGGCAAGTGGTGGGCCTGGGATTAGAACCCTGGTCCTCTGACGCTCAGGCCCGTGATCTTTCCACTAAGTCACACTTGTGTGGGTGCCTGCAAATTCCCCTTAAATTTTCTTCGCCTCAGCAAGACTCATTGGAGAATCATCATCATCATCATCATCAATCGTATTTATTGAGCGCTTACTGTGTGCAGAGCACTGTACTAAGAGCTTGGGAAGTCCAGGTTGGCAACATATAGAGACAGTCCCTACCCAACAGTGGGCTCACAGTCTAAAAGGGGGAGACAGAGAACAAAACCAAACATACTGACAAAATAAAATAAATAGAATAGATATGTACAAGTACAATAAATAAATAAATAAGTAGAGTGATAAATATGTACAAACATATATACATATATACAGGTGCTGTGGGGAAGGGAAGGAGGTAAGATGGGGGGGATGGAGAGGGGGACGAGGGGGAGAGGAAGGAAGGGGCTCAGTCTGGGAAGGCCTCCTGGAGGAGGTGAGCTCTCAGTAGGGCCTTGAAGGGAGGAAGAGAGCGAGCTTGGCGGATGGGCAGAGGGAGGAGGGCATTCCAGGCCCCGGGGATGACGTGGGCCGGGGGTCGATGGCGGGACAGGCGAGAACGAGGTACGGTGAGGAGATTAGCGGTGGCAGAGGAGCGGAGGGTGCGGGCTGGGCTGGAGAAGGAGACAAGGGAGGTGAGGTAGGAGGGGGCCAGGGGATGGACAGCCTTGAAGCCCAGGGTGAGGAGTTTCTGCCTGATGCGCAGATTGATTGGTAGCCACTGGAGATTTTTGAGGAATAATCAGCTATGCCACTCTCTATTCTAGCTCAGTGTGCCTCAGACTAGGGAAACCTGACCCCAGGTGATTGATGGGAGTAACCCTGGGGGTTTGCAGAGCTCTGGTTTGCTTGTGTCTTGAGAACTCTCTCTGCACAGTTCTTCCAAGGTGCCTTGGGTGGGTTTGGCCTGGCCCCCCTGTTTCTCCCCCTCCCCTTCCCTCCAGTACAGAGACTGTCTCAGCCTTCAAGCTGAGCTAGGGCCTTTTTTTGAGGTGGGCCAAGGGGGAAGGAGATGAGAAGGGGATCTAGGAGGGCACAGGCTGGCAAAACACGGGAACAACTGAGCTAGCCAGTCTGGAAGGGATACCTTCTGGATTCAAGAACCATCTGTATATATGTTTGTACATATTTATTACTCTATTTATTTATTTATTTATTTTACTTGTACATATCTAATCTATTTCATTTTGTTAGTATGTTTGGTTTTGTTCTCTGTCTCCCCCTTTTAGACTGTGAGCCCACTGTTGGGTAGGGACTGTCTCTGTATGTTGCCAACTTGTACTTCCCAAGCGCTTAGTACAGTGCTCTGCTCACAATAAGCGCTCAATAAATACAATTGATGATGATGATGATGATCTTACCTTATGCCGTTGGTGGTGACTTTCTCCAGCACAAGTAGGGTTAATATAACCTGATCCCGTACTTACAAGGCATTTTTCTAAAGCACTTTTCCAAGCCACTCTCCCATTAATTATCTCATTTTATGCTCACAACATCACCTTGAGGGAGGGAGAGAGAGGCATTGCTTTCCTCAAATGCTATGCCCACTTCGCAGATGAGATGACAAGCAAAGTGAAATTAAGTGGCCTGCCCACAGTGTCAAAACAGGCAATGACCAAGCTAAGGGATAGAGCCCAGGCCTCCTGACTCTCAGCCTCATACTCTTTCCACTAAGCCTCGCTTTCTCCCTTGAAGGTGCGTAAAATGACTCATTCCTTTGAGATAAGCGAGGTGCTTTTGAAAATGTTCACCCGAGCGGAGGGTAAATCCATAGTAGCACAATGCCTATAGATGGGAGGATGCAACCTGAATGTATCTTTGCTTTCTGTCTGCATTCCCCCGCAGGGTACTCAGTGGCGGTGATGCAGAAGAGTTTCGGAAGTTTATTTATTGTTGGAGCTCCCAGGCACAGCCACACGGGGAAAGTTCTAGCCCTCAGAAGTGGAAGTTCAACAAGTTTATGGCCAGTTCTGAAAGGAGAACAGGTACGTACCTGTTTCGGACTTAGTGGCAAACAAAAGACCCCGTTTTCAGGCTGCGGAACCCGGCGGCAGAAGCCGAGGTGAAGGGAGGCTGGGTGTTAATTATAGCCATCCTTTTAACTCCTACCCTGTGTTTTCCTTTCCCTGTAATAATAATAATGGCATTTGTTAAGTGCTTACTATGTGTCAAACACTGTTCTAAGTGCTGGGGTAGATACAAGCTAATCAGGTTGGACACAGTCCCTGTCCCACATGGGGCTCACAGTCTTAATCAGAATGAAAAGCAGCACGGCTAACTGGAAAGAGCCCGGGCCTGGGCGTCAGAGGTAATGAGTTCTGATCCCAGGTCCACCACTTGTCAGCTGTGTGACGTTGGGCACATCACTTAACTTCTTTGTGCCTCAGTTACCTCATCTGTAAAATGGGAATTGAGACTGTGAGCTCCACGTGGGACAACCTGATTACCTTGTATCCCACCAGTGCTTTGAACAGTGCTTGGCACATAGTAAGCACTTAACAAATACCATTATTATTATTATTATTAATATAATAATATATAATATAGTAATTAATTATATTATATTATTAATTAATTATATTAATCAATTAATATACTATAATAATAATAATCCCCATTTTACAGATGAGGTAATGGAGGCACAGAGAAGTGAAGTGACTTGACCAAGGACACACAGCAGACAAGTGGCAGAGCTGGGATTAGAACCCACATCCATCTGACTCCTGGGCCCATACTCCATCCACTAGGCCACACTACCGCTCAGCTTCATGCTGCTTCACACCCTTGCTGTGATTCTGGTTTTCCCTGAGCCTCTCCAATCTTCTGTCTCATTATTTCCTTTGCTGGCTTACAGATGTCCGGCTGAAAATGCGATCTCTCAGATATGACCCGCTGACAATCATTGGTAGCATAAGTAGCAAAGGACTCCAGACAAAAGTCAGTTTAAAGACTGCTTATTTCCTGCCTTAATTACATTCTTGGTGGCAGGGAGAGGGGCTTCCTCCTTCAACAGGTATCCTGAACTGGTGGGAATTGCTGATTTTGTTAGAATGACTGCCATTGGACTCTCCCCCCCACCCCAGCAGGATAGTTGGCTCTAAAGGGGTGGGATCCCTTCCATATGAATAGTTTGCAATTCTGGAAAGTTCCTGAAGAGCCGGTGCAAAGGACAACTCCATTTTCAAGGTCATGTGTGCCAAAGCCGCATGCTTCTTTCTGTGTCATAGATGGGATCCTATTTCGGCTCTACACTTTGTCCCCTGGACCTACAACAGGATGGAAAGACTGACTATCTGCTTGTAGGAGCTCCATTTTATCACATTCAAGGGGAAGAAGGAAGAGTTTACGTGTATCGCTTTAACGAAAAGGTAAGGAGAAGTCACGGAACCATCATCACCATCATCAATGGTATTTATTGAGTGCTTACTGTGTGCAGACCACTGTACTAAGCATTTAGGAGAGTACAATATAACAGCGTTGGTAGATACGTTCCCAATCCACAGTGAGCTTACAGTCTAGAGGGAATCTTAGGATCCTAAGGCTATGGAGGGACTTAGTGAGGTGAATGGGTCAATTCCCCAGCCTCTAAGCAGGACTGCCGTGAACTTCCCAGGAAGTTCAACTGGAAATCAATCAATCAATCAATAGGAAGGCAGCATGGCCTAGTGGAAAGAGCATGGGCCCAAGAGTCAGAAGGCCAGGGTTTCAGTCCTGAAGTGAAGTGACTTGCCCAAGATCATATAGCAGACAAGTGGCAGACAAATTATTACATCAATTGAGCACCTACCGTGAGCAGAACCCTATAGTAAGTGTTTGGAAGAGAATAATAGAGGTAGAAGACGTGGCATACAAGGAGCTTCCACTCTGCTCAAATATTGCTAAATCAGACATGGGGTCTTTCTGGAAGCTTTCGGAACATCTGCAGAGGCCGCACAGTGCCGAGGCATAATAATGTCAGGTCATTCATTCATTCATTCATTCAATTGAATTTATTGAGCACTTACCTTGGGCAGAGCACTATACTAACTTCTTGGGAGAGTATAATATAACAATAAGCAGATACATTTCCTGCCCACATTGAGCAGGGGGGAATCTAAGGGCAGTCTAGAGGGGGAAACAGACATGTGTACACGTCCTTCATATCCTGATATATTTAACTGTTTGGCTGACTTTCATTATTACCCAGGACCCAGCAGAAAATTTCATTTCCCAGCGACCTTAGTGCCCTGTGCTTTCTCTTTGGCCTCCCCCCACCAAAGGGCTGGGCAGAGAGGCTGGAAGGATGAATTGAATGCTAGGAGCTGGATGGCAATGGTGGGAGATGTAATTTCCAGTTGGCAGAGTCACACACCATAACAGAATGTCATCATAGGCACCATTTTGTGGAAGTCCTTCTGAGGTTGTCCGAACCTTAGAGCATTTTTCCAGGGTACCCGATCCTCGACATTATTGCAGAGCCCTTGTGTTCCCCTCTCAGGCTCTTGTGATCAGGAGCAACCCCTCTGAGTCAGTCAACCAAATCTGAGCTGCAAAACTCAGCTGCAGGAGCAGAGACAAAATGAGAATGGGTGATTAAAATGAAATGATTGGACCTGCATTGGACAGGAGACAGACCAGTATAAAACCAAATAACCACTTTTTCTTGGCAAACGAGTGAAAAAATAACTGGTGCTTGACTATTTAGTAATTAATCATTATGTCTCTCCAATAGCCCTGTGTTTGGAGGTAAACAATGATGAAACCGTGCCTTTTTTTGTTTGTTTGTTTTTAATGATATTTAATAATATGTGTCAGGCTCGGTACTAAGCACTGAGGTAGATACAAGATTACCTGGTTGCACACAGTCCATGTCCTGTGTGAGGCTCACGGTTTTAATCCTCATTTTACAGATGAGGTAACTGAGGCACAGAGAAGTTAAATGATTTGCCCAAGATCACGCAACAGTTGAGGTTAGAACCCAAGTCCTCTGACTCCCAGGCTTGTGTGCTCTATCCATGAGGCCACACTACTTCCCTGTTCCTCTGCCTTCTTAAATGAAAAGTATTTGGGTGTAAATCTGACCCTCAACTGCTTTTCAGGAGGACAACTTCACCTTGTCGGCAACCTTAAACAAGCAGCCACAGTTTCCTTTGGCCCGGTTTGGATTTGCGGTGGCTGGGATAGGAGACGTTAATCAAGACGGATTCGGCGATGTGGCAATTGGCGCTCCTCTTGAGGGCTTTTTGGGAGGAGAAATGAGTTTTGGAAGTGTTTACATTTACAATGGATATGAGGGTGGGATCTTGGACAGCCCTTCTCAGGTATGGTGGTCTCTGGTGGGTGGTGTTACAGAGAAACCCTCATAAGAGGGTGGGATTCAGGGGCTGACTTGCTAGGTTGATCACTGAGATACACACATACACACACACACAAAGCCCAGTTCTCCCTTGTGTAAGACTGTGTGTTTACACGTTTGTGTGTCTTGAACTCCAAAATTCTCATTTTTGTTCTACTCCAGTCTTGCTTGGTTGTTGTTGGTATTTAAGTGCTTACTGTGTTCCAGGCACTGTACTAAGCACTGGAGTGGTTACAAGCAAATCGAGTTGAACACAGTCCCTGTCCCATGTGGGGCTTATAGTCTCAATCCCCATTTTGCAGATGAGGTAACGGAGGCACAGAGAAGTGAAGTGACTTGCCCGAGGTCACACAGCAGACAAGTGGTAGAGCCAGGATGAGAACCCACGACTTTCCGACTGCCGGGCCTGTGGTCTATCCACTCTACCATGCTGCTTCCCGTGCTGCTTGGTGACTGAGGAAAGACCCTTAGCTGTACTCTGCCCCAGATGACCTATCCGTGGCATGATCAAACCCCATCCTGGGGGAGGTGGTGTGGTTGCCTTTTGGGAGACAAAGGTATAAAGCTGATTTCTTTATTCCCAGCGGATCGAGGCAGATAAAATTTCTACAGGCCTCCAATATTTTGGGATGTCCATTGATGGGGGTTTGGATCTCACTGAGGATGGCCTGGTGGATATCGCAGTGCTGTCTTTAAATAACGCTACTGTGCTCCGGTAGGTTGGAAAAGGCTTAGTCTCTGGAATGGGGGCAGTGGGTAGTGCAGACCTTGGTCCCTGAGTTGGGGAACCCCAACCTGGAGCTCCCTGGGGCATCCAGAATGGCTTCTCCTATGAGAGTTTCATCATTCCTTGGAAACGATGAAGTATTATAGAACCGGGCAGAAAAGATTTACTTTGCCCCCAAGCCCCTGTTGGTTCAGAGCTGCAAATGTTGAGAAGCAAACTTAGAACTGCGGTACTAATAAGTAGCGGTATTCGCTAAGTGCTCACTATGTGCCAAGCACTGTACTAAACGCCGGGGTCATTATTCAATAATCAAGTCGACACAGTCTCAGTCCCATGTGGGGCACTTAAGATCCAGAATTTAAATAATACTTCAGAATGTCTGTTCCTGAGTGATGGTCAGCAAGTGTTGAAGCCAATGGCTTTGGGGGAGGGTGGCAGAGGGTGAGGAGGAACGATGGACCCTTACTGGAACTAGACATTTTTGGGCACCGGGGTACTGAGAAATGCTCTGAGAGCAGTCAGGGGCTTCCCGGCTTCTAACATGTCCCAAAGGTCCCCGTCTCACTGGTAAAACCCAACTCCTGAAAACCCATCTGTTCTTGTTTCAGTCATTTCCAGTTCCCTGTTAACTGTGACTAACTGTCTCTCTAGCTCCAGACCAGTTGTCCACATGAACGTTTCCATGACCTTTACCCCGGCTGCATTACCCATCGATTTCAACAATACCATAGAGGCAGTTCTGTGCTTTGAGAGTAACTCGGCTCTTCCAGCAAGTTGGCGAGGTAACAACCGTAGGATTTTGTGGCTGCTGGTTTCCTAAGTGACAGCCTGACCGTAGGGGGATGGAGGATACTGTCTATAGAAAGCTGCACTGCATTTGAGGAGCTGAAGCCTGCCGTTCTGCTGCCATGGATTAGCTCTGATCAGCAATAATTTCTGGGACTGCATATTCCTTCTCTAAGAAATGGCTGTAGGTACTGGGCAAACACCGGTTCCGACTGGAACTGATTTGCCTTTGGGAGGGAGAGGAGCATTATGATATGAGAGTAAAAGGGCATAATACAGTGCACTACTTGCCGTGGTTGCTCAGTCAGCCCCATTGCTGCTGCTGCTGCTACTCAACTACAACTACTACTACTATCAATCAGTCAATCAATAGTATTTATTGAGCATCTTCTGTGTGCAGGCCACTGTACTAAGTGCTTGGGAGAGTATAAAATAACAGAGTTGGCATACACAGTCCCTGTCCACAGTGAGCTTACAGTATAGAGGGACAATGATGACTACTACTCCTACTATTACCACTACTACTGGATTGGCCTCATCTGCTACAGCTTCTCGGCTGCCATGTAGGGAATCACCAAGAGAAGTTTCTCCCCCCTGAACTGGAGCTCGGGTCCAGGCTTCAAGTTTGAGAAGGATGAAGGAGAGTCGTCAGGGGTGGGTATATTGAGATGTAAGCTTGTTATGGACGGGAAATGTGTCTGCTAATTCTGTTGTATTGCATTCTCCCAAAAGCTTAGTATAGGCTCTGCACGTAGCAATTGCTCAATAAATACTGTTGATTGATGTAGCCTATTCCTGAGCAGACATTAGGGGTTGGTATATTGGGAGAAAAGAGTGAGAAGCAGAATGAGGGTGGGGAGGAGACTGTGTCTGTGGTAGATATGAAGTAATCAGGTCAGACACAGTCTCATGGGGCTTACAGTCCAAAGAGGAAGGAAAACGGGTATTTAATCCCCATTTTACAGATGAGAAAGCAGAGGCACAGAAACGTTAAGTGACTTGCCCAAGGTCACAAAGCAGACAAGTGGTGAAGCCCGGATTAGAACTCAGGTTTCCTATCACCCCAGTCCATGCCTTTTCCACTAGCCTTATTTATTCATGCAGTGTGCATGCCCTGGGTTTCAGGGTGGGGGCAGAACGTCTTTTAAGGAGGAAAATCACCTCCAAGGTTTGAAAGAAGTCTACAGAAAGTCTCTTAATGAAATGGTTAGATTTGGAACCTCCCAACAGTAATCTGAGACTCGCTGACTCTTTAAGATGATCGAGAAAGCACATTCAGTTCAGAGAGCTGGGTCTCAATTCAGCCATTTCAATCCATTTGACACTCAGGGGCTCCATTCGGACTATTCCTGACTCTAAGGGACGTTCTTCTCTGTATTTCTAGATTTGGAGAATGATCTGAGTATCACGATTGAACTGGATGTGAAGAAGCAGGAGAAAAGAATTCAATTTGGGGACAAGAATACCAAGTTGAATTTGACGAGAGAATGGAAAGGACAGACAGCAGCGTGTGAGGACTTGCAGCTGTTTGTGCTGGTAGGTGAGGAAGATTTTGGGTTCGAGGTTGGCTTAGAATCATCTGTAAACCTGAGCTTGATGCAACCGGTAACCACTGGTTTCCATTTTTGTTCCAGCCCTGCAACTATCACTGTTTCTCCAATATTGGTATCAATGTCAGCTATCAATTCAGCAGGCCCGATTATGGCCCGATCCTCGATCGATACCGCAAACCTACAGCATATTTCCAGGTGATTCTTACTCCCACTCTTTGTCATTAATTTTTGTCTGTCTCTCTCTCCCATTGTAGCAGCATTGCCTAGTGGCTAGAGCACGAGACTGGGAGTTAGAGGACCTGGGTTCTAATCTCTCTCCAGCACTTGTCTGCCCTGTGACCTTGGGTGAGTCACCTCTCTGTGCCTCAGTTCCCTCATCTGAAAAATGGGGATTCAGTGCCTGTTCTCCCTCCTACTTAGACGCTGAACCCCATGTGGGATGGGGACTCTGTCCAACCTGATTCACTTGTACCTTCCCCATCATTAGAACAGTGCTTGACATAATAACTGTTTAACAAACACCATTATAATAATTGGATGGTAAGGCCCTTGAGGGCAGTGATTGGGTGTCTTGCTTCTGTTATAACTTCCTAGGCATTTAGTACAGTACCTATCATTCAGTAGGTGTTCATTCATATCACTGATTGATTGCTTGTTTGATTGCCTGAACCCCAAGCCCTCTCAGGACTTTCCACAACATGGGGAAGTTGTAGTTTGCCTGGAGCCAAATTTCCCTTTTCAAAGTCTCCTGCATGACTCTGTTGGGAGCCTTTCTTATCTATTCTCTTCTGAGCAACTTCCCATTAATGCTCTCCAGTACAAACCAAAGTATCGTCATAAATACACATTCAAAATGCATGCAGGATCTAAAAGGAGACTCTATCTAGGTCTAGGGAATTTTGGGGACACCGGTGCTGCCCTGAGTGGTGAAGTCTTTCAAGCTTGTTTCATTATGTGGCCTAGTCAAAGGCTAGAGTTTGGAACCAGCCTAATCAGTCAATCAATCAATCAATCAATCGCATTTATTGAGCGCTTACTATGTGCAGAGCACTGTACTAAGCACTTGGGAAGTACAAATTGGCAACACATAGAGACAGTCCCTACCCAACAGTGGGCTCACAGTCTAAAAGGGGGAGACAGAGAACAGAACCAAACATACCAACAAAATAAAATAAATAGGATAGAAATGTACAAGTAAAATAAATAAATAAATAAATAAATAATATCAGGCTAATATATTCAAGGCCCCAGTTCCATTTTGACGTCTGAGAAATGAAGCTGTTATTGCCAAAAAAGGAGAAGTACCGTATTCTGGCACTTAAATTCAAAGCCAGTCAGAGGAAATAGTGTTTGGGGGTATTGTGGCTTAAGCTAAAGCTACACTTCACAGAATACACTAGTCTGCTTTACACTGTGACCTTAAAGCTTGAAACATAGATGATATGTCTGATTTTTCCCCTTCAGCTTGGCCAAGCCGCATCCTTCCTCACCTTCAAAGCCTTTCTAAAAAAGCCACCTCCTCCAGGAAGCACTCTCTAATTCCATCAGGCAAGTCAGGGCTCTTATAGTAGTTCAATTATAGTACTTTGTAAACTCTTCCAATGTGCTAACTGCTGGAGATAAGATCCAACAGAGTTTCTGTCTCTGATCTACCGATCTACCTCAACCCCATTTTACAGATGAGGAAATAGCTCAGAAAGATTAAATGACTTCCCCAAGGACACATAGTAGACAAGTGGCAAATCTTAATCCCCATTTTACAGATGAGGTAACTGAGGCACAGAGAAGTTAAGTGACTTGCCCAAAGTCACACAGCTGACAAGTGGCGGAGCCGGAGTCAATCAATCCTATTTATTGAGCGCTTACTGTGTGCAGAGCACTGTACTAAGTGCTTGGGGAGTACAAGTTGGCAACATATAGAGACAGTCCCTACCCAACAGTGGGCTCACAGTCTAGAAGAGTGAGCTCAAATTTGAACCCATGACCTCTGACTCCAAAGCCCATGCTTTTCCCACTGAGCCACGCTGCTTCTCTAGTAGGAGGGAGACCAGGATATTTAATCCACATTTTACAGTTGAGGAAACTGAAGTACAGAGGAGTTAAGGGACTTGCCTAAGGTCACACAGCAGCAGTAGCCGAGAGGAATTAGAACCCAAGTCTTTCTAGACTGTGAGCCCACTGTTGGGTAGGGACTGTATATGCTGCCAACTTGTACTTCCCAAGCTCTTAGTACAGTGCTCTGCACACAGTAAGCGCTCAATAAATACGATTGATTGATTGATTGATTGATCCCGGCTCCGCCACTTGTCCGCTGTGTGACTTTGGGCAAGTCACCTAACTTCTCTGTGCCTCAGTTACCTCATCTGTAAAATGGGGATTAAGACTGTGAGCCCCCCATGTGGGGCAACCTGATCACCTTGTAACCACCCCAGCGCTCCCTTCCTCCCTTCAAAGCCCACTGAGAGCTTACCTCCTCCAGGAGGCCTTCCCAGACTGAGCCCCCTTTTTCCTCTCTTCCTCCCCATTCCCCCACCCTACCTCCTTCCCCTCCCCACAGCACTTGTATATATATTTCTACAGATTTATGACTCTATTTTACTTGTACATATTTACTACTCTACTTATTTTGATCATGATGTGCATATACCTTTAATTCTATTTGTGCTGACAGTTTTGACACCTGTCTCCATGTTCTGTTTGTTGTCTGTCTCCCCCCCGTCTAGACTGTGAGCCCACTGTTGGGTAGGGACCATCTCTGTATGTTGCCAACTTGTACTTCCCAAGCGCTTAGTACAGTGCTTTGCACACAGTAAGCGCTCAATAAATACGATTGAATGAATGAATGAATGCCTGTCTCTATATGCTGCCAACTTGTACTTCCCAAGCGCTTAGTCCAGTGCTCTGCACACAGTAAGCGCTCAATAAATACGACTGACTGATTGCAGCGTGGCTCAGTGGAAAGAGCCCGGACTTCGGAGTCAGAGGGCATGGGTTCAAATCCCTGCTCCGCCAGTTGTCAGCTGTGTGACTTTGGGCAAGTCACTTCACTTCTCTGGGCATCTGTAAAATAAGGATTATTTATCCTTAAATAAATATAAATATAATACAATATTAAAATAAGGATTGAGACTGTGAGCCCCCTGTGGGACAACCTGATCACCCTATAACCTCCCCAGCGCTTAGAACAGTGCTTTACACATAGTAAGCGCTCAATAAATGCCATTATTATTATTATTATTATTATTATTATTAATTGATTGACTCATGGGCCCCGTGTTCTATCCACTAGGCTGTGATGAACCCCAAGTACATGCTGCTCGTTCTCGCTACTTCCACCACAGGGTGCCAAAACATAGGTTGGCGAGGTTTTTATTTCTGCCCAAAGTTAGCCCAGAAAAATGTGCCTAAGTCGGTTCTTTCTCTTCTGGTTTCTTCCTCCCACGTCAAGTCTGTATACCGATCAACAAGTAGAAGGAGAAGGAAAAGAAGAAAGGATCAGTCTCCTCGCTGTGAGGAACAACACGATGGAAAATACGGTGCTGCTAAAATCAGTCAATCAACCAGTCGTATTTATTGAGCGCTTACTGTGTGGCAGAGCACTGTACTAAGCGCTTGGGAAGTACAAGTGGGCAACATATAGAGACAGTCCCTACCCAACAGTGGGCTCACTCCTAACAGTGGGCTCACAGTCTAGAATAATATCAGTCAATTGATCAATCGTATTTATTGAGCGCTTACTGTGTGCAGAGCACTGTACTAAGCGCTTAGGAAGTACAGGTTGGCAACCTATAGAGACAGTCCCTACCCAAAAGTGGGCTCACTCCCAACAGTGGGCTCACAGTCTAGAATAATATCAATCAATCGTATTTATTGAGCGCTTACTGTGTGCAGAGCACTGTACTAAGCGCTTGGGAAGTACAAGTGGGCAACGTATAGAGACGGTCCCTACCCAGAGAAGCGACTTGCCCCAAAATAACCAGCGGACAAGTGTCGGAGCCGGGATTAGATCCTGGGGCCTTCTGACTCCAGGGTCCGCTCTCTATCCATTAGACAGTATTTACTATTCCATTTATTTTATTACTTGTACATATTTACTATTCTATTTATTTTATTTTGTTAATATGTTTTGTTTGGTCGTCTGTCTCCCCCTTCTAGACTGTGAGACCACTGTTGGGTAGGGACCGTCTCTATATGTTGCCAACTTGTACTTCCCAAGCGCTTAGTACAGTGCTCTGCACACAGTAAGTGCTCAATAAATACAATTGAATGAATGAATGAATGAATGAAAACAAAGACCCTCTCCACTTTGAAAATTACAATCTATTCCTTTCTGTCTAATTTCAGCTGCCATATGAAAAGGACTGTAAAGACAAACTCAAGTGTATTCCCGAATTAAGTTTGTCAACAAATCTGTCCACGTAAGTTTCAAATTTTCCTTATGCTTTTCCTACTTGACTGAAATGCATGTAACCTGTATTTCTCTCGAAAACTCTCCTATTCTTCATCTAGAGTGGTTGAAACTTAGCTCCTAGGTTCAAATTGTCCTTTTTATTTAAAACACTGATTTCAAGATAAAGATACTGACATCGCCACAGTCTGCTTTTGCCTTCTGGGGTAGCGTTGGTGTCTGATCTTATCTTGTAGATGCCCCAGTGAGTAGCTTGAAAATCTCCTCTGTAAGGGAACTGTTTGGATGTCTAGAGGCCGATAATTATTACTGGACCCTTCAGGTTCTTGCTTCTGAAGTTTGAGCAGCTTAACATACTTCTGTAAGCACCTAGAAGCCTCTTGTTCCTGACACTGCCAAGTGTCCATCTCCGCCAAAAAAAATATTCTCAGTGTGAAGCCTTCAAACGCTTAGGACAAAATGTAAAAGTGGAACAAAATAGTTATACTTCCTTCCTTAACTTTGCTCAGAATCAAGTCTCTACAAAGTATTCTCAATGTTAAGCCTCCAAATTCCTCAGACAAAACTTGTCGAGTGGAACATATGAACACCTTTTCTCCTTGACTTTTCTCAGAATAAACCTGGAAAATCGTGGAATAACTTCTAAAATACCTCATTCTATATAGGCACAACCTGGTGGTGGGTCACACTGAAAACTTGAACATGACTATCAATCTAACCAACTCAGGAGAAGACTCTTTCAGGACAAATTTTGTTTTGAGTTATCCCAGAAATCTACTAATTAAAAAGATCCAAGAGGTAACGCAATATCTGAGGTTTTCTCACAAATAATGAGCATGTATCATATTAGACAGGGGGCATGAACAAAAGTGCCTCGTTTGAGTCCTTTAGGTATTGTGTTTAAAGTGAAATTTCTGATCCCTAGAGATATATTAAATATTGTAAGGCTGAATATATCAGAAGAAGCTTCAATTAGAACCTTCCCAGGATGCCTTGATAGATTAATGAAGGGAGGCCTGAATAGCGAGCTCTCTTGGCTATGTAAACCTGTATATATGTATATATGTTTGTACATATTTATTACTCTATTTATTTTACTTGTACATATCTATTCTATTTATTTTATTTTGTTAGTATGTTTGGTTTTGTTCTCTGTCTTCCCCTTTTAGACTGTGAGCCCACTGTTGGGTAGGGACTGTCTCTATATGTTGCCAATTTGTACTTCCCAAGCACTTAGTACAGTGCTCTGCACATCGTAAGCGCTCAATAAATACGATTGATGATGATGATGATGATGATGATGTAAACCTGTTTTGCACAGGAAAATGAAATTAGGTATGAGCAAACTGTACTTTCCCCTCTAGGCTGTAACCTCATTGTGGGCAGGAAATGCGTCTACCAACTCTGTTATATTGTTATATTGTACTCTCCCAAGTGCTTGGTACGGTGCTCTGCACCAAGAACTCACTAAATATGGTTGATGATTGATCCGGCAACCCCAAATTGTCTCTTCTGTGTTGGCAGCTTAGCTCTCCCACTCAAAACGTCCAATGTAGTGATCCCAAACAAGTCACTTCTCTCCTGGCCATTACCTGTAAGATCAGTCATCCCAGATTCAGGAATTCATCAGTAAGTTCATTTTATTGTTGTTTCATTTGCGTTTGGTTGCTTGATTCGGTGTCTCTGCTTTGTATATCTTGATGCCCCAATCCGGGTCCTCTGTTACCCAAACCATATCTCGGCCAATATTTCAGGACCACCGTGTTGTCGGGGGCTGAGGGAACGGTCTGGCTACCTCCGAATGCTGTGCTACCCCTGTCCCTAGGCTGCATGACTGACATAGGGGAGTGAAGGACATGAAATAAATACAAGCGGCCACTTCCCAGTTTACCAGTAATGAAGCCTTTCTTCCCAGTTTACTGCTGTGGCATATCTGCCGTTTGTCTAGCGGAAAGAGCATTCCTCTTTGAATTGGGAGACCTGGGTTCTAATTTTGGTGCTGCCCGTAACTACTCAACGTGGAACAAAACCGCACGTGCTTTTTTCTTTAAAGACTAACACTGTATTCTCTCCTTCGGAATAGAAAAGGTTTTTAGTAACCTGGCAGGTTGACAAAAGCAAGTTTCCAAACAGGACGGCAGAAATTACTGTGAATGTCAAGTAAGTTGCCGAGCATGATGTGGGCTGGCCATCCTTTCTGTTTTATAGTATCATAAGTGTAGAGATCCTGCACCATCGATGCTGTAATGGGCCCTTACTTATTTAGATTCTGTTGGATCTAAAGTCATTCCCTTAAATTGGGCTGGGACACCAGTGAGCTTGAAGGGGCTCAAACAGTATCATGATGTACAGTTCTTTGGATCTAAAGCCATTCCCTTAAATTGGGCTGGGACACCAGTGAGCTTGAAGGGGCTCAAACAGTATCATGATGTACAGTTCTTTGGATCTAAAGCCATTCCCTTAAATTGGGCTGGGACACCAGTGAGCTTGAAGGGGCTCAAACAGTATCATGATGTACAGTTCTTTGGATCTAAAGCCATTCCCTTAAATTGGGCTGGGACACCAGTGAGCTTGAAGGGGCTCAAACAGTATCATGATGTACAGTTCTTTGGATCTAAAGCCATTCCCTTAAATTGGGCTGGGACACCAGTGAGCTTGAAGGGGCTCAAACAGTATCATGATGTACAGTTCTTTTCCTTCTCTTGTTAATCAATCAGTGCTATCTATAGAGCGCTATGTGCAGAGCACTGTACTAAGCACTTGGGAGAGTACGATACAAAAGAATTAGCCAATACATTCCCAGCCCATAACAGGCTTGGAGTCGGTTTACCTTGAGGATAATTTGCAACCATCCCCCCAGCCCTGGCCCCCTTAATATTAACAGATGACCACAACCTGTTTAGATCACCAAGCCCAAAGTTTTGATAAGTGAATTAGTCTCTGCGACCTTGGAAAAAGAAATGCCCTGGTCCATTCTTTACCCGTAGATGGGCTAGGTTAGAATACCCTGGTGAGGGCAGTCTTGATTGGTGATTCTAATTTGGGTGTGTTAGAAACGTCCTGGGATCAGCCCTTCCAATTTTCCCCGACAAGGACCCCTTTATTTTTTAGGAAATAGTTTGTCTTAGGCCCGCATGTACCCATAAACTCTGCAGGGTACCGGGAGAAAGACAGAGGGAGGAGTCATAATCCTGGCTCTAGAGAGAGAATTTATTTTAAAGTCTATCCTCCCGTCTAGAATGTAAGCTCCTTGTGAGCTGGTATCGTGACTACCAACTCGGTCCCAAGCACTTCATACAGTGTTTTGCGCACAGTTTATGTGCAGTAGGTACCACTGATTGATTAACAAGTAGTTCCACGGGCAAGAGACCGTTCCCCCATCATAGCCATTCTGGCCCTTGCTCAATCAATGGTTCAGTTGTCTGCCCAGAGGCAGAGATGAATATAAAAAATTGCTTTATAGGTATTTACCTTTAGCACATGAATGAGAAAAGTGAAAACTGGGAACCTAGTTCACGGGCTCTCTTGTGTTCCTCAGTAATAATGAAGATCGGAGAGTCGTGGAGAATTCCCACCTCCTTCAATTCCAGCATGCCTTCATTGCAGTTCTTATCAAGTAAGTGCTTCCGGATGCTTTGTTACTGCCCAAGACTCAGAAAAGTATGCTTAAAATCTACCCTAGTACCAATGTTTGGCACATAGTAAGTGCTAAATAAATACTGCAGTTTTTATTATTTTTATTAAATGAGCCTATGATCCAATTTTCCCTTAAAAGGGAAACTGAGCAGTTCCCCTGAAAATGCTCATTGTCACCTAGCCCTCCCTTGCCTGGATAGTCAGTGGGTATTTTTTCAGTGATTGGGTGTAATAATAAAAAATAAGGATGGCATTTCTAATGGACTTTCTATGTGCCAAATGCTGAAGTGGTGTCTGAGCTGATTATTTTGTGGGAGGGGCAGCATGGCTCAGTGGAAAGAGCCCGGGCTTTGGAGTCAGAGGTCATGGGTTCAAATCCCACTTGTCAGCTGTGTGACTTTGGGCAAGTCACTTCACTTCTCTGAGCCTCGGTGACCTCATCTGTAAAATGGGGATGAAGACTGTGAGCCCCACGTGGGACAACCTGATGACCGTGAATCCCCCCCAGTGCTTAGAACAGTGCTTGGCACATAGTAAGTGCCTAATAAATGCCATCATTATTATTATTATTATCTCAGTCCCGCACAGGGCTCACAGTCTAAGAGGGCAGGAGAACAGATAAGCATGTCACCCCTAGTTTACAGTTGAGGAACCTGAACCCCAGAGAGGTTAAGTGACTTGTTCAAGGTCTCGCAGCAGGCAAGTGATGGAACCAGGACTAGAACCCCGCATTTTCCCCAAAGCCATCCCATCTCTATTGTGTACTGCCTGTCTGTACAGAATCCAAGTTCTCCCTACCAGTATTGGACCTGTGTATTGCAACCTGAATGAAAGTGTCATCCTTGGTTGCTGGGGGCTTTTTTCTCTCCCACTTAAAGAGAGAGAAAAATGTTGAGAGATTTTCAGAAGGCCACTAAAAGGAGATGGCTCTTTTGGGGATAAGAGGCGGGAGATGAGCCACTACATTCCTGCCAATCGGGTCAAGCACATTCCTTGCCCACATGGGGCTCACAGTCTAAGTAGGAAGGGAGACCAGCTATTGAATCCCCATACTGCAGTTGAGGCACAGAGAAGTGAAGTGACTCACCCAAGGTCAAACAGCAGGCCAAGTGGTAGAGCTGGGCTTAGAACCCAGGTCCTCTACCACTAGGCCACACCGCTTCCCTAATGTAATGTTTCAACATTACATTTTGGATTACCCCTGAGCATTGCATTTAGTCTATTTCCTAGCACTAACTCCAGCAAGGGAGTCGATCAAGGGAATTCTCAGTCGATCAATTAAGTCAATCATTTAAGCTGATCTCTCTTCTCCACTGCAGGCAACCAGTTCTGTACATGAATATCAGCCAAGGACTTTCAGAGCACAAAAAATTTGAATTTAAGGTGGGCATTTCCTCGCCTCCTCCCCATCCCCATATAGACTGTCTCTATATGTTGCCAACTTGTACTTCCCAAGCGCTTAGTACAGTGCTCTGCACACAGTAAGCGTTCAATAAATACGATTGATGATGATGATGATGATCCCACCCCCTCTGCCCTCCCCTCTCCCCCTAGCACTTGTATATATTTGTACAGATTTATTACTCTATTTTACTTGTACATATTCACTACTCTATTTTGTTAATGATGTGCATATATTCTATTTATTCTGACGGTTTTGACACCTGTCTACATGTTTTGTTTTGTTGCCTGTCTTCCCCTTCTAGACTGTGAGCCCGTTGTTGGATAGGGACCGTCTCTAAATGTTGCTGACTTGTACTTCCCAAGTGCTTTGCACAGTGCTCTGCACACAGTAAGCACTCAATAAATACGATTGAATAAGTGAACTGAATATGTATCAGTTGAGTTGAGAAACACAAAGCTCTGAGTTTTCACCTTCTGATTCTTTTTCAGATACATGGGGAAAACCACTTTGAAGTTGAATTTCAGTTACAGATCTGTGTGCCTGTCAAAGTACAAGGTCATGAAATAGTACATGTGAAGAACATCACATCAACACAGGTAATTTTTACATTGTTTTTTACTCACGATTGGTTTTCTTTGTAACTTGACCTGCAGGAAAGGGGTGACACTAAAAAAGCATTTTTTTAAAAAATGGTATTTGTTCAGCACTATGTGCCAGGCATTGTACTTTACTGGGGTAAATACAAAGTTATCATGTTGGACACAGTCCCTGTCCTGCATTGGGCTCACAGTCTTAGTCCCCATTTTACAGATGAGGTAACTGAAGCACAGAGAAGTGAGGTGACTTGCCTAAGGTCAAGCCTTAGCGGTGCCAGGATTAGAAGGCAGGTCCTTCTGACCCCCGGGCTCGTGCTCTATCCACTAGGCCATGCTGCTTCTCATTGAGTAGGTACTGAAAGCATTGAAAAAAAAAGCCAGAGTGCACATAATTACAAAGAGAAAGTTATCAAAGGCATTTGGATATCAGTAAGAAGTTCAATGGGAAGCCAAACAAAACAGAAATTTTTTAAAAATTACTCTTTACATTAGGGACTGGGTAAAAGCCTGAGCAGGTGGTTTAAATATATAATTTTAGTCCCACTAGTTAAACTTTTAAAACTTTTCACGTAGTTTTTAAACTGAAGCAAAAAGGAGTAAAAAAGAAAAAATTGAATTCACCTAGTTCTCCCGTAATGCCGAGGTTGTTTTCTTGCAAATCCCAGCATTAAAGAAAACGTGTGCTGTACTGTTCAGGCGTTCTGATGCCTGGTGCATCCACACAAACCATTCCTTGCAGCATGGTGTTTCCATTCAGGCTTACGTGGCCTGATACACATGAGTCTTCAGAACATGTATTAGGGACAAATGGAGAGCATCACAAAATCTTTGGTCTAAATAAGAAATTCAGGAATATTCCCGTTCTTTTTGGCCCTTTGCTGAGTGGTAAGCAAATGTCCCAGGATAAACCGAGTTGCCCAGGAGTTACTGAGTTTCCCTTTTGAAATGTAAATTCTGCTTTTCTATTTGGGTAAAGAGTTCATTTACTAAAATCGCAAAGGGTATTTGCCAATTTCGGGTATCGGGTCGGGCCAGTCGTATGCCCGTTTTTTCGCTCTTTGACATCTCTCTTTTTGCTCTGCCTCCCACTTTTCCACCCCGATCACTTCCTTATGGGAGCAGCGGGTGGTGCGCTGTTCTTCATCTCCTTATCCTCGCCCCAATACAGAACAACAATGCTACTTGCGGGTGGCTTTTTGTCACGAGAGAAAATGGTATTTCTCTTTCACGTGGAATTCAAGCCTACCACACCTCCCGTCAGCCATACAGTTGGTTGAGGAAGGAGAGGAGCCATTTTTTGAAAACAGAGCCTGTTCAATTGACACAATAAAACCAAAACGCTCATGAGAAAAAAAAGAGTTTTTTTAAAGAGCACTTATAACGTGTGACCACTGTTTTTCTTATATACCAGTTTATTTTCAAGTGCCCGACAGTACTGAATTACAAAAATGAATGATTTGTAAACAAGTGCAGATAGAAAATTTAATTTAAACAGAAGCAGATGGGGCAAAAATACTAAATGCACCACCGTTGTTAGCTGCTCCACCTGGAATGGAAGGAAAAGCTCAGGAAAACTCAACTCTTCCTCAGTCCCGCACTATGAGGTACCGTTCGCTTACTGAAACAGGCAGTGCCCATGAAGCACCTCGGTGGCAGAGCTAAAGTTCAGAACTGTCTTGAGGAATTGCTTGAGTTGTTGTTGCACTGCCTTCATGGCCGAGGTGGAGGGCTTCGTCTTGTAGGACACTGCCGTCAGAAACTTGTCCGCCAAGTAATGCAGCCACAGCACGTTGCTGTAAGGGTGGAATTGGGCCCAGTTGTTGGAGTTCTCCTCCTTCATTTTCCTGTACACCTCAAACTGCAAGTCCCCTTGGCCTTGGAACAGCTCCTCATCCGTGGAGATGTCGCAGAAGACGGTTAACCCCTCCTTCTCCAGGCGGGACAGCGTATAATCTATGATGTTGGCGTGGACCCCGTGGGTGGCAATCGCGCACGTCTTCCCGTCGAGCGTGTACTGGAGCTTCTTCAGGTTGGTCCTCTTCACCAGCACGTTGCCCCAGTGCAAGTCCCTGTGCTCGAACCCGAGGGCCGCCTCGGCCACGGCCAGGGAGGCGGTGACCTGGTGCAAGATGCTTTTGGCGGTCGCCACCGAGCTCAGCGCCTTCTTCATGTTCTCCAGGTCGCTGCCGCCAAACTCGAACTCCAGCACCACAAAGAGCTGCTGGTCCCCGAAGAAGTCAGGCCGGTTGTTCTCAGACCCCTTGATTTTGTCATATTGGTCCCAGGCGCGGAGAAGGTGCCTGGGGTAGGCTCCTTTCACACAGTGTACGGAATGCAACCCAATGAAACCCTCCGTCCTGTTTGTTCCTCCCTGGGACAAGAGACTCAGCTCCTTCGAGATAATGATCTCCGGAAGGACTTCGCCAAACGTCTTCTGAACTTCTCCATTGACCCTCTCCGTGCCTTCAATAGGAATGATCTTTAAGGCAACGGGCCTGTTGTCACCCACTGTCCGAAAGACTTCGCCAAACACCCCTTCCCCGATCTTCTCACACTTCTTCATTTTGTCCGGGGGGATGCACTGATCGAAGGAGATGGGGCCGTCCTGCCGGCACTCCCCGTACACCTTCTCCGCGTCGGTCGGCATTAATTCCGCAAAGGCGAGGGAACTCCCGGGAGTCAACATTGTCACGGAAGAGGCCTGCCAGAAGGAGTAATAGCCGCTGACTCTGGAACACCCCGAAACGTCCGTCTCGCAAACCGGAACGCTTAGAGAGCCGCCGCCGCCGCCGCCGTTCGCCGAGGCTGTCACTTTCTTCTTTTTATGTAACGAGTGAGAGGCTTTGGTTCTGGCCCAGCCCAGGGGATTCTTGAGGAAAGACTTGTCCTGGGAGGGAAGAGGCGGCACCGACGCCTGTCTTTTCTTCCTCGAGAGGTGATCGTGGAGGAGGGAGGACTCTTCCGGGGCCCGCGGTCGTCGCTGCTCCGCTTTTCTGTTGGGCCCAGCTCTGCGGGGCCTTGCCTTTCGCCAGCGGGTAGAACTAACTCCGCTGATGCACGCTTTCCTGGTGGTGGTGCCCCCTCCTTCCTCCTTTGGGAAGCCCCCGGAGCGGTCCTTCTTCGCGGCTCCCGGAGAGGACGAAGGCTTGGGGGCCCTTCCTTCTGGCGAGGAGGCGTCGGCCGCCGTGGGGAAGGACAAGGACGGGCGAAAGGGCTCCATGCTCGTCCTGAGGTTGTAGCACCTGTTCCTGGGTGGTCTCCCCAGGCTGTTGTTGGTGTCCCTCGAATGTGACCCGCCCTGAGCATCCCCCGCGGTCCTCGGGGCCGCCAAGGGGCTGGCTCGCCTGGCATCGCGGGGTGAGGTGCGGTGGCCCGCCTGGGCGAGGAAGGGGCCGCGGGTGGCCCTCCGGGGGGGTCCCCCCTTGGCGGGGGCCAGCTCCAAAGTGGGGGGGCCGCCGCCGCCACGGGGCACGGGGCTCAGCTCGCACAGGACGGTCCGGACCCCCGAGGGGCAGCGGGCTGGGGGGGCCCCGCAGGCCCCACTCTCCCCTCCCCGACGGGAGCCGGGGCCCGCGGGGGAGGATGGAGAGCGGGGCGCCACGCTCGGGGTGCTGCTTAGCAACGGGAGCCCCCGGTTACCAGGCGGCGGCCGCGAGGGGACCACCCGCCCGGCCGAGCCGAGGGGCTCATTCTCCGCCTCCTCCCTCCTGCCCCTTCGCCTCCGCGCCCGCGGAGGGAGGGGGCGCTTCTTCCGCGGCCGGCTGGGCTGGAAGTCCTCGTCCGACGAGTCGGAGGCCTCGAGGCCGCCGCCGCCTCCGCTGCTGCTGCTGCTGAAGAAGCGTTTCCGATCCTGAGGCGAGAACCAGTTGCTGGTCAGCTGCACCCGGCGCAGGCCGCCAAGGCCGCCATGGCCGCGCCGCCCCCCGTACGTCCGGAGCGTGAGGCACAGCGGCTCCCGGCCGCGCAGCGCCATAGCTCCGCCGCCCGCCCTCTTTTCAAACTCAAACACCGCGAGAACTGGAGCGGCGAGACTACCGCCCCCCAGCGGGCCCTACCCCTTCTCGGGAGCGCATGCGCGCCTCCCCGACGCCCCTTTCCGGCCACTCCGTCGCTCGGCGCGTCGTCGCGGTCCCTCAGGGGCGGCCCTCCCTCACCAGAATAATCATTGGCATCTGTCAAGCGCTCACTATGTGCAACGCGTTCCCTCAGGGGCGACCCTCCCTCATAATAATGATAATAATTGGCATTTGATAGGCGTTTATTATGTGCAACGCGTTCCCTCAGGGACGACCCTCCCTCATAATAATAATAATAATTGGCATTTGTTAAGCGCTTACTGTATGCAACGCGTTCCCTCAGGGGCGACCCTCCCTCATAATAATAATAATAATTGGCATTTGTTAAGCGCTTACTATATGCAACGCGTTCCCTCAGGGGCGACCCTCCCTCATCATAGTAATAATTGGCATTTGTTAAGCACTTACTATATGTGCAACGCGTTCCCTCAGGGGTGACCCTCCCTCATCATAATAATCATTGGCATCTATTAAGCGCTTACTACGCAACCCTCCCTCATCATAATAATCATTGGCATCTATTAAGCACTTACTACATGCAACACGTTCCCTCAGGGGCGACCCTCCCTCACCAGAATAATCATTGGCATCTGTCAAGCGCTCACTATGTGCAACGCGTTCCCTCAGGGCCGACCCTCCCTCATCATCATCATCATAATTGGCATTTGTTAAGCGCTTACTATGTGCAACGCGTTCCCTCATAATAATCATTGGCATCTGTCAAGCGTTTACTATGTGCAACGCGTTCCCTCAGGGGCGACCCTCCCTCATAATAATAATAATTCGATTTTGGTAAGCGCTTACTATGTGCAACACGTTCCCTCAGGGGCGACCCTCCCTCATCATAGTAATAATTGGCATCTATTAAGCGCTTACTACATGCAACACGTTCCCTCAGGGGCGACCCTCCCTCACCATAATAATCATTGGCATTTGTCAAGCGCTTACCATGTGCAACGCGTTCCCTCAGGGGCGACCCTCCCTCATAATAATAATAATAATTGGCATTTGATAGGCGTTTACTATGTGCAACGCGTTCCCTCAGGGACGACCCTCCCTCATAATAATAATAATAATTGGCATTTGTTAAGCGCTTACTATATGCAACGCGTTCCCTCAGGGGCGACCCTCCCTCATAATAATAATAATAATTGGCATTTGATAGGCGTTTACTATGTGCAACGCGTTCCCTCAGGGACGACCCTCCCTCATAATAATAATAATAATTGGCATTTGTTAAGCGCTTACTGTATGCAACGCGTTCCCTCAGGGGCGACCCTCCCTCATAATAATAATAATAATTGGCATTTGATAGGCGTTTACTATGTGCAACGCGTTCCCTCAGGGGCGACCCTCCCTCATAATAATAATAATAATTGGCATTTGTTAAGCGCTTACTATATGCAACGCGTTCCCTCAGGGGCGACCCTCCCTCATCATAGTAATAATTGGCATTTGTTAAGCACTTACTATATGTGCAACGCGTTCCCTCAGGGGTGACCCTCCCTCATCATAATAATCATTGGCATCTATTAAGCGCTTACTACATTCAACACGTTCCCTCAGGGGCGACCCTCCCTCACCAGAATAATCATTGGCATCTGTCAAGCGCTCACTATGTGCAACGCGTTCCCTCAGGGCCGACCCTCCCTCATAATGATAATAATAATAATTGGCATTTGTTAAGCGCTTACTATGTGCAATGCGTTCCCTCATAATAATAATAATAATTGGCATTTGTCAAGCGCTTACTATGTGCAACGCGTTCCCTCATCACAATAATCATTGGCATCTGTTAAGCGCTTACTATGTGCAACGCGTACCCTCAGGGCCGACCCTCCCTCATCATAATAATAATTGGCATTTGATAAGCGTTTACTATGTGCAATGCGTTCCCTCAGGGGCGACCCTCCCTCATAATAATAATAATTCGAATTTGGTAAGCGCCTACTATGTGCAACGCGTTCCCTCAGGGGCGACCCTCCCTCATAATAATAATAATTTGAATTTGGTAAGCACTTACTATGTGCAACGCGTTCCCTCAGGGGCAACCCTCCCTCATAATAATAATAATTGGTATTTGTTAGGCACTTACTATGTGCAACGCGTTCCCTCAGGGGCGACCCTCCCTCATAATAATAATAATTGGCATTTGTAAAGCGCCTACTATGTGCAACGCGTTCCCTCAGGGGCGACCCTCCCTCATCATAATAATCATTGGCATCTGTCAAGCGTTTACTATGTGCAACGCGTTCCCTCAGGGGCGACCCTCCCTCATAATAATAATAATTCGAATTTGGTAAGCGCTTACTATGTGCAACGCGTTCCCTCAGGGGCGACCCTCCCTCATAATAATAATAATTCGAATTTGGTAAGCACTTACTATGTGCAACACGTTCCCTCAGGGCCGATCCTCCCTCATAATAATGATAATAATTGGCATTTGTTAAGCACTTACTATGTGCAACGCGTTCCCTCAGGGGCGACCTGCCCTCATCATAATAATAATTGGCATTTGATAAGCGTTTACTATGTGCAACGCGTTCCCTCAGGGGCGACCCTCCCTCATCATAATAATAATTGGCATTTGATAAGCATTTACTATGTGCAACGCGTTCCCTCAGGGGCGACCCTCCCTCACCATAATAATCATTGGCATCTGTTCAGCGCTTAGTATGTGCAACGCATTCCCTCAGGGCCTACCCTCCCTCATAATAATAATAATAACTGGCATTTGTTAAGCGCTTACTATGTGCAACGCGTTCCCTCAGGGGCGACCCTCACTCATCATAATAATAATTGGCATTTGGTAAGCGTTTACTATGTGCAACACGTTCCCTCAGGGGTGACCCTCCCTCATAATAATAATAATTCGAATTTGGTAAGCACTTACTATGTGCAACGCGTTCCCTCAGGGGCGACCCTCCCTCATAATAATAATAATAATTCGATTTTGGTAAGCGCTTACTATGTGCAACGCGTTCCTTCAGGGGCGACCCTCCCTCACCATAATAATCATTGGCATCTGTTAAGCTCTTACTATGTGCAACGCATTCCCTCAGGGGCGACCCTCCCTCATCATAATAATCATTGGCATTTGTTAAGCGCTTACTATGTGCAACACGTTCCCTCTGGGCCAACCCTCCCTCATAATAATAATAATAATAATTGGCATTTGTTAAGCGCTTACTATGTGCAACGCGTTCCCTCAGGGGAGACCCTCCCTCATAATAATAATAATTCGAATTTGGTAAGCGCTTACTATGTGCAACGCGTTCCCTCAGGGGCGACCCTCCCTCATCATAATAATCATTGGCATCTGTTAAGCACTCACTATGTGCAACGTGTTCCCTCTGGGCCGACCCTCCCTCATAATAATAATAATAATAATTGGCATTTGTTAAGCACTTACTATGTGCAACGCGTTCCCTCAGGGGCGACCCTCCCTCATAATAATAATAATTCGAATTTGGTAAGCGCTTACTATGTGCAACGCGTTCCCTCAGGGGCGACCCTCCCTCATCATAGTAATAATTGGCATTTGTTAAGCGCTTACTATATGTGCAATTCGTTCCCTCAGGGGCGACCCTCCCTCATCGTAATAATCATTGGCATTTGATAAACGTTTACTATGTGCAACGCGTTCCCTCAGGGGCGACCCTCCCTCATAATAATAATTCGAATTTGGTAAGCACTTACTATGTGCAACACGTTCCTTCATCATAATAATCATTGGCATTTGTTAAGCGCTTACTATGTGCAACGCGTTCCCTCAGGGGCGACCCTCCCTCATTATAATAGTGCTTAGTACAGTGCTCTGCACACAGTAAGCACTCAATAAATACGATTGATGATGATGATGATAATAATAATTGGCATTTGTTAAGCGCTTACTATGTGCAACGCGTTCCCTCAGGGGCGACCCTCCCTCATCATAATAATCATTGGCATTTGTTAAGCGCTTACTATGTGCAACGCGTTCCCTCAGGTGCGACCCTCCCTCATAATAATAATCATTGGCATTTGTTAAGCGCTTACTATGTGCAAATCACTGTTCTAAGCGCTGGTGAGGATACAGGGTGATCAGGTTGTCCCACGCGGGGCTCGCAGTCTTAATCCCCATTTTACAGATGAGGGAACTGAGGCACAGAGAAGTTAAGTGACTTGCCCAAGATCACACAGCAGACATGTGGCGGTTGGGTTTCGAACCCATGACCTCTGACTCCAAAGCCCGGGCTCTTTCCACTGAGCCACACCGCTTCTCTCACGGCCCTCGGCCTCCCCGCACTAGCAGGCCGCAGCCCCGGCTCTGAAGCAGCGTGGCTCACTGGAAAGAGCACGGACTTGGGAGGCAGAGGTCATGGGTTCAAATCTCGACCCCACCAATTGCCAGCTTTGTGACTCTGGGCAAGTCACTCAACTGCTCTGGGCCTCAGTTCCCTCATCTGTAAAATGGGGATGAAGACTGTGAACCCCAGGTAAGTCACTCAACTTCTCAGGGCCTCAGTTCCCTCATCTGTAAAATGGGGATGAAGACTGTGAGCCCCAGGTAAGTCACTCAACTTCTCTGGGCCTCAGTTCCCTCATCTGTAAAATGGGGATGAAGACTGTGAACCCCAGGTAAGTCACTCAACTTCTCAGGGCCTCAGTTCCCTCATCTGTAAAATGGGGATGAAGACTGTGAGCCCCAGGTAAGTCACTCAACTTCTCTGGGCCTCAGTTCCCTCATCTGTAAAATGGGGATGAAGACTGTGAGCCCCAGGTGGGGCAATCTGATCAGCGCTTAGAACAGCACTTAGAGAAGCAGCATGGCCCAGTGGAAAGAGCACGGGCTTGGGAGTCAGTGGTCATGGGTTCAAATCCCAGCCCCACCAATTGCCAGCTGTGTGACTGTGGGCAAGTCACTCAACATCTCTGGGCCTCAGTTCCCTCATATGTAAAATGGGGATAATAATAATAATGATAGCTTTTATTAAGCGCTTACTATGTGCAAAACACTGTTCTAAGTGCTGGAGAGGTTACAAGGTGATCAAAGCCCTACTGAGAGCTCACCTCCTCCAGGAGGCCTTCCCAGACCGAGCCCCCTCCTTCCTCTCCCCCTCCTCCCCCTCCCCACCCCCTCTGCCTTAACTCCTTCCCCTCCCCACAGCACCTGTACATATGTATATTGTTTGTACGTATTTATTACTCTGTTTTATTTGTACATATTTATTCTATTTATTTTATTTTGTTAATATGTTTGGTTTTGTTCTCTGTCTCCCCCTTCTAGACTGTGAGCCCACTGTTGGGTAGGGACCGTCTCTATATGTTGCCAACTTGTACTTCCCAAGCGCTTAGTACAGTGTTCTGCACACAGTAAGCACTCAATAAATACGACTGAATGAATGAATGAATGAATGATCAGATTGTCCCACGTGGGGCTCACAGTCTTCATCCCCATTTTACAGATGAGGTAACTGAGGCACAGAGAAGTGAAGTGACTTGCCCAAAGTCACACAGCTGGGAATTGACGGAGCCAGGATTTGAACCCATGACCTCTGACTTCAAAGCCCAGGCTCTTTCCACTGAACCACGAAGACTGTGAGCCCCGGGTGGGACAATCTGATCACCTTGTGTCCTTCCCAGCGCTTAGAACAGCACTTAGAGAAGCAGCGTGGCTCAGTGGAAAGAGCACGGGCTTGGGAGTCAGAGGCCATTGGGTTCAAATCCCAGCTCCGCCACTTGTCAGCTGTGTGACCTTGGGCAAGCCACTTAACTTCTCTGTGCCTCAGTTCCCTCATCTGTAAAATGGGGATTAAGACTGTGAGCCTCACATGGGACAACCTGATCACCTTGTCTCCTCCCAGTGCTTAGAACAGTGCTTCGCACATAGTAAGCACTTAACAGATACCATCATTATTTATTATTTATTTTAGAACAGTGCTGTGTACATAGTAAGTGCTTAACAAATGCCATTGTTATTATTAAACCCTAATGCGGTTCTCATTTCAGAATGACACGAAGTGCAGGCTTGGGGACATCGGCGATTGTCATGGAGCTCCAGGGCAGGTGAGGACCACGTCGCCCTGGCCCGGCCTCTCCAGGGTGGTCGTCTGGGCCTCTCGCCTGCTTTCAAGAAAATAAACCCACATTCGACGTTCATTCATTCAATCGTATTTATTGAGCGCTTACTGTGTGCAGAGCACTGGACTAAGCGCTTGGCGCTTGGGAAGTACAGGTTGGCAACATATAGAGACGGTCCCTACCCAATAACGGGCTCACAGTCTAGAATCAATCAATCAATCGTATTTATTGAGCGCTTACTGTGCACAGAGCGCTGTACTAAGCGCTTTGGCAACATAACTAGAAGACACTGATTAAAATAATAATAATAATGGTGGTATTTGTTAAGCGCTTCCTATGTGCCAAGCGCATTAGAGAAGCAGCGTGGCTTAGTGGAAGGAGCCCGGGTTTGGGAGTCGGAGGTCGTGAGTTCTAATCCCGGCTCCGCCACTTGTCAGCTGTGTGGCTTTGGGCAGGTCACTTCACTTCTCTGTGCCTCGGTTACCTCGTCTGTAAAATGGGGATCAAGACTGAGCCCCACGTGGGACAACCTGATTGCCTTGTATCTCCCTGAGTGCATAGAACAGTGCTTGGCATTTAGTAAGCGCTAACATATACCATTATTATTGTTAAGCACCGTTCCAATCCTTGGGGTAGATACAAGGTTATCAGGTTGTTCCACATGGGACTCACAGTCTTCATCCCCATTTTACAGATAAGGTTTAAAAGAGGTTTTAGCCTTCTCTCTGGAGCCTTGCATTTTTGTCCGTTCGGCTAGCTTGTCTTTTTTTTTTTAATGGTATTTGTTAAGTGCTTACTGTGTGCCAGGCACTGTACTAAGCGCTGGGGTAGGTAGAACCTAATCAGGTTGAATACAGCCTATGTCCCACGTGAGGCTCCCAGTATTAATCCCCATTTCATAATAATAATGATGGTATTTGTTAAGCGCTTACTATGTGCCAGGCACTGTACTAAGCGCTGGGGTAGATACAAGCTGATTAGGTTGAATACAGCCCGTGTCCCATGTGAGGCTTGCAATATTAATCCCCATTTAATAATAATAATTATGGTATATGTTACGCACTTACTATGTGCCAAGCACTGGTTTAAGAGCTGGGGTAGATACAGGGTAGTCAGGTTGCCCCACATGGGGCTCACAGTTTTAATCCCCGTTTTACAGATGAGATAACTGAGGCACAGAGAAGTTAAGTGTCTTGTCCAGGATCACACAGCAGAGAATTGGCAGAGCCAGGATTAGAACCCACATCCTCGGACACCCAAGCCCGTGCGCAAGAGCCACGCTGCTTCACGCTGGAGGCACAGAGAGGTGAAGTGACTTGCCTAGGGTCACTCAGCAGACAAGCAATGGAGCTTGGATTAGATCCTAGGTCCCTTGACTTCCAAGCCTGTGCCCCATCCACTATTCCATGCTACTTCTCTTGTACAGGGTAAAACAGACTCAGCCTGGTCCCTTAATTTCCCTATTTTCCAGGGCGTGAGGGATTTCCTCTGTGTTTCTGCTGTGAAAGTCCCCAGTTTTGTTTCTTTTTCAGGAGTGTCAGCTCGCAAGCTGCAGTATTCTTGCAAGCAAGGGGACCGTGACGATGATGGTGACTGTGGACGCAGAACTGTCCTTTAGGGGCTCCGAGCAGGTACAGGTGAAATCTCAGTTTTCGCTCACCAAAATGTGCTGCAGGGGCTTAAATTGGGAAAATTATGGAAATTCTGCTTCCCTCCCCAAGAATTAAACCAGATAGGAGGAAAAACAGGTCTCAGTAATTCTTCATAATCGTTGTTAACATCATCAATGATGAAGGTTAATTCGCACAAGCCAGGCAGGAGTAGGCTGAGAGCAGAAATGTAACATGGAATGTAAGTTTATTATGCAAACAATTTTATGTACTGCCGTATTTCAATTAGCACTCTAAATTGGCATGGTACCAATTAGCACTGACCAACGTAGCAGTACGTGAAAATGAATCATCAATCGTATTTATTGAGCGCTTACTATGTGCATAATATGAATGCATAATAATCTTTCATTTTCATATAAAATGAGACCGTTAAGCAAGAGAATGCTGAAAAAAGTGATCTGTAATGGGATGACTACCTTTCCTCAAGTTGGTAACCAAACTGACTTACGGCATGCAGTTTTCAAGTGGCAGAACAATAAATAATGTAGTGCTTAGGAATCAGTAAAGGAGAGAGCCAAGGGGAGAAAGCTGGGGAGTGTTTAGACAAAGGAGAGGCAAGTGGAGGGGCATGTCTGAACCAAAATATTTTTTTCCCTTTGCAATAGTTAACCAAATTCATAAATGAATTGCGAATCAGTGGTAAAATCACCTTCGATGAAAACCTGTACCAGCCCCTGAAAGCCGAGAACCACGAAGCTGAGGTAAAGTATGCAAGAACAATTTAAAAAGCGTAATGTGTAAGTGACCAAGAAAACTGAACAGAGAGGGCACCTCTTGAAGAACTCAGTTCTGTAGGTTCCTTTTTTTTTGTTTCTTCAAAGTCTTTGAAATTTGGAAGGTACGCATGATTCATTTTTTTAAAATGAGATTTCATTCTATGCTGCACCCTGTACTAAGCGCTGGGGTAGATACAAGGCAGGTTGGACACAGTCCCTGTCCTGCATAGGCTCACAGTCGTAATCACTATTTTACAGATGCGAGAACTGAGGTAAAAGAAGTGATTTGCCCAATGCCACACATCGGAAAAGTGGCAGAGCTGGGATTCGAATCCATTTCCTTCTGGCCCCTAGGCCCATGCTCTGTCCAGTAGGCTACGCTCCTTCTTTGCCAGATCGGTGGATGCTGACATTTCTGATATTCCCCAATAAAAGAACATCAAGGCCAATTGAGAACCTCAACCCAGAAAAAGGGGCTTATAGTAAGGATATATACGCAAGTCTTCTCCAGGGGCAACAGACCCCCACTATCTGATTTTCTCTAGAATTTTTTATAAGCTCTCCCCAAAGAGCCTTGGGAGGGTTCTCTTAGGCATCAGCAGTGTGAGCTAGCAACAAGGGCCATGTGTTCTGCTAATCCAACTAACAAACCGATTTTCCTTTTGGGGGCCAGTGGTGGGACTGGATTGCCAGGAACTGCATCACTACCAGTACAGCCAAGGTCCAACTAAATCCATGAGCTCCTTCTCCCTATCGGTGATGGCTCCTTGCAGTCCAGCCTGAGAGACTTTGTTTAAAGCCCTTTCCTGGGCAACATTGAAGTTCGTCTTAGTGCTGAAAAATCTCAAATATATTCAGGCTAAATTTCTTTAATGTTAGCCCTTATTTAATTATTCTTGGTTGTATGACGGGATGAATTTCAGTAGATCATCAACTGGGCATAGATTCTTACTGACTTGCTCTGCTAGGGGTTGAGGGGCGGTGGAAGAGAGAAAGGAAAGTTTTTAAAAACAACACTCTACTCTTTTTCCCCTTTTAAATTTAGAATTTGAAACCACCTTCCGTAGGTGAGAGGAATTTCCGAGATCACAAAACTAGTCAGTTGTAAGAAAGAGACCTTGGAATTATTAGATAAAAATAAAATAAGTTCATAGATTAAAGTTCCGTGACCTCTTGTAGGTGCTTTGCTGAGGTAAATCTTGGTTGATGCACAGAGCATAGCTTGAAGCCGGCATGTTTTTTGCCCGCTATCTTCTTTCACCTAACAACTCACTCGCTTTCTGTATTTGCTTGTCTTCTATAGGTCACTCTAATTCTGCTGAAAATCAAAGAGTTCAATTTTTTGCCTGTCATTTTATCAAGCAGCATTGGTGGGATTTTGGTTCTGATTTTGATCATAATTCTCCTTATTAAGGTAAATTATTCCGTTAATCTTCCCCGTGTGATGGTCACATTGGCTCCGTGTAAGATTCTATTTGCTTTGGATGTGTTTGAGCACAGAGATAGAGCCCGTCTTTGGTCATTGATCCAATTCATTTTGAATACCTTTTATTGAAAATGAGTTGCTACTTGGAACATTGGTTCATTGATTTAAAAAATAAATCTTGTAGTGACATAAGATTTTTTTTAACCACAAAACCTGATTTAGTTGTGTTTTAAATCTCAGTCCATATGAATTATTTCTGACTACACATCCTATTTGCTTTGGCATTTCAGTTTACAGGTTCTGGGTATTTTCTCAGTACTGCATTACTCTGGCTTAAAAACAGCAGAACATCTAGAAACAGATGATGTATTTTTGCTTTCGCAATCACTTAAAAATACCATGCTGAGTCAGTTAACTATTTCCTATATGTGATAGCGTTGATGGTGGGTGATTTTTGTTAAATGCATACTGTGTGCCAAGCACTGTACTAAGCACTGGGGTAGATAAGAAGATAATCAGGTCCTACATGGGTTACAGTCCAGAGGGAGAATGGGTATTGAATCCCCATTTTGCAGATGAGGGAACTGAGGCAAAGAGAAGTTAAATGACTTGTTCAAGGTCACACAGTCGGTATGTGGTGGAGCCAGGACTAGAACTCAGGTTCTCTGATTCCCTGGCCCATATCCGTGATGCAGGTTCTTAGGGAACTGTTCTCACTCTTCAGGGCTTCCTCTAGTACCCCTCCACAGCTGGCAGGGATGAGAAAGTGTGAGTGACACTGCACAGACTACTAGCCCTGGAATAAATTCTTTTATGCAGTTTCTCGGTTCTGAAGTGTCAGGCCTGAGGCTCATCCAATCAGTCAATCAATCAATCAATCGATCATATTTATTGAGTGCTTAGTGTGTGCAGAGCACTGTACTAAGTGCTTGGGAAGTACAAGTTGGCAACATATAGAGACAGTCCCTACCCAGCAGTGGGCTCACAGTCTAGAAGGGGGAGACAGAGAACAAAACCAAACATATTAACAAAATAAAATAAATAGAATAGATATGTTCAAGTAAAATAAATAAATAGAGTAATAAATATGTACAAACATATATACATATATACAGGTGCTGTGGGGAAGGGAAGGAGGTAAGACGGGGGATGGAGAGGGGGATGAGGGGGAGAGGAAGGAAGGGGCTCAGTCTGGGAAGGCCTCCTGGAGGAGGTGAGCTCTCAGTAGGGCCTTGAAGGGAGGAAGAGAGCTAGCTTGGCGGAGGGGCAGAGGGAGGGCATTCCAGGCCCAGGGGGATGATGTGGGCCGGGGGTCGACGGCGGGACAGGCAAGAACGAGGCACGGTGAGGAGATTAGCGACAGAGGAGCGGAGGGTGCGGGCTGGGCTGGAGAAGGAGAGAAGGGAGGTGAGGTAGGAGGGGGCGAGGTGATAGACAGCCTTGAAGCCGAGGGTGAGGAGTTTCTGCCTGATGCGCAGATTGATTGGTAGCCACTGGAGATTTTTGAGGAGGGGAGTAACATGCCCAGAGCATTTCTGGACAAAGACAATCAGGGCAGCAGCACGAAGTATGGATTGAAGTGGGGAGAGATACGAGGATGGGAGATCAGAGAGAAGGCTGATGCAGTAGTCCAGACGGGATAGGATGAGAGCTTGAACGAGCAGGGTAGCGGTTTGGATGGAGAGGAAAGGGCGGATCTTGGCAATCATCATCAGTATCCAAACAGAGGTGCCAAGGGCCTAATTCACATCCAGGGAGTGTGTCATTCACCTGGTGGGTGTACATAAGAAAAAAAAAAAAGCATTTACACCTGTTTCTGATCTGTGTGGAAGTCAGGGCCATCTGACATGATGGACCATGTTGTGGTCCATCTGGTTTTGTAAATTCTTTGAGTAAAATGGAATTTCCCTTTTTTTTTGTTTTAGTGTGGCTTTTTTAAAAGAAAATATCAAGTGTCATCCCAAAGAGCAGATGAACAAGAGAATTTTGAAAGTCTGGTTAAAAAGGAGGACTAACACCAGGCTCTTCACTGCATCAACTTGAGACCTTATTACTGCTTCCCTGGCCCTTTTTCTGTATGCTATAGGATTTTTCCATCTTTTCTTACCCAAGGCATGCCACAGAAAAGGCAACAAGGGCAAAAAGATGTAGGTGTAAAATCAGTAAAATTGAGGCATTTTCCCCCATTCCTTACTTATCAATGCAGAGGCGCCTGCTTTTTTCATTTTAAATGCAAGGGGGGGCTTTGATGGGGTGAAGCTTTAAGGAGGCAAAATGGGGAAAGCAAAAGGAGTAACAGGGAAAAAATGAGGAATAGAGAAAAGTGGAAGGGGGATGCTGAGTGCTTAGGAGGAAAGGAAAAGGGGTGGGAAGGAAGAGGGAAAGTAAGAGAACACTTGACTGTGTCGCGTCTATTGCTTCACAAAGGAAATCTAACAGATCCCCAATAAGGGAGCCCTTTTCGGTCCTTAGTAGGCAAGGAAGGGAGCTGTCATTTGGGGCCCACTTTTGGCTCCAGTGCTCAGGGCAGGCTAGCTACAACTACCCTTCCTGCCCCCCAAAGCTCTGGATTTTACAAATAGTGTTGCTCCCAAGGTTCGGAGCCTGCGGCATCCATCATCTCCATGAAGTAGAGACCTATTTTTCTGTGTAGTAGGTCTGTACTATATTGGAAAGAGAGAGATGTAGAAGGAAAAGTTGATGTTAGGATGGATTTCCATTCCCATTAGGATGCTTGTCAAAGATGGCAACCATTACACTCTTCTTCCAAACTACCTTTTGCCTACAGAGAAAAACTACTGGATAGGGTGAACTGTTGGTCTGAATGAGTAATGTTATTTCCTATGTCTTTAAAAGAACAAGTAAATCCCATATTGTTCTGTAGTATTTTTGGAAAAACCCCCAGGCCCCTGCTGCAACTCCCTCCCTGGCCAAAGTAGATCGCAGTGACCTCGGTAGTAATGATAATTGTGGTATTGGTTAAGCGCTTACTATGTGCCAGGTACTATGCTAAAGCTCTGCAGTGGATAGCAAATCGGATTGGACACAGTCCCTGTCCCACATGGGGCTCAGATTCTCAGTCCCCATTTTACACATGAGGTAACTGAGGCACAGAGAAGTGCAGTGACTTGACCAAGGTCACACAGCAGACAAATGGTGGAGCTGGGATTAGAACCCATGGCTACGCCATGCTGCTAGTGATATCGGGGGACCAAACTGAATTATTGCCCTGATTTTGAGCCAGCTCTGGGGGTTCAGAAATAAATCGACCAGTTCCTTTGCCTGCTTTTTCTGCCTCCTGCAGTATGCCATATGGTAATCAATCAGTGGTACGTTTTCAACATTTAGTGCACGCAGAGCACTGTACTATTAGCTCACTACATTACAGATTCATTCATTCAGTCATTCAATCGTATGAATCGAGCACTTACTGTGTGCAGGGCACTGTACTAAGCGCTTGGGAAGTACAAGTCGGCAACATATAGAGACGGACCCTACCAACAACGGGCTCACGGTCTAGAAACTCACAGATGGACTAATAATGATAGTGATAGCAATTGAGTGTTTCCTGTGTGCCAAGGGCTATGCCAAATACTGGGGTAGATGAGAGATTATCAGATCTAAGTGGAAAGAAATCAGGTAGGAGAAGGCAAGAAATGGAATTAAAATCTGGTCCTGTGACTCCCAGTCCCAAGATCTTTCCACTAGGCCACCCTGCCCCTGCGGCTTCACGGCCCAAAGGCATTTGTTAGCTCCTGGGTGATGGGGTGGTTGACCCAGCAAGATGTGTTTCTTATAATGTTTCAGAAGAAGCATGGCCTAGAGGAAAGAGCATGGATCTGGGGGTCGGGGTTGTCATTTGCCCTGGATTCTAATCCGGTCTCTATCCATATCCCTGCTGTGTGACCTTGGGTAAGTCACTCAACTTATCTTTGCCTCAGTTCCTTCATGTGCAAATTGGGAATGCAATACCTGGTCTCCCTCCTTACTTATCTATTCTATTTATTTTATTTTGTTAGTATGTTTGGTTATGTTCTCTGTCCCCCCCTTTTAGACTGTGAGCCCACTGTTGGGTAGGGACTGTCTCTATATGTTGCCAATTTGTACTTCCCAAGCGCTTAGTACAGTGCTCTGCACACAGAAAGCGCTCAATAAATACGATTGATGATGATGATGATGCTGTGAGTCGCTTGTGGGACAGAGACTATGTCCAACCTGATTAATTTATCTACCCCAGCATTTAGAGCAGTGCTTGATCCAAAGTAAGCACTAACAAGTACCATAATTATTATTGTGATGAAAACAGACTGGCAGATCCTGAAAACAAAGCACTTACCTACTGCCTGGGAAAGCAACCACCTAATCCCCACACCATCCAGGCAGAAAAGTCTGAGACCCTAGCCACTCCTTTCTCATCAGCCTGCTACTTGGGAGAGTAAAACTGCTCAACCCCATGCCACCCGGGACGCCCATCAAGTCCTGCTTTGCCCAGCTAGGGTGATGATGAAGCACCGCCGTGAGCCCCGTCAACCTGCCCCCAAGGAGAGAGACTGTCCAGGGCCTGCTCTGGCCGGGGGAACTGAAGCAGAAATTTTAAAACATCGGTAAGGCCGTGGCTGTGATGACTGTTGGACTCCGAACCCTCCTGAGCTGTCAGGAGCTAGAAACTCTGCTCTTTAAGCCACAATACTCTGTTGTTGCCCTTATTGTATTTATCGTTTTCAGTGTCTTTTATTCTCCATTGTTTCATGTTTTTCCAACACCACCAATCCTGGTAGTCTTAGATTGTGCGCTCCGTGGGAGCCTGGGATGTGTCTAAATCTCATGCCTGTGTATTTTTTTTAGTACTTTGTACACAGTAGATGCTTAATAAATACCTTTGAATGATCGATGGAATGAATGGATGGATTAATTGATGAATGTCCAAAAACCGTCAGGGAAGGGTGAAAATAGGTCCATTTCTGGGTTGACTGAGATCTGGCCAAAGTGGCATGAAACTGGAGTCTCCAGGCTCCTTCATTGATTTCGAATAGCTTTCATGATTTATTTTGGACGTTATTATTATTTATTATCAAGTGCTGTCGAGTTGTTTTCCATTCATAGTGACTCTGTGGTTATGTTTTCTCCAGAACATCCTGTCTTTTGCCATAATCTGTAGCCTTCCTAATGGTTCTTCCGTTATTGTTATGGTTTCTATCCATCTAGCTACTGGTCTGCCTCTTCCACATCTTCCCTGGACTTTTCTAGCATTAGTGTCTTCTCCAGAGAATTAGTTGCTCTGATTATGTGTACAAGATATGCTAATCTAAGTCAAGGCATTTGGCCTTCCAAAGATCACTTTGACTTAATTTGCTCCAAAACCCATTTGTTTGTTTTTCAGGCAGTCCATGGTATTCGCAAAAGCCTTCTCCAACCTCATTTGAAAAGAATGGATGCTCTTACTATCCTGTTTTTTCACCATCCAGCTTTCAGATCCATACACCCACTGGAAACACCATAGAAATGACAAGTTGTAGTTTTGTGGCAATTGTTACATCAGCACATTTCATGACTTTTTCCAGGCTCTTGATAGCACGTCTTCCTAACATTAATATTTGGCTTATTTTTTTGACTACTAGTTCCATTATTATTGATTATTGATCCCAGGAGAGAAAAACTGTCAACTATTTCAATCTTCTCTCCATCCACTACAAATGTGTTAAAACTTCCAGTTGTCATCATCTCTGTTTTCTTGACATTCAAGTGCAGACCCATCTTTTTGCTCTGTTCCCTAACATTAATAATAAGTCCGTCAAATCTTCACTTTCTGCTAGTTGGGTAGGATCATCAGCATAAAGAACGTTGTTTATATTCCTTCCTCCAATCTATACTCCCCGTTCATCTTCATCCAGTCCGGCTTCTCTCATTATGTATTTGATTTTGGACATACACTAAGCAAAAATCTTTGGTGGAGGTCTTGACCTAGAACAGGAAGTGAGCTTCAAGGAGAGTTAATCTGATAATTTTTTTAAACCTGAACTGAGGGGTGGAGTTAACCCTATATCAGGCCACCCCTGTTTATAATGAACATCCCTCTAGACTGTAAGCTCTTGGAAACAGGGATAGTGTTTGCCATCTCTTGTACTGTACTCTCCGAAAGCCCCTAGCACAGTGCTCTGCACACCGTAGGGGCTCAATAAATACCACTGATTGATGGATGAACGTAAGCAAAGGGGTAACAGGCCCAGATAGTTCTGGCGTCTGTGGTTTCAGAGGTAGAGCACACACCTCTTTTCCCCACTGCTTGGTCACACACCCGTTGGTTTATACAATCAATCATATTTATTGAGCACTTACTGTGTGCAGAGCACTGTACTAAGCTCTTGGGAGAGTACAATATAACAGACACATTCCCCGCCCACGACGAGCTTAGAGTCTGGAGAGGGGTGGGGGGGCAGACATTAGGATAAATAAATAAATTACGAATATGTACGTAAGTGCTGTGGGGCTGGGATACATACACATCAAAGCCCGGCTCCACCACTTGTCAACTGTGTGACTTTGGGCAAGTCACTTAACTTCTCTGGGCCTCAGTTCCCTCATCTGTAAAATGGGGATGAAGACTGTGAGCCCCACGTGGGACAACCTGATCACCTTGTAAATTCCCCAGCGCTTAGAACAGTGCTCTGCACATAGTAAGCGCTTAATAAATGCCATTATTATTATTATTATTATTATTATCCTTCCCCTCCTCGGTTCTTTCAATATGCTGGTCTTTCTCCCCTTCTTGTCTGGCTCCAAAGCGGAAGTGCTGATTTTGTTTTCTTACTAGTTTAGCCATTTCTAGTCACCTGCCTGAGTGAAAAGGCTAGTAGTCTAAAGCTTCTTGCCAGCCCCGAGTAACTTTTGAAGTGGAATAAGAAGTTATTGGACTGTTCTTAAACAACATGTGAGAAATAGTGCTAGCCTATCTGAACTGGAAAATTTGAGATGAACAGTGTGGGAGTGGTTAGGAAACAGCGGATTATTTCTCGGGAATCTGACAAACAGGAAATTGCCTGCAGCATCAGCGGGCATTTCCCTTTCAGCCATACTCAGAGGTGCTACCTCACCCTGTGAGTGTGTGCGGGGAGATGAAAAGAACTGCAATTCTCCAAAGGAGGTGTTGAACATGTTTCTTAGATGCTTCCTGCAGAGCAGAGCAGGTTTTCTTTCTTGTGCTATTTTAAAATTAGATCAATAATGCATTAGCAATGCCAAAGAAAGCTAATGGGGTTAGGGAGTTGGTTTATCATGGGTTCCTTAATTTAGGCAAGTTTGGTGGGGATGTTAATGCAGGGCTTGGCTTGGGTTTTACTTTAGGAAATCCCCCATGGGGGACTCATTTCCCACTCACTCATACTCCTTCCCTCTCTGCTCTGTGTTCTTTCGTCATTTGCCTCCTTCACTTTCTCTTTCCAATGGCATTCTACTTTCCATCTTCCTTACTCAAACTCGAGCTGGTTAGGGCTCTCTTTCGGACCTTGAGTTTCTGAGGATTCAGTTCCCTACGAGTTGGAGGTGTCGCCTCTGGTTTTTCCCAGTGGCCGCTCTGGTCCCAGGAGGAAAGGACTGGCCACAAGATAGGGAATCTCAGTAACAGACAAATGCCAAATTACAGTGTGGCTCAGTGGAAAGATTACGGGCTTTGGAGTCAGAGGTCAGGGGTTCAAATCCCAGCTCTGCCAATTCCCAGCTGTGTGACTTTGGGCAAGTCACTTCACTTCTCTGTGCCTCAGTTACCTCATCTGTAAAATGGGGATTAAGACTGTGAGCCCCCCGTGGGACAACCTGATCGCCTTGTAACCTTCCCAGCGCTTAGAAAAGTGCCATCATCATCATTATTATTATTATTATTACTGAACAGATTCTGCCCACAGTGGTTTTTTTTTCAATTACCCATTGGCCCGCATATTGACCCTCTCATTTAGGCTCAATAACAGCTGGCATGTATTATAATCGAAGCTAAAAATAAAGTGAGGTACTATGGGGAAGACATACCAGCTCCTTTCAGGGGCCGGGAAGCATTATGTTGCCAACTTGTACTTCCCAAGCGCTTACTACAGTGCTCTGCACACAGTAAGCGCTCAATAAATGCGATTGATGATGATGATGATGATTTTGGCAGATCAACACAAGGAACGGGTGGTGGTGATTAAGACACTTAATTAGGAAGTGTGTTTCAGTTTTTAGTGTGGAGAACCCGTTTTGTCAGGCAATCATATTTATTGAGTGAAAGAAGGGATGGTTTAGTCCTCGGCCTGATCCGATGCTCCAGTAATAGCACAGGAGAAGCCGAACCATCTCAATATAGAAATGTGGGTTTCCCTTCTGGGCCTTCTCTCCGTGGCAACAGATTATATTCCAGGCAAGCAAACTGATCACGGAAGGGTCTAAAAGGGGATCAGGGCTGAATAGGAGAGAAGATGAGGGGAAGGGGGAAAAAAGCAAGAGAGAGAGAGAGAGAGAGACTACTAGTTGGAAAGTTCATTTATCCTTTCCATAATACCAAGTGACTACTTGTAGATTTCATATTAATATAGCCTTGCTGAATTGTCAGAGTGCTTTGGAGCCTACCAATGCTTTCACTTTCATATATATTTAGCAATGTCTTCATCTATACTTGCCAATGTAATAGTTTTCCCCACCCACTCATCCCCACCCCTTCTGGCTAGGAGAATTCATCATCATCATCATCATCAATCGTATTTATTGAACGCTTACTATGTGCAGAGCACTGTACTAAGCGCTTGGGAAGTACAAATTGGCAACATATAGAGACAGTCCCTACCCAACAGTGGGCTCACAGTCTAAAAGGGGGAGACAGAGAACCAAACCAAACATACCAACAAAATAAAATAAAACCAAACATACTAACAAAATAAAATAAATAGAATAGATATGTACAAATAAAATAAATAAATAAATAAATAGAGTAAAAAAATATGCACAAACATATATACATATATACAGGTGCTGTGGGGAAGGGAAGGAGGTAAGATGGGGGGGATGGAGAGGGGGACGAGGGGGAGAGGAAGGAAGGGGCTCAGCCTGGGAAGGCCTCCTGGAGGAGGTGAGCTCTCAGCAGGGCCCTGAAGGGAATTCACCAGGGATTCACCAGGGATAGTTTCCCTTTTATATGAATTATATCACTGCTATACTTTCTTCAGTTCTGTGTGCATTATATCTGATTTCTCGAGCAGGGGGTTTGCCTCCATCAGAAGTAAAATGCTCACTTCAGTTCTAATTGGAGATCATCTTTTTTTTCAACCTCTTAGCCTTTTTCCTTTGGCCTGGTCTCTGGTCTCCCCCTGCCTGAGTGTACCGTCACTGTTGCAGGTTTATCCAGGGAACTGCAGAGTCATTCGAGCAACCACATGCGGCTCAAACACCTCATCAGGATGTAGTTTTCTGTTCCTTTCTTATCTGTTCGCCTCCTCAAATCACAGTCTCCTAATGGCCTACTGATAAAGGCCCTTTGCTTGCATCCGAGGTTAATTCAGTCGTATTTATTGAGCTTCTACTGAGAGCTCTTCTACTTCTACTGAGAGCTCTTCTCTTCTACTAAGAGCTAAAGCTAATCTCAGGGCTCCCTACCCATGGGGCCACAGCTGTATATCATCATCAATCGTATTTATTGAGCGCTTACTATGTGCAGAGCACTGTACTAAGCGCTTGGGAAGTACAAATTGGCAACATATAGAGACAGTCCCTACCCAACAGTGGGCTCACAGTCTAAAAGGACTGTATATATTACAGTCCTTCAGGATTCTTCCTGAACCGCTAAGGTCAGAGAAGCAATGTGGCCTCATGGATAGAACACAGGCCTGGGAGTTAGAAGGACCTGGGTTCTAATCCCAGCTCTACCACTTGTCTGTTGTGAGACTGTGGGCAAGTCACTTTACTTCTCTGTGCCTCAGTTACCTCATCTGTAAAATGGGGATTAAGATTGTGAGCCCTATGTAGGACGAGGGATTGTTTCGAACCTGATTACCTTATATCTACCCCAGCACTTAATACAGTGCCTGAGACACAGTAAGCGCTTAACAAGTACCACAGGGATTGTCTCTTTATTCCTGTATTGTACTTTCCAAGCGCTTAGTACAGTGCTCTGCCCACAGTAAGCACTCAATAAATATGACTGAATGAATGAATGAACCCAGGTCCTTCTCATTCTGAGATCAGGGCTCTGCCCACTAGGCCATGCTGCACTGGGGTAGATACCAGCATAATCATCATCATCATCATCAATCGTATTTATTGAGTGCTTACTGTGTGCAGAGCACTGTACTAAGCGCTTGGAAAGTACAAGTTGGCAACATATAGAGACAGTCCCTACCCAACAGTGGGCTCACAGTCTAAAAGGGGGAGACAGAGAACAAAACCAAACATACTAACAAAATAAAATAGAATAGATATGTACAAGTAAAATAAATAAATAAATAGAGTAACACATATGTACAAACATAAATACATATATACAGGAGCTGTGGGGAAGGGAAGGAGGTAAGATGAGGGGGATGGAGGGGGGATGAGGGGGAGAGGAAGGAAGGGGCTCAGTCTGGGAAGGCCTCCTGGAGGAGGTGAGCTCTCAGCAGGGCCTTGAAGGGAGGAAGAGAGCTATCGAACACAGTCCCTGTCCCACATAGGGCTCACAGTCTAAGTCGGAGGAAGGAGAATTTAATTCACACTTTGCAATTGAGGCAACTGAGGCAATGAGAAATTAAGTGACTTACCCACGGTCACACAGCGGGCACGTGGCAGAGTTGATATTAGAATCCAGGTCCTGTGACTCCCAATCTCAGATTCTTTCCACTAGGCCATGCTACTTCCCTTGCTATTTGGATGCTTGGGGTGGATTCTCCCTCCAGGGTCCCTGGCCTCATCCCGATCCCTGCTGTCTTTCATGCTTAAAGCAAATGGCCACTGTAATTCAGATTGGAAGGGGTCCTGACTGTCGTCCTCTGCCCCTTTCACCCCTCACCTCATATGCACTCCTACACTTTTAAATGCTCCCCTCTTTCAGGAGCAGGGTCCAGGGGTTCTGTGACCGTGAAAAAGCAATCAGTGCTATTTACTGAGCACTTACTAGGTGCAGAGCACCGTAGTAAGTGCTTGAGAGAGTACAGTACCTTAGAGTTACAGAAATGTTCCTTGTCCATAGCAAGTTTACAGTCTGGAGGGAGCTTACGGTCCACTCCGGTCCCTGGAGTGGGAGAAGCAGCGTGGTTCAGTGGAAGGAGCACGGGCTTGAGAGTCAGAGGTCGTGGGTTCTAATCCTGTCTCTGGCACCTGTCAGCTGTGTGACTTTGGGCAAGTCACTTCACTTCTCTGTGCTTCAGTTACCTCATCTGTAAAATGGGGATTAAGAATGTGAGCCCCGCGTGAGACAACCTGATTACCTTGTATCTCCCCCAGGGCTTAGAACAGTGCTTGGCACATAGTAAGCGCTTAACAAATGCCATCATTATTATTATTATTATGATCTGCTTAGGCCCTGTGGTCCAGGAAGACAGCAGCAATGAGTCCAGAGTAGAAACGATCAGATTAAAACTGAATTTAACCATGTCCTATAACCACCTCCTGTGAGGCAGAATAGCCCGGGCTGTGGTCACCGTAAATTTTCCTTCTGCCAAGCTGGTACCTGGCAGCCAACGCCTTTTATTTAGGAAAAAGGAAGATCTGACATCCTGTCCCAGGCAACGTGGCTCAGTGGAAAGAACCCGGGCTTTGGAGTCAGAGGTCATGGGTTCAAATCCTGGCTCCACCAATTGTCAGCTGTGTGACTTTGGGCAAGTCACTTAACTTCTCCGTGCCTCAGTTCCCTTGTCTGGAAAATGGGGATTAAGACTGTGAGCCTCACGTGGGACAACCTTGTATCCCCCCAGCGCTTAGAACAGTGCTTTACACATAATAAACCCTTAACAAATACCATCCTTATTTATTATCAAGGCCCTACTGAGAGTTCACCTCCTCCCGGAGACCTTCCCAGACTGAGCCCCCTCCTTCCTCTCCCCCTCGTCCCCCTCTCCATCCCCCCGTCTTACCTCCTTCCCTTCCCCACAGCCCCTTTATATGTGTATATATGTTTGTACATATTTATTACTCTATTTATTTTACTTGTACCTATCCTATTTTATTTTGTCAATATGTTTGGTTTTGTTCTCTGTCTCCCCCTTCTAGACCGTGAGCCCACTGTTGGGTAGGGACCGCCTCTATATGCTGCCAACTTGGACTTCCCAAGCGCTTAGTACAGTGCTCTGCACACAGTAAGCGCTCCATAAATACGATGGATTGATTATTCTTATTATCTCAACTCGGCGTTTCTAGGCTTTAAACTCGTTAGGGGTGGGGAGCGTGCCTGCCCATTGTGCTGCATTATATCCTCCCAAGAGCTTAGTCCAGTGCTCTGCACACAGTAAGCGCTCCATAAATACGATGGATTGATTATTCTTATTATCTCAACTCGGCGTTTCTAGGCTTTAAACTCGTTAGGGGTGGGGAGCGTGCCTGCCCATGGTGCTGGATTATATCCTCCCAAGAGCTTAGTCCAGTGCTCTGCACACAGTAAGCGCTCCATAAATACGATGGATTGATTATTCTTATTATCTCAACTCGGCGTTTCTAGGCTTTAAACTCGTTAGGGGTGGGGAGCGTGCCTGCCCATGGTGCTGGATTATATCCTCCCAAGAGCTTAGTCCAGTGCTCTGCACACAGTAAGCGCTCCATAAATACGATGGATTGATTATTCTTATTATCTCAACTCGGCGTTTCTAGGCTTTAAACTCGTTAGGGGTGGGGAGCGTGCCTGCCCATGGTGCTGGATTATATCCTCCCAAGAGCTTAGTCCAGTGCTCTGCACACAGTAAGCGCTCCATAAATACGATGGATTATTCTTATTATCTCAACTCGGCGTTTCTAGGCTTTAAACTCGTTAGGGGTGGGGAGCGTGCCTGCCCATGGTGCTGGATTATATCCTCCCAAGAGCTTAGTCCAGTGCTCTGCACACAGTAAGCGCTCCATAAATACGATGGATTGATTATTCTTATTATCTCAACTCGGCGTTTCTAGGCTTTAAACTCGTTAGGGGTGGGGAGCGTGCCTGCTCATTTTGATGGATTATATCCTCCCAAGAGTTGAGTACAGTGCTCTGCACACAGTAAGCGCTCAATAAATAAATAAATAGGATGTTTGATGCTAGTGCCTGTTTGCTATATCCTGTAATTAGGCAGGTTTACTGGCGAATTAATCAGCATCGCTCTGACAGCGGTCCGCATCCAGGCTAAGGGGGTGGGAGGGAGGGAGCAGGGGTTTGGTGCCCGGGGGGGCTGCTCCTGTTGCAGTGCTCGGACGGGGAGGAGGGAGCCCGGGGGACGGGGCTCCTCCTCCTCGATGTCTGCAGACACGTGTGTCCGCCCACCCCCAGCCCCCAGGGAGCCGGCGGCGCGGGGAGATGGGGCAGGTGGGCTGCAGAGAGCAGTGCCTGTCCGTGTTCGACTACAAGACCGAGAAATATGTCATCGCCAAGAACAAGAAAGTGGGCATCCTCTACCGGCTGCTGCAGCTGTCCATCCTCGTCTACCTGGTGGGGTAAGGAGGCGGCTGGGGGTTGGTTGCTGTTGGGTAGGGACCGTCCCGAGATGTAGCCAGTTTGTACTTCCCAAGCGCTTAGTGCAGTGCTCTGCACTCAGTAAGCGCTCAATAAATACGATTGATGGTGGTGATGATGGTTGGTTGGTGTGTCCGGGCCGGTCCTCCGGGCTTCCTGCGGACTTCTGGGCCCCAGCCTCGGGGCTGCCCCTCGGCCGGTCCTGGCTGAGCGGTGGCTTGGATTTCAGGGGCTTTCTCCGACCAGGGTGACATTGAGGCGGACGGGAATAGTGGGTTATTTATAGGCGGCTGCCCGAAGCTGCGGGGAAGGGACGTGCCAAGCCGGACAGCCGGGACCCTCCCTCGGTGGCTTGGCATGTAGTGGGCAGGGGCCACCCACTTGCCCCCAGGCCCGCCTAATCTCCCTCCCCTCGGAAAGCAGCGGGGCCCCCAGGTTGGGAGCAGGGACTCCCTGTCTCTACCCGGGGGAGCCGAACTGGGCAGAGCTGGACGAGATGCTTAGCAGAGTGATATAATAATAATCAATCAATCAATCAATCAATCGTATTTATTGAGCGCTTACTATGTGCAGAGCACTGTACTAAGCGCTTGGGAAGTACAAATTGGCAACACATAGAGACAGTCCCTACCCAACAGTGGGCTCACAGTCTAAAAGGGGGCGTTTTAAATGGCATTTTTAGACTGTGAGCCCACTGTTGGGTAGGGACTGTCTCTATATGTTGCCAATTTGTACTTCCCAAGCGCTTAGTACAGTGCTCTGCACACAGTAAGCGCTCAATAAATACGATTGATGATGATATGTTGCCAACTTGTACTTCCCAAGCGCTTAGTACAGTGCTCTGCACACAGTAAGCGCTCAATAAATACGATTGATTGACTGATTGACTGTGAGCCCACTGTTGGGTAGGGACTGACTCTATATGTTGCCAATTTGTACTTCCCAAGCGCTTAGTACAGTGCTCTGCACACAGTAAGCGCTCAATAAATACGATTGATTGACTGATTGACTGTGAGCCCACTGTTGGGTAGGGACTGACTCTATATGTTGCCAATTTGTACTTCCCAAGCGCTTAGTACAGTGCTCTGCACATAGTAAGCGCTCAATAAATACGATTGATTGACTGATTGACTGTGAGCCCACTGTTGGGTAGGGACTGTCTCTATATGTTGCCAACTTGTACTTCCCAAGCGCTTAGTACAGTGCTCTGCACACAGTAAGCGCTCAATAAATACGATTGATGATGATATGTTGCCAACTTGTACTTCCCAAGCGCTTAGTACAGTGCTCTGCACACAGTAAGCGCTCAATAAATACGATTGATTGACTGATTGACTGTGAGCCCACTGTTGGGTAGGGACTGTCTCTATATGTTGCCAACTTGTACTTCCCAAGCGCTTAGTACAGTGCTCTGCACATAATAAGCGCTCAATAAATACGATTGATGATGATATGTTGCCAACTTGTACTTCCCAAGCGCTTAGTACAGTGCTGTGCACACAGTAAGCACTCAATAAATACGATTGATTGATTGATTGACTGTGAGCCCACTGTTGGGTAGGGACTGTCTCTATATGTTGCCAACTTGTACTTCCCAAGCGCTTAGTACAGTGCTCTGCACACAGTAAGCGCTCAGTAAATACGATTGATTGATTTTATTAAGCGCTTACTATGTGCAAAGCACTGTTCTAAGCGCTGGGGAGGTAACAGGGTGGTTCATTCATCCATTCATTCAATCGCTTTTATTGAGCGCTTACCGTGTGCAGAGCACTGTACTAAAAGCTTGGGAAGTACATATGGAGACAGTCCCTACCCAACAACGGGCTCACAGTCTAGAAGGGGGAGACAGACAACACAACAAAACATGTGGACAGGTGTCATCAGAATTAATAGAAATAAAGCTAGATAATAATAATAATGGCATTTGTTAAGCGCTCACTATGTGCAGAGCACTGTTCTAAGCGCTGGGGGGGATACAAGGTTATCAAGTTGTCCCACGTGGGGCTCACAGTCTTAATCCCCATTTTACAGATGAGATAACTGAGGCTCAGGGAAGTTAAGTGACTTGCCCAAGGTCACACAGCAGACAAGTGGCGGAGCTGGGATTCGAACCCATGACCTCCGACTCCAAAGCCCGTGCTCTTTCCACTGAGCCACGCTGCTTCTCACATCATTAACAAAATAAATAGAATAGTAAATATGTACAAGGTGATCAGGTTGCCCCACGGGGAGCTCACAGTCTTAGACCCCATTTTATACATGAGGTAACTGAGGTACAGAGAAGTTAAGCGACTTGTCCAAAGTCACACAGTTGACAATTGGTGAAGCTGGAATTTGAACCCATGACCTCCGACTCCAAAGCCTGTGCTCTTTCCACTGAGCCATGATGCTGCTCTGTTTACAAATTTAGCTAAAGCTGGGGTTCTAATCAGAACACAGGTAAAGACCAGATTTTAGAGAAGCAGCGTGGCTTAGTGGAAAGAGCAAGGGCTTGGGAATCAGAGGTCATGTGTTCTAATCCCACCTTCAGGCAAGTCACTTAACCTCTCTGTGCCTCAGTTACCTCATTTGGAAAATGGGGATTAAGACTGTGGGAGAACCTGATTAACTTGAATATACCCCAGCGCTTAGAACAGGGCTTGGCACATAGTAAGCACTTAACAAAAACCATTATTATTATTATTATTATTGTTATTATTATTTAGTGCTTTGGAGTCCATGGCTTTTAAACTCCAGTTTGGTACTAATGGCACTTGGGGGTGTACAATGGAGTTAGTAGAGTGGATTCCTAACCACAATTTTTTTGGGGGGGGTGGAGGGGAGAGTGGTAAGCCCTAAAATGTCTTCTTTATGTATATAGACTATATATATATATATATTTAGTCTCCTTATATACCTATATCTACCTATAATATATTATATATATGTAGTCTCATATATATAGATAGTATTTGTTAAGAACTTAATGTGCCAGACACTGTACTAAGCTACTAAGCATTGGGGTAGATAAAAACTAATCAGGTTGGACACAGTTCATGTCCCCACATGGGGCTCACAATCTTACTCCTTATTTTACGGATGAGGTAACTGAGGCACAGAGAAGTGAAGTGACTTGCCCGTAGCAGACAAGTGGTGGAGCCAAGGATTAGAACCCAGGTCCTTCTGACTCCTTCTGCTCTATCCACTAGGTCATTCTGCTTCACTGCTAGACGGCGGACATCGCTGAATTATCTTCGGGTTTTCCATTAGGTCTCCCATTACAGGCAGTTGCCTTTTGGCTCCCGAAGCTTGGTTCTCAGACCTCAGGCCCCTCACCCTGTAACCTTCCTCCCCTGCTTGGTAGAATTTTCCATCTTGACCCCTTCCCCCCACATCCAACTCCCTTTCCAGCTGCTTGAGGCTGCGGCTCTTGGAGGGACAGGGGAGACCCTAGCAGAGGATTTGCCGTCTCTCTGTCCCTGAATGAAGTCCTTGCCCGAAAGAAGACTGGAGAGCGGAGGAAAGAAAAGGGCCCCTTTGGATCCTCCCCCAGCTAATAAACTTCTGTCGTGTGGGTGGTTCTCTAACGTCATCATTTTTATATTCATTCATTCATTCAATCATATTTACTAAGCGCTTACTGTGTGCAGAGCACTGTACTAAGCGCTTGGGAAGTACAAATCGGCAACGTATAGAGACGGTCCCTACCCAACAATGGGCTCACAGTCTAGAAGGGGGAGACGGACAACAGAACAAAACAAGTAGGTGGGTGTCAATACCATCTGAATAAAGACAATTATAGCTATAATAATAATAATGGCACTTATTAAGCGCTTACTGTTAGCAGAGCACTGTACTAAGAGCTTGGGAAGTACAAATCGGCAACGTATAGAGACGGTCCCTACCCAACAACGGGCTCACAGTCTAAAAGGGGGAGACAGAGAACAAAACCAAACATACTAACAAAATAAAATAAATAGAATAGATATGTACAAATAAATAAATAAATAAATAGAGTAAAAAAAATATGTACAAACATATATAGATATATACAGGTGCTGTGGGGAAGGGAAGCAGGTAAGATGGGGGGATGGAGAGGGGGACGAGGGGGAGAGGAAGGAAGGGGCTCAGTCTGGGAAGGCCTTCTGGAGGAGGTGAGCTCTCAGCAGGGCCTTGAAGGGAGGAAAAGAGCTAGCTTGGCGGATGGGCAGAGGGAGGGCATTCCAGGCCCGGGGGATGACGTGGGCCGGGGGTCGATGGCGGGACAGGCGAGAGCGAGGTACGGTGAGGAGATCAGCGGTGGAGGAGCGGAGGGTGCGGGCTGGGCTGGAGAAGGAGAGAAGGGAGGTGAGGTAGGAGGGGGCGAGGGGATGGACAGCCTTGAAGCCCAGGGTGAGGAGTTTCTGCCTGATGCGCAGATTGATTGGTAGCCACTGGAGATTTTTGAGGAGGGGAGTGATATGCCCAGAGCGTTTCTGGACAAAGATAATCCGGGCAGCAGCATGAAGTACGGATTGGAGTGGAGAGAGACACGAGGATGGGAGATCAGAGAGACGTCATCATTTTTATATTCATTCATTCATTCAATCATATTTCTTAAGCGCTTACTGTGTGCAGAGCACTGTACTAAGCGCTTGGGAAGTACAAATCGGCAACATATAGAGACGGTCCCTACCCAACAACGGGCTCACAGTCTAGAAGGGGGAGACGGACAACGGAACAAAACAAGTAGATGGGTGTCAATACCATCTGAATAAAGACAATTATAGCTATAATAATAATAATGGCACTTATTAAGCGCTTACTGTTAGCAGAGCACTGTACTAAGCGCTTGGGAAGTACAAATCGGCAACGTATAGAGACGGTCCCTACCCAACAACGGGCTCACAGTCTAGAAGGGGGAGACGGACAACGGAACAAAACAAGTAGACGGGTGTCAATACCATCTGAATAAAGACAATTATAGCTATAAGAATAATAATAATGGCACTTATTAAGCACTTACTGCTTGCAGAGCACTATACTAAGCGCTTGGGAATTACAAATCGGCAACATATAGAGACGGTCCCTACCCAACAATGGGCTCACAGTCTAGAAGGGGGAGACAGAGAACAGAACAAAACAAGTATACGGATGTCAATACCATCTGAATAAAGACAATTATAGCTATAATAATAATATCCAACCTCTCCCCTGCCCTCTAGCACCCCCATTTAAAAAATGGCAAGGTCACCATATTATAAAGAAGGGGAGGGCACAGGGATGGAGTTTCCTTTACTTTCTCCTGGAGAGGAGAGACTTATAAGGAAGGGCAGGTAGGGAAGGAAGTACTAATGGGGAATGAGGGGAAGAGGGAGAGGGGTGGGCAGGGGACCAAGCTAAAGAAAAAGGAGAGGTGAGGAGCGCTAATCTCCTCACCGTACCTCGTTCTCGCCTGTCCCGCCATCGACCCCCGGCCCACGTCATCCCCTGGGCCTGGAATGCCCTCCCTCTGCCCGTCCGCCAAGCTAGCTCTCTTCCTCCCTTCAAGGCCCTGCTGAGAGCTCACCTCCTCCAGGAGGCCTTCCCACACTGAGCCCCTTCCTTCCTCTCCCCCTCGTCCCCCTCCCCATCCCCCCCATCTTACCTCCTTCCCTTCCCCACAGCACCTGTATATATGTATATATGTTTGTACAGATTTATTACTCTGTTTATTTATTTATTTATTTTACTTGTACATATCTATTCTATTTATTTTATTTTGTTAGTATGTTTGGTTTTTTTTTTTTCTCTGTCTCCCCCTTTTAGACTGTGAGCCCAATGTTGGGTAGGGACTGTCTCTATATGTTGCCAATTTGTACTTCCCAAGCGCTTAGTACAGTGCTCTGCACATAGTAAGTGCTCAGTAAATATGATTGATTGATTGATTGATTGTTTTAATGAGCTGGGCTACCACCTAATAGCTGTGCAGTGCTTGGTTCCCCTTTGACCCTATCATCACCCTTCATTTGTAACTGGTACAGTGTTCTGCTGGATGCATTTGGTTGATTGTTGGGTAGGGACTGTCTCTATATGTTGCCAATTTGTACTTCCCAAGCGCTTAGTACAGTGCTCTGCACATAGTAAGCGCTCAATAAATACGATTGATGATGATGATGATTGACTTCTCAACTGCTCCTTGTTCATAGACATCGGCAATAATTACTCATAAAGTGTGTGTGTGTGCGGTTGTGGTTGTTGCCTGTAAGCAAGAGTGTGGTAAGGCTGGTTAGTCAAGGTGTTTAATAATAATAATATCTTTTGTTAAGCACCTACCATGTGCCAGACTCTGTTCTAGGTGCTGGGGTAGATACAAGGCAATCAGGTCGGCCACAGTCTTCATCCCCATTCTACAGATAAGGGAACTGAGACACAGAGAAGTTAAGTGACTTGCCCAAGGTCACACAGCGGACAAGTGATGGGGTCAGGATTAGAACCCAGGTCCTTCTGGCTCCCAGGCCCGTGCTCTATCCACTAGGCCATGTTTCTCAGAGGTGTGCTCTCTGGAGTCCAGCAATATAATAATAATAATAATGATGGCATTTATTAAGCGCTTACTATGTGCAAAGCACTGTTCTAAGCTCTGGGGAGGTTACAAGGTGATCAGGTTGTCCCACGTGGGGCTCACAGTCTTAATCCCCATTTTACAGACGAGGTCACTGAGGCACAGAGAATATGAATATTATATATATTATAATATGAATTGTAACTGACTCTTCCCAGGAGATCTCAGAGTTCTGGGCCCCGTAAGCCCCTCCAAAAGCCAAACCCGCCCTGAGCCTCCCTAGAACGGGGGTCTCATGCCCACCAGCCATCAGTAGAGGTGATTCTTATTTCACCTGACCTCGGCCAATATAGAACTGGATGCTTTTATGTCCAGTTTTAAAATTCTCTGGGCCACGTCTCCCTCCACCATGGCTCTCGTCGCCGAATTCCAAGGCTCGAGCTCTATGCTAGAGTTCTTACATACTTGGGAGGGGAAAGCAACATCCCTACCAGTTCCCAGAAAACCCACCCCTTGAATTCCTATCCTGAAAATCTTAATCAATCAATCAATCAATCAATCATATTTATTGAGCGCTTACTATGTGCAGAGCACTGTACTAAGCGCTTGGGAAGTACAAATTGGCATCACATAGAGACAGTCCCTCACATAGAGACCAAGCTCCTTATATACCTATATCTACCTATAATATATTATATATATGTAGTCTCATATATATAGATAGTATTTGTTAAGAACTTAATGTGCCAGGCACTGTACTCAGCTACTAAGCATTGGGGTAGATAAAAACTAATCAGGTTGGACACAGTTCATGTCCCCACATGGGGCTCACAATCTTACTCCTTATTTTACGGATGAGGTAACTGAGGCACAGAGAAGTGAAGTGACTTGCCCATAGCAGACAAGTGGTGGAGCCAAGGATTAGAACCCAGGTCCTTCTGACTCCTTCTGCTCTATCCACTAGGTCATTCTGCTTCACTGCTAGGCAGCGGACATCGCTGAATTATCTTCGGGTTTTCCATTAGGTCTCCCAGTACAGGCAGTTGCCTTTTGGCTCCCGAAGCTTGGTTCTCAGACCTCAGGCCCCTCACCCTGTAACCTTCCTCCCCTGCTTGGTAGAATTTTCCATCTTGACCCCTTCCCCCCACATCCAACTCCCTTTCCAGTTGCTTGAGGCTGCGGCTCTTGGAGGGACAGGGGAGACCCTAGCAGAGGATTTGCCGTCTCTGTCCCTGAATGACATGGTATCATGAGAATTTGCGTCCGGGGTGGAGGTGGTGTCTAATTCTGCTCAGAAAATGTTAGAGGGGACAGGGGAAGTGAGTCTGTGGGAGTAAATGTGTATATTTATAGCTGACCTTTGTTTTTTGAAGATGATCCTGCTGACAATGAGACCCCACCCGTGTGTGTTTTTAGACTGTGAGCCCACTGTTGGGTAGGGACTGTCTCTATATGTTGCCAACTTGTACTTCCCAAGCGCTTAGTACTGTGATCTGCACATAGTAAGCGCTCAATAAATACGATTGATTGATTGTGTGACTGAAAGACCATTTTGACATGCCAAAATAGACCACTTTCTAGCCCTGAACCCCTCTAGACTGTAAGCTTGTTCTGGGCGGGGAATGTGTCTGTTTGTTGTACTCTCCCAAGTGCTTAGTACAGTGCTCTGCACATAGTAAGGGCTCAATAACTACGATTGACTGGTTGACTGACTGACTAGGGAGCGTATTGCTTCTGTAGCAAGGCTTCTCAAAAGCAATGATGATGCTGAATGCAACATTTTTAGGCCTTGTCTAAGCTTTGGGGAATTGGAGAGAAAGCATGTCCAGCTGCCAGCAGGACACATGATTGAGCTGTTGTGCAGCAGGGATGATGGGTGATCCTGAACCACCTAAACCACCTTTTATCATCATCATCATCATCATCAATCGTATTTATTGAGCGCTTACTATGTGCAGAGTACTGTACTGAGCGCTTGGGAAGTACAAATTGGCAACATATAGAGACAGTCCCTACCCAACAGTGGGCTCACAGTCTAAAAGGGGGAGACAGAGAACCAAACCAAACGTACTAACAAAATAAAATAAATAGAATAGATATGTACAAATAAAATAAATAGAGTAATAAATATGTACAAACATATATACATATATACAGGTGCTGTGGGGAAGGGAAGGAGGTAAGCCCACTGTTGGGTAGGGACTGTCTCTATATGTTGCCAACTTGTACTTCCCAAGTGCTTAGTCCAGTGCTCTGCACACAGTAAGCACTCAATAAATACGATCGATTGATTGATAGTCCCCATGAAGCTAGGAGCACCCATTGCAAAATGTCTGACCAGGGTGAAAGGTGGCGTGTGGGCTTGGCACAGATATCCCTGAGAGATCCATTTCAGCAGCAGATTCCCCGTGAGCCCTTATCCAATTCATAAACCATTAAAGAGGGTGAGACATCCTGTTGCTTTAGTCTTTCGTGCTGACTGATAGAAATCCTCCACACCATAGCTTCTCTTGCCGAATTCCATGGCTCCTCTTGACGCTGGAGTTCTTACATACTTGGGAGGCGAAAGCAACGGCCTGACCAGTTCTCTGTTTCCCCTTTCATTATTATTGTCTACTTATTGAGCACCCACTGTATGCAGAGTGCTATACTAAACACTCAGAAAAGTACGAAAGAGGTTAAGGGGTCAAAGAAGACTCGATTCCTGTCTTCAGAGAGCTTGCAGTCTGAAAGGTGATAGGCCAAATCCTAAGCGGATAGGAGGCAGAAGTGCTGATGCTTTAGCACTCGAGAGAGAGGGCCCCCAAAATACCAAAAAAGGGCAAAGCAAACAGAACTGAGTGTTAACCACTCTTAGGGCAATTTGAGATAATTTTCCTAGTAAAGGCCTGACTTAGGAGACAGAAAGATGGGTATCCTTTTTTGTTCATCACCTCTTAATTGATAAACATTTTTTTGTTGAAAACTCCCCGAAGTGTGTGCGGAGTAGAAGTTTGTGTGAAGGTGAATGTGTCTGTGTTTATTTTGAGTTGCAGTTGCATGGGTTGGAAGGAAGCTGTTAGTGGGTGCCTAGGGAAGAGCAGTTTCTTCTCCCTCCAGAGTTGGGGTGCAGATAGCAGTCCCCGAGGTCTCACCCTTCCTACCTTGCCTTCATCACCACCACCTCCTCCTCCTCCTCCTCATGTCATCCTCTTGCCCAGAGTCCCATCTGACCTCTGTGTCATTTCCAGGTGGGTGTTCGTGGTGAAGAAGGGCTACCAGGAAGTGGACACCTCCCTACAGAGCTCAGTCATCACCAAGGTGAAGGGCGTGGCCTGGACCAACACCTCGGAGCTGGGGGAGCGCCTCTGGGACGTCGTCGATTATGTCATCCCCCCCCAGGTCTGCCCAACCGACCCTTCCCCAAGCCCACTTCATCCTCCAGCCGGTTCCGCTCGCGAGTTTTTCTTGCTCTGAGCATCATTGTAGGTGAAGGCCCTGCAGGTGCTTCCCAACCCTCTCCAAGAGAATGCTGTTGGCCTGGACAGCCTCTAGAATCAATCAATCCTATTTATTGAGTGCTTACTGTGTGCAGAGCACTGTACTAAGCGCTTGGGAAGTCCAAGTTGGCAACATATAGAGACAGTCCCTACCCAACAGCGGGCTCACAGTCTAAAAGGGGGAGACGGAGAACAAAACCAGCCTCTAGAATCAATCAATCAATCAATCGTATTTATTGAGTGCTTACTGTGTGCAGAGCACTGTACTAAGCGCTTGGGAAGTCCAAGTTGGCAACGAATAGAGACAGTCCCTACCCAACAGCGGGCTCACAGTCTAAAAGGGGGAGACGGAGAACGAAACCAAACATACTAACGAAATAAAATAAATAGAATGGACCTGCATCTTGGGCCTTCTGAGCCACTTGATCTCAGCCTTGTCAGTAATGACCAGCTTCAACATGTCTTCCAAGCCTGCCCTTCCCCGTCTACATACCCAGATCAAAGCGTTAATCCAGACCCACCTCTACCACTCCCCGGGAATTATTGCATCCCACTGCAGGAGAATGAGCAGGTGGCTGTTGGCAAACCTGGGTTAGTGCCTGGTCGGAGTCCTGCCTGGGGCATCAGGAATAAATTAGCCCAAGGACACTCATAGCCTCTGCCGTGAAGCCTCTGGCTTGGCTCAGCTAGCGAGAGACCTGGTGGGGGTGGGAGGCAGGGGGGAGGCGCGCGCACACGTATGTGTGTGTGTGTAGAGGGGGGAGACCAAGCTGGGGAGCTGAAGGAGGGGCCAGATTGAGGGAGCTGGCTCAGGACCCAAATCCTAGCCCACAGTAAACTCTCTTTTTCCCCTAAATCCCGGCACTGACCCTGAATCTCTTTCCTTCTGGTGCCACTTAGGCTATAGGCACTGGGCCGCCAGCCCAGAATGACTCATCCACCTCCCCCCACCTCCAAACTAGACTTCTAGCTCCGTGGCCTGGTGTCCAGTCAGCTCATCATCATCAATCGTATTTATTGAGCGCTTACTATGTGCAGAGCACTGGACTAAGCGCTTGGGAAGTACAGATTGGCAACATCATCATCATCAATCGTATTTATTGAGCGCTTACTATGTGCAGAGCACTGTACGAAGCGCTTGGGAAATACAAATTGGCAACACATAGAGACAGTCCCTACCCAACAGTGGGCTCACGGTATAAAAGGGATATGTACAAGTAAAATAAATAAATAAATAAATAAATAGAGTAACAAATATGTACAAACATATATACATATATACAGGTAGACATGGATGTGGGGAGGGAGGGCATTCCAGGCCAGGGGGAGGATGTTGGCCGGGGTGGGCTCACAGTCTAAAAGGGGGAGACAGAGAACAAAACCAAGCATACTAACAAAATAAAATAAATAGAATAGATATGTACAAGTAAAATAAATAAATAGAGTAATAAATATGTACAAACATATATACATATATACAGGTGCTGTGGGGAAGGGAAGGAGGTAAGATGGCGGGGATGGAGAGGGGGACGAGGGGGAGAGGAAGGAAGGGGCTGAGTGTGGGAAGGCCTCAATCAATCAATCAATCAATCAATCGTATTTATTGAGCGCTTACTATGTGCAGAGCACTGTACTAAGCGCTTGGGAAGTACAAATTGGCATCACATAGAGACAGTCCCTACCCAACAGTGGGCTCACAGTCTAAAAGGGGGATACAGAGAACAGAACCAAACATACCAACAGAATAAAATAAGTAGGATAGAAATGTACAAGTAAAATAAATAAATAAATAAATAAATAGAGTAATAAATATGTACAACCATATATACAGGTGCTGTGGGGAAGGGAAGGAGGTAAGACGGAGGAGGAGGTGAGCTTTCAGCAGGGCCTTGAAGGGAGGAAGAGAGCTAGCTGGGCGGATGGGCAGAAGGAGGGCATTCCGGGCCCTGGGGATGACGTGGGCCGGGGGTCGATGGCGGGACGGGCGAGAACGAGGTACGGTGAGGAGATTAGCGGCGGAGGAGCAGAGGGTGCGGGCTGGGCTGGAGAAGGAGAGAAGGGAGGTGAGGTAGGAGGGGGCGAGGGGCTGGGGGAGTAGGCAGGGCCATGGCCACAGGAGACAAGATCACCACAACCCAGAAGCTGAGCTCAAACCCCCCCGGCCAGTCTCCCCATGGCTCAAGGAACCCCTGGCAGGGAGGGATGGGGACATGGGAGGAGAAGCAGGGTTTACTAAAATCTTATTTACTCAATTTTTTCAGGGTGAGAATGTCTTCTTTGTGATAACTAACCTGATCGTGACCCCCAATCAGCGGCAGTCCACTTGCGCAGAGGTAGGACCGGCTCCTTGAGGGTCAATCATTCAGTCAGTCGTATTGAGCACTTACCGTGGGCAGAGCGCTGTACTAAGCCCTCGAGAGACTATAATACAACAATAAAAAGACACATTCCCTGCCCACAACGAGCTTTCAGTCTAGAGGGCTGGGCAGTGCGGGCCTCAAACACACTTACAGCATCTCTCTGCCTCCCTGGGGAGCCCATCATCATCAATCGTATTTATTGAGCGCTTACTATGTGCAGAGCACTGTACTAAGCGCTTGCACTGTACTAAGCGCTTCCCAATCACCACAGGGCTGTGCAGGAGACATTGGAAGCGTGGGACGAGGGTGGAGGCAGAGCATGGCATCACACCTCCTACCAGGAAGCAGCTGCAAGCTCAGTGCGGGCAGGGGATGTGTTTGTTTTTGTATTGTATTTTCCCAAGTGCTTAGTACAGTGCTCTGCACTTAGTAAGTGCTCAATAAATGATTGAATGAGTGAATATTGAGTGGCCACAGGGATTAGTCGTGGATTAGGTACTTGTGATCTTCTTTAAACAACAAACCTGGTCCAGACCTCAGGAAGCTACAGTCTAGAATCATCACAGGGATGAGATTAGGCATTGCGGGGAGCAGGGGCCGAATCACTGATGGAACTGGTGAACTGAAGAATGGGTAGGATTAATCAGGGCTAACTTTCCACCTGAGATGGGCCTGGTGGTATTTGTTAAAGGCTTACTCTATGCCCAGCCCAGTACTGTGATAATCAGGTCGGACATTGGGTCTCTGCCATACACAAGTAGGAGGGATAACAGGTATTGAATACCCATTTTACAGATGAGGAACTGAGGCCCAGAGAACTTAAGTGACGTCCAAGGTCAAACAGAAGGCAAGTAGCAGAGTCTGCATTACTTCCAGACCTGTGCACTTTCCACTAGGGCATGCCCCATTGTCTTCTCCTTTAAGATGTAAACTCCTTGAGGACAGGGACTGGGTCTTTTACTTCAACTGTACGTTCCCCAAGCACATAGTACGGTGGTGATGATGAATGAGGACTTTTTAGAGAACAAATCCCACAGTTTTGGGCCACTTCTGCCCTTTAGTGTCCACCAGGGAGTTTAAGCGCACACTTAGATTGTGAGCCCTATCTAGGACAGAGACCGTATTTGACCTGCTTAATGTGTATCCACCACAGTGCTTAGAGCAGTGTTTGCCACAAAGTAAGTACTTAACAAATACCATAATTATGAGGTAAGGAAGGATATACTCCTGGATGGGCCGCAGTCCCAGCTCAGGTAGTAGCTGTAGCAATAATGATAGTAGCAGTAGTAGTAGTAGTAGTAGTAGTATTTATTCACTCAATCATATTAATTGAGCACTTTCTGTGTGCAGAGCACTATACTAAGCGCTTGGAAAGTACAATTCAGTAACAAATAGAGACAATCCCTGACAACAACGGGCTCACAGTCTAAAAGCGGGGAGACAGGCATCAAAACAAGTAAACAGGTATCAGTAGCATCATTCATTCATTCATTCAATCATATTTATTGAGCGCTTACTTTGTGCAGAGCACTGTACTAAGTGCTTGGAAAGTACAAGTTGGCAACATATAGAGACGGTACCTACCCAACAGTGGGCTCACAGTCAATATAAATAAATAGAAGTATAAATATATACAGAATATAAATAAATAGAAGTATAAATATATGCACATCATTACTGTAAAGAAATAGAATTATAAATATTGAGCACCTTCTCGGTGCAATGCACTCTACTAAGTCCTTGGAGAGTACAAAACAAGCGAGACATTCCCTACCCTCAGAAGGAGCTTACACTCTGAGGGAATGGGCCCAAGACCCTTCTCTAGATTGTAAGCTTGTTGTGGGTAGGGAATGTGTCTGTTACAATGTTATACTGTTCTCTCTCAAGCGCTTAGTGCAGTGTTCAGCACACAGTAAGTACTCAATAAATATGATTAAGTGATCTTTGCAGAAGTTAGGTGTTCTGAGGGATGCGGTAGTTCTCTCTGGGCATAAGGCAGGGATACACGTTGGCTTGCTTGCAGTTGGTTGCTGTCCACAGATTCTCTTTATATTTTTCTGGAACACAAGGTAATTTTTGTGGTGTTTCAAATTTGGTGTTATTGTTCTGTTGAGAGGAAAGTCACGGAGAATCCAGAAATTTGAAAACTCTGAAAGACGTGCGGTGATGGCAGCTCAGCTTCGTCCCCCCGGGGGATGCTGAGAAGATTTGTCACTTCCCACCTTCCCTTGTGCCTCATTGTCCAGTTTGCTTTCAGAACTGGGCAGGGTTTTTCGGCTCTGATTGCGGACTCGAACAGCAGGCCACCAGAGCCAAAGTTTCTTTGATATTTGACTACTGAGTGTCAAGCACTTGGGAAAGTACAGCAGAAACAAGGCACACTTTCCCTGCCCTCAAGGAGCTTACAATCTCATGGACTGAACAGGACGACATGCTTAGCAGATAATTGGGCTCTCCAAAATGTGTCCCCGAGACCCTTGGCTGTGCTGGGAAGGAGTCAGAGAGCAGCTGTCCGTGTTTCCAGCTGCAGGGGATGGGGAGTGGTCAGGTTTGCTGCACGGTTGAGCAGGGCCCGGGTTGTGGGCATTGTCAGTGGTGTTCCCTCCTGTCTTTCAGAGAGTGGACATCCCTGATGCTGTCTGCCAGGAGAACAGTGACTGTGCCCCAGGCAAAGCGGTGGTTGCTGGGAACGGTGAGGAGGGGCAGGGTCCCAAACTGGGAAAGGGGGGGCCTGTGAGTGTTTCCAGGAGGGCTGGGCCATCCGAGGCTGTGGCTATTGCCGAGTTCCTGTGATGCCAATGAAGAGAAAGAGTGCACAGGTCCTGTTATGGGCCTCTCCCCAGCTGGCAAGGAGGGAGGGAGGAAGGGGATTGTGCTCAGGCCTTAAAACCTCTCTACTCAGAAGGGCTGAGGTTGAGCAGAGGACTGCCTCGGCACCCTCTCATCCTCTACTCTCCCCAGCACCAGGCCCCAGGCTCACGGGCGTCCAAATCCCTGAGATGAGAGGGAGTCTAAAGCCGGTTTGAGTGAGAAAGGGTTGTTTTCCATAGCTTCAACCCCTGTTTTGGCGAACATGTCTGGGCTTTCCAGATTCAGGTGGTTCCCCGTCCCTACCTCAGAGTCCTTATCCAGTCCAGCCCTAGCTGGACTGACGTCATGGCTGATCATCATCATCAATCGTATTTATTGAGCGCTTACTATGTGCAGAGCACTGTACTAAGCGCTTGGGAAATACAAATTGGCAACATATAGAGACGGTCCCGACCCAACAGTGGGCTCACAGTCTAAAAGGGGGAGACAGAGAACAAAACCAAACATACTAACAAAATAAAATAAATAGAATAGGTATGTACAAATAAAATAAATAAATAGAGTAAAAAAAAAATGTACAAACATATATACATATATACAAGCTGATGCTGAGAGGGTCTCAGATGCCCCTTGCCATCGAGGACCTGTCTCTCTGTAGCACCTTTGTTGGAATGGAGCAAGCTCTCTGTTCTTTATGCCTTGATTGGCCCCTTCCCAAAGGGGCTCGTTGAGTCTGTTTGGCTTGGTTAATGCTGAGCCACAGAGGGGCCTTAAACAAAGGGGAAATTCCAGGGTCCAAGCTTTGACCAGCTCTTGTCTGATCCTAGGGGTGAAGACCGGCCGCTGCCTGAAACTTGACGAGAACAGCAAGGGCACATGTGAGATCATCGCCTGGTGTCCAGTGGAGAAGAAATCCAGACCGAAGTATGTGCCTCGTGTTTTGGGCTCCCTGGGCCAGGAGGAGGCTCTAAGAAGGCCGGGCTTGGATTCACAAAGGCACGGCCAAGCCTAGGGCCCCTTAGGGTGGGGCCCCAAAGCCCCCAAACACACTGTTGGGGTGGGGGTGTGAGTGAGAGGCAGGGGGTTGGCTGCAGATGGTTGTGAGGTGGGTGGGAAACCTAGAAGTCATTCCCCTCCCTCTCCCTGACCCCCAACTCTCACCAAGTATTGCTACCAGCACCGCTGTTTATTTGCAAAACAGTGAAGGGGGGTGGAAGTTGGTGGGTGGGGGAGGCCAATGTTTCCTTGTAGACATTAAAGAGGCAAGGTAGGACCCCAGCAAATGAGGCCTCTCTCCTTTCTTGAAATCCAAGCCAGTTTAGTGCTGTGGCCCCACTGAAGCTCTGTTTTCACCTAGATCCCAGCCCAAGCACAACCCTGGGGCACATGTTTTTCAGTGCTAGGCTTTTCCCTTTTCCTCCAGCTGCCAATGTCTGCCAGCAGCTGCCAGGTCACACCTCTCCACAGTCCTCCCCACCTCACCCGCCCTGGGCAAACTGCCATTCTTGTGCCCTCTCCCACCCCTCCCTTTTCTCCCTACTCTCTACCCCTCCTCTTCCCTCCCCCAGCTAGGAAAGGTGTATCTGACAGGGCCAACAAAGGCAGATCTGGGCGAATGACGTGGAAGCCTGAGGATGGGGCAGAGCCCGGGATGAAACTCAGGCTGGATTTTGATTTCAGGGAGCCACTTTTGGGAAAGGCTGCCAACTTCACTGTTTACATAAAGAACTCAATCAAATTCCCCAAATTTAACTTCTCCAAGTAAGTGCCTTGCTTCCCATTCTCTGATTTGGGGTCGGTTAACTGGCCAATGGTCAATGTCCTTCTGGGACATTGCAGGTATTTGTGCTTGCGTGTGTGTGTGTGTGTGTGTGTGTGTGTGTGTGTGTGTGTAAACAGCAAACACTAGCAACAATCACTGCAATAATTTTATCCATAGACAATGCACTCACTACTTCATGAGGGAAATAGCAAGAGAAAGTCTGATTTTAGCTTCCTGGCTGTTTTTTATTGTGGTTTGGGATAGGCTTCAGCAATTCTCGTTGATGAACAAGTGAGGAGTCACATGGGAAATCTTGCAACTTGCTCCCGCTAACTCCTTGCAGTGGAGAAGTTGGCAGAGCAGTTTTCCCTTGCCTTTCTCAACCCCGCCCTGCTCAAGATGAAGGCAATCCCTGGGTTTTTGTGAACCAAGAAATCTCTCTGATGATCAATCAATTAATCAATCAATCATATTTATTGAGCGCTTACTGTGTGCAGAGCACTGTACTAAGCGCTTGGGAAGTACAAGTTGGCAACATATAGAGACAGTCCCTACCCAACAGTGGGCTCATAGTCTAAAAGATGAGATGATGAGAAAGGCCCCTCAATTCTCTAGTAGTAGTAATAATAATACTTATTAGGAATCTTTTGGGAAAGAAGAACACAGATGAGATAATGACATTCATTCATTCATTCATTCAATTGTATTTATTGAGCGCTTACGGTGTGCAGAGCACTGTACTAAGCGCTTGGGAAGTATAAGTTGACATGATCCCTGACCCCCAAGGTGCTCACAGTCTAAGAGTTAGGGCACGGAGGAGTTGTCGACCGACGTAGAAGGAAAGGTGTAAACAAAAATCAGCCTTCTTGATTGCAGATTTTGAATTTCATTTTCAAAAAAATGAAGAGGAAATGAAAGGTCGGACCCTCTAGACTGTAAGCTCGTTGCGGGTGCTTTGTACCCTTCCAAGTCCTTAGTATAGTGCTCTACACACAGTAAGGCCTCAATAAGTTTGATTGATTGATTGACTGAGTTTAGCCAGAGCCTCAACTCTGATCAGGCCTCAGATTCCTTCACTCATTCAATTGTATTTATTGAGCGCTTACTGTGTGCAAAGCCCACAGATGTGCCCACACCTGGGGAGAGGGAAGAAGGGGACTTCTGGGAGGCCTCAGTTTACAAGAAAATAGTATACCCGTGGGCAAGTTGCCTAGACAGCTCCTTCTAGGGTCAGCTGGTTAATAGGGTGAGTGCCAAGAACATGGGTAAGCATGATTATGAGAGGTCATTATTCAGCCATAAGCCAATCAGTCAGTAGTATTTGCTTAGTGCCTACTGAGTGCAAAGCATAACACTAAGCCTTTGGGAGAATACAGAAGGAAACACCATTCTCACCTCTTGATAAACTTCTCCCTCCCTCTGAGCTGGTCTGCACCTTCCTTCTGAATGTATAAACTCTGCCGTTTACTGTCTTGCCCTTGTATCATGCATGATATGCAAGATTAGATTGGTGGGAGTCTCGAAGAGGATTAGTAGCATTTATTGAGTACCCACTGGGGCAATGCATGACACTAAGTGCTTGGGAAATACAAAACAAAAAAGTAACATGTTCCCTGCCCACAAAGAGCATATGCTTTAACAGGGGAGACCAGACTAAAAGTACCTAGAAGTTGAATAATCAAAATAAAAACTTGAATGCTCAGTTGGCTAAACATGTATACCAAAGTGCTGCAGATGGGTATGATGAAGTACATGGGTTCTAGATGGGTAAGTACAAATTGGGGTGCTGGGAATCAACTGGGGAAGAGGGATTTTAGTTGGTCAGTTCCTTGAAGGTAAGGATTTTGTCTACTTACTATATTGTGCTCTTCCAGGTGCTTGAAACAGCACTCAGCACCTACTAAATCCTCAAGAAATAACATTAATAGATTGATTTTTAGGGAGGCTTTGAATATGAGGAGTGCTGTGGTATGTCAGATTTGGGATGGGAGAGAGTTCCAAACTGGGAGAACAGCATGACCGAGGAGACAAGGCGGGTTCATCTAGTTAGCTCAGTTCCAAATATTCTCCCTGCAGGACCAACGTGCTGAACACAAAAAGTGGTTCGTACCTGAAATCATGTCATTTTGGGCCAGAGAATCCATACTGCCCGATATTCCGGTTGGGGTCAATGGTCAGTTGGTCCGGTAACAATTTCCAGCAAATGGCCCTGGAGGTAAGGACCAAGCACATTGGATCTCATAGTTTGTTTTCCTTGGCAGGCCTCATTTCACAAGTTGCTTGGGAGCTCTCTGGCGGGGGGTACCCTGGCAGAGCTCTAGGCTGAGGGTACTGTCGGGGAGGGCAGGGTCCGCAGGAGGGGTAGGCTGTGGGACCAACATGACAGGGCTAGCTTGTTCGAAAAATAACTCTGGACAACCTGCTGACCATGCTTCCAAAGCTCATCCCTGCAAATAGCCCCCACGGACCGCTTTGCTACTGTGGGTCCATCTGAATGCATGGGGTTGTTATTGTTTGAGGCTCAGCAGAGTCCAAATCATGGAAATCAGTCACGGATTATTTGTTTTGAAAAAGGTTATAGATTTGAAAAGAACTTGGAGTTCTTCTAGAGGTCATTTGGGTTTCCCTCTGCCTCTGTTCAGGGACCTCGTCTAACCCTGGTCTAGAACAACATGTGGGACAGAATTATAACCTCTAAGAAGGAAGGAAATTCCATGTGCTTCCCTGGCAGCGGTTTCCAGTGTTTCCCAGCCTCCTGGAGAAGAACTGTTTAGGGACTTCATGACTAGCACTTAGCGGGCATTTTCCGCTCCCAACCAACTTGCCCAAATTGGAGCGGGAATAGGTGTGGAGGATTCTTGGCTATCAGAGAAGATATGGGGGTTGCAAGGACTCCGGGGATTAGATACTGCCACTGCCCCCAACCTTTGCATGCTAGTGGGCTGAGGGCTCGCGGGTGAGTTGAAGCTGTTTCTGATCTGGAGAGCCAAATTTTCAGCATTTGCTAGGATGTGTGTTAAGCTTGGGTCCAGCACAGCACCTGGTGGGAACACTGGTGGTCTCCGTGGTGGTCATGGCCCACAAAGACACAGTGACTCGTGATGCCGCTGCTACTGTTGGCTCTCAGGCAGGTGGCATGGGGCCTGGAGCATGGTGGCCCACTGTGGGGACAGAGCCTAGCAGCCTTCCGGGGCTTGGGAAGGTGATGGCCCACAAGGGGACTGAGCTCCATCCCTTGTCAAGGCTCCTTTTTCCCTCACCTCCCCGCAGCCCTGCCCAGTGGGGGAGTCAATGTGATGTCACATCCTCTGAACCTCTCTTTCTCTCTCTCTCTCTCATTAAGGGCGGTGTGATAGGCGTTCAGATTGAGTGGGACTGTGACCTGGATAAAGCATCCTCAGAGTGCAACCCTCGCTATTCGTTTAGCCGCCTGGACAACAGGTTTGCAGAGAAGTCCATCTCCTCTGGATACAACTTCAGGTGACTGGAGGGGGCAGGAGGGAGAAGCCGAGGTACCCCAAGAGCAGCCTGGAGGACGAGTGGCTTCCTGAGGGTCCCCACCACGGGAAGGGAGAGGGATGGCAAGGAAAAGCAGCTCTTTCCCCTCCCCTGTCAAGCAAATAACTGGGCATTCAGCCCGTGGTTTGGGCCACGCTTGCCACACGCAGCAGATAACTGAGACCTGACTTCTGTATCGATCTCCACCTCGTTTTCAGGTTTGCCAAATACTACCGGGACGACAGAGGGGTGGAGTTCCGCACCCTGATTAAGGCCTATGGGATCCGCTTTGACGTAATGGTGAACGGCAAGGTGGGTGAGCCCGCCCCTGGGGCTTGGGATTGGGGGTGGGTGCAAGGGAGGCGGGAGGGATTGATTAAGTGGCAGGAGGGAGAGTGAGGACAGAAAGGGGAGAGTGGGTACAGGAGGAATAGCCGGTTCTGAGTATCCAAGGGGCTAGTCAATTGCATTGATTACACAATGCAAACAGCACTGTCCTAAGCACTGTCGGCTGATTCAGATGGCGTCCCCGGCCCCCAGGGAGCTCACCATCAAGTCAAGGGCTGGGCTGGAGCCAGGGACTAACCACTGAAGACGCAGTTCCTCGGTCATCATCATCATCGATCGTATTTATTGAGCGCTTACTATGTGCAGAGCACTGTACTAAGCGCTTGGGAAGGACAAATTGGCAACATATAGAGACAGTCCCTACCCAAAAGTGGGCTCACAGTCTAAAAGGGGGAGACAGAGAACAGAACCAAACATACTAACAAAATAAAATAGACTAGATATGTACAAGTAAAATAAATAAATAAATAAATGGAGTAATAAATATGTACAAACATATATACATATATACAGGTGCTGTGGGGAAGGAAAGGAGGTAAGATGGGGGGATGGAGAGCGGGACGAGGGGGAAAGGAAGGAAGGGGCTCAATCCTCCCTTTCCTGGAGAAAATAAATGAATCAGTGATATTTTTTGAATGCTTATGTTTTCAGAGCGCTGTACCTAGCACTTGGGAGAGTACAATACAACAGAGTTGTGGAAATGTTCCCTGCCCACAACAATCTTACAGTCTAGAGGGGGAGGCAGACATCAACATAAATAAACGATTTACAGCGTGGCTTAATGGATAGAGCACAGCCCAGGGAGTCAGAAGGACCTGGATTCTAATCCTGGCTCCACCTCATGTCTGGTGTGTGGCCTTGGGCAAGTTTCTTAGCTTCTCTGTGCCTTAGTTGCCTCATCTGTAATTTGTGTAAGCCCCATGTGGGACAGGGACTGTGTCCAACCTGATTAACTTGTAGCTACTCTAGCATGTAGAACAGTACTGGCACATAGTAAGCGCTAAACAAGTACCATTATTATTATTTTTATAATTAGATATGTACAATGTAAATTAATCAAGTTAATCTATGTAAGAAAATCAAGCATAAGCTCAGACTTGTGTTCCCAAGGAACACAGCAAGTCAAAGGACCTGGGTTCCAGGCTCTGCCGCTTGCCTGTTGGATGACCTTGGGCAAGTCACTTAACTTATCTGGGCCTCAGTTTCCTCATCTGTAGAATGGGGATTAACTACCTGTTTTCCCCCCTGTTTAGACCGTGATCCTCAAGTGGGACAGGGACTGTCAATGGCCTGATTATCTTGTATTTACCCCAGCACTTAGGACAGTGTTTGGCTCATAGTAAATGCTTAAGAAACCAGTTATTGTTATTAGTATCGACCAAATTAAGCCAGTGTGGACTCGACTTAGATTAGCATACTTTGGATACGTCATCAGGAGGACTTATTCTCTGGAGAAGATACTAATGCTAGGAAAAGTCCAGGGAAAACATGGAAGAGGCAGACCAGTAGCTAGGTGGATAGACACCCTAACTGATAACGGAAAAACTGTTACCAAGGTGACGGATTACGACAGAAAAGAGGACGTTCTGTAGAAAATACATTCATAGAGTCGTTATGAATCGGAAACAACTCGATGGCATTTGATAATCATAACTATTATTCTGCTCCCTGAATTACGGCCTCTCTCTCTGGACTGAGTTCCTCCTCAGGGCTCCCACCCTGGCCTCAGCAGTGCTGTGTTTCTTTCAGGCAGGAAAGTTTAACATCATCCCCACAGTGATCAACTTGGCCTCAGGAGTGGCTCTCACAGGGGCGGTAAGTATGAGAAGCAGCGCGGGAGTCAGAAACACCTGGGTTCTAATTTCAGCTCCGCCGCTTGTCTGCTGTGTGACCATGGGCAAATCACTTCACTTCTCTGTGCCTGTTACCTCATCTGTAAAATGGGGATAAGAGTGTGAGCCCCATGGGGGCAGGGACTTTGCCCAACCTGACTTGCTTATATTCACCTCAGCACTTTTAGACTGTGAGCCCACCGTTGGGTAGGGACTGTCTCTAGATGTTGCCAGCTTGTACTTCCCAAGCGCTTAGTACAGTGCTCTGCACACAGTAAGCGCTCAATAAATACGATTGATGATGATGATGATGATGATGAATGCCGTGCCCGGCACATAGTGAGTGCTTAACAAATATCACAATTATTATTATTGCTGAATGGGAAACCTGTCTGCTTGCCTCACGCTAACTCTTCGGCAGCCCACCCACTCCCCAGGGCTCAGCCAGAGCCAGCCGGGCCCACTGAGAGCTCACCTCCTCCAGGAAGCCTTCCCAGACTGAGCCCCCTTGTTCCTCTCCTCCTCCCCATCCCCCCCGCCCTACCTCCTTCCCCTCCCCACAGCACCTGTATCTATGTTTGTACAGATTTATTACTCCATTTATTTTACTTGTACGTATTTACTATTCTATTTACTTTGTTAATGATGTGCATCTAGCTTTACTTCTATTTATTCTGATGACTCCACACCTGTCCACGTTTTGTTTTGTTGTCTGTCTCCCCCTTCTAGACTGTGAGCCCATTGTTGGGTAGGGACCGTCTCCATATGTCGCCAACTTGTACTTCCCAAGCGCTTAGTACAGTGCTCTGCACACAGTACGTGCTCAATAAATACGATTGAATGAATGAATGTGGGGGGGCCGTAGCCCCGCAGAAGTTGGTCAGACTTGGAGGGTAACTGGATTGAACACCTCCCATGCAACCCAATCGAACAATTATATTTACTGGAGGCTTACTGTGTGCAGAGCACTGTACTAAGCACTTGGGAGAGTAAAATATAACAATGTAGCAGAGTTGGTAAACAGATTCCCTGCCCAACCCAAGGGGTTTTTAACATCCGAAGGTGAAGGGGTCAGGCTCATAAGCTGCCTTTGCCATTTGTCCTGACTCCCGGCACACACCCTCAGTTGGTTTGGCCCCCCCAGGCCGAGTGACCACTGTGTTTCATCCCCATCTCTCCTCTACGTTCCCCATCCAATGCCCTGTGCTTCTCAACCTTATAGACCTTCAGGCTGCTCTGCAGGCAGGCATGGACCCCAGCAATTTCTTACTAAGTCCGGGGCTTGGCTCTTAGTAAGCACAACAAACGCCACAATTACCGTTGTCGTGTTTTTCAACCGAGATAACTTCGCAGACCACTGGGATTTCTTAGCCTTTAGACAGGCTAGTGGCCACGGTGGGGAAAATAGGCTCAGGCTCATGAAACCAGGGAGGCCATGCATTCGGTTGATTTCCTGGGCAGGCTGGAATATGAGATCACTGGGGACCCAAAGAAAGACTGGAACGAGGCTGTAGTGGCATGTGAAGAGGGGCAAGGGGTAGCAGGGTGTGTTCCCACTTTTCTGGAAATCAGCGTTCTCTCTCTTAGTGCTTGATCAGACCTGGGCCCAGATCTGATCCTTATTTTGCTTCCTTATTTCTCCAAGTGGAACAATGGACAAATCATCCATTTCCTTCTGTATTTCATTTTAAACACTGGGAGACCACCTTGTTGCTGCCGTTTTAGCCACTATCGTCGAGCTTCTGGTCTACCTGGAAACAGTTCATGAAGTTGCTGCTGGCTTGAATAGGTGAAGAGTGGAGGTGCCTAGAAAGCCAAAGGCCTGCCTTTCTTATTTAAAGAGAAACTAGTGGCTTAAGGGCTTGACTCAGTCTTGTCAATAATAACGTGTCAGGAGCTGAAAAGTTATTATTGACAAGGCTGAGTCAGAGGCTGGTGGGTCGGCAGGGCAAGAGGACAGAGGGCCGCACCTATGCAGACAACAGAACTGAGCAGCCTACAGGGGCCCAGTGTGGAGGGGGGAAAACAGTGTTCTTTGCTTGTTTTGCAGGGGGCATTTTTCTGTGATCTGGTACTGATCTACCTAATCAAAAAGAGCCATTTTTACCGGGGGAAGAAGTACGAGACCTTGAAGTAAGTAGTGTTTCCTTTTCAGCACTGAACACATAAGCCAGCCTTGCAGATAGGGGTAAAATGTCCTCAGGCCCACAGTCATCTTGACTAGCCTGCGAGAGCTGTAATGTCCTCCCCACCCAAGCCATGCCCAACTACTCCAGCTATGAGGACACAAGGGTTTGCTTACATTAAAGGTTTCAGGAGTCCTTCCCTCCCTGTCAGCCGGCCCAATTTCCTACGAAAATGTCACTGATTCAGAGGGGTCGGTGGCTCTCACAGCACCGGGTGTGCCATGAGTTACTGGTGAGTGGTTACGTCCCAACCCTCATCCCAAATAACCGGAGACACTGGGGCATCAGGGTGGGTCCTTTTCCCGTGGGGCTGCGTATTGCCTGGGTCAGGCACTGAACACAGTGACACCCAGGAAGGAAAGGAGCTGGATCCTGGGCAGGTTGTGCCTCACTCAGAGGTGGGGCAAGCTGTGGGTTGACTCTAGGTTGCCCTGGAGGAGCAATTCTTTGGCATAAGCCTGTGGAACAGAAGCCTAATAGGGTGAACCCATCCCTGTCCAGAGGGAGAGAAGCCAGTGTCGAGCCGGAGAACGAGTCGTCCTCCGTGACCGGCAGCCAGCCTCCATCTGTACTCAGAAGCGATGGGGAGACCAAGGACCTAGCTGCCCTGGAGACTGAGATGGATCGTGAGGTGGGGGTTCCCAGAGGCTTGGGGACAGAGGGTCCACCCAAGTTGGTACCGTTGCCCAGGAAACGGAACAAGTCTGCGGATCGGACCGAGGAGCAAGAGTCACAGCTGGAGCCACAGGACCAAAGGGAGCGTGAGAGAATGTATTGGAAAGCGAGCAGCATGCCGAGCATGGTCCATGACAGCAGCGTGGGCAGGAAGGGGGAGAGCTGTGCCACGGGGTAAGCGGGACTGGTCGAGCAAGGGGAGTCGCTGGAGCCCCTAGGTTCATGCCAACCATGTTCATTTCGTGGAGCTGATGAGTTAGTCTCCAATTCTGAAACCTCAAACGGGAACGGCCCTGGGATCTGAGGAAAGGCGGGACATCTGGGGTGGGTGACGTCTCACCCCTGTTTGCCCTTGTTGCCCTTCTTCCACTTTTGCCCATGTAAGGTGAGAAGGAAGCAGACCCAGGGCTGGGGGCCAAGAGGGATGAGTGTCTTAGGGGGCCTGAGAGGGCAGTGGTCACGCCAGCAGGGCTCCTCAGGTCTGTTCCTCTCTGCTTGTGGTTCTGCTCTTAGGATGATCTCAATAGGCAGTGCCCCCCAAGGGGGCATTGATCCTGTCAGACACAAAGACAAAATACCAACCAGGGGGGCTTTCCAGGATCCTAGGAAATATAGAGATAGGGATCTTTGGAGCAGAATTCTGCCTCATTGCCTGGGATTGACCTGGGATTAGCCCATTAGGGCCTCAGCTGCTAGGCCAGTTCCAGAGGCACTCAGAAAAGGGTGCCAAGGGGTCACCCCTGGATTGGATTCCCCTCTGCTGGGAGGCAACATTCCATCAATCACAGGACCCTGGCTCTCCCATCTTCCCAGAGGGCCCGGGCACCCCACTTGTTACCCAGTTCAGGTGAGAGGGGGAAAGCGGGCCTCGAGACCTCCACGGTCATTTGATTTAGAAGTGAGGGAGGGCTTGTGTGAGGCATACGTGTCCTTGAGGCCCACAGGCCAAACTGGTTGGCAAGAAGGGTGAGGCATGAACTTTGAAGGGCTGAATTAATGGGCCAAGACCTCCACACTGTTGGGACTCGGAGGAAGCTCTGCTTGTCTGGACCTGCTGAAAACATTTAACCCTTTGAGATGATCCTTACTAACTACCGCTGCCCTGCTGAAGAACCAGAACCCTGGGCACCGCTTGGCGTCCCTAAATATGCTGCCAAATGCCTTATTTGCATTCCCCATTCGTTCTCCCACTTGTCTGTCTGCCTGAAAGTCAACTTATCTGGTGCAGAATGATAGCCCTCTGCTCTTTTTTCCTCTCTCTCCACTCCTCCAGGTCCAACTCAAAGAAACCCTTGACAGACCATTCGGCAAATGAACATAATTCCAACGCCCTAGGCACGGGTGAGCAACTGAGACAGCTGCAGACTGTGGAGACCTAACCCAAGGCAAGAGGAAGGGAAGAAAGCCTGCTGCATCTAAGGGGTAAAGCTAAACACAGGACTTGGAGGCAGAGCCTCCCAGTATTGGGGTGGTTGCCCCATTTGGCCAAGGCAAACGGGACCTTTTCAAGCTCTTTGAGGAGCACTTTCAGCTAACATCCTCTCACACCTTGGTCTGAGACCTTCCCTACGGTCCTGAGAGGTAAATGTTTCGTTTTGGGGTGTTTTTTTTTTAAACTGCAAGTTGTTCATCAAACCAAGGAAAGCTGGCAAGTGGATTTGAGAAGCCATCTTGCAGGCTTCCTGGCAGCACGGGACTAGTTGGAGAGATGTGAGGAACATTGTAAGATCCTGGAGTATTCCAAAGTGGGGAGGGCTAGGGTGGGGAGGAAATTAGGTTGCTGTTGGGGGGAGGAGGAATGGGATTGAGGTATACCTGACCTGTACAGTTTTTATCAGACTTTTCTCTGTAGCTCCCTGTGGGCTAGAACTGAGGCATTTGCTGCTTAAGTCAGTGGATTTAATTCCAGTTTTTCAATCAATCAATCGTATTTATTGAGTGCTTGCTATGTGCAGAGCACTATACTAAGCAGTTGGGAGAGTACAGGATAACAGATTTGATAGATGTGGTCCCTGCCCACAATGAGCTTACAGTCTAGAGGCCAGGAAGAGGCATTCTGTCCAGAAGCTCTTCTGTCCAGGAAGAGAAGCTCCTTGGGACCCCATCACCTGCCGGTGGGGAGGGATCAGTTCTTAAGGTAAGCGGCAGTTGGAGGGTTTTGGCATTTTCTTCTCCTGGAAACTGAGGGAGGATGGGACTTCACCTTCCTTGATCAGGAGTCTGAGGGGGGTGCAGCATATGGTTTGCCTTAAAATGCCTTAAAAATGGGTAGGCAACTAGAGCAGTCTATTTGGAACCATTTGGGTGATTCCTGCATGGAGGCAAGGGGATGAACCTGATGACCCCAATTGCTGCCTCCCACCCCTCACATTCTTGGATCTTCTCCCGACCTGGAGGACTAAATAGCCTGGGTTCTGCTTTAATCATCATCAATCGTATTTATTGAGCGCTTACTGTGTGCAGCGCACTGTACTAAGTGCTTGGGAAGTACAAACTGGCAACATATAGAGACAGTCCCTACCCAACAGTGGGCTACAAGCCCTCCTTATGGTGTGCAAGAATGAGCACGCAGGTTGCGTTCTACAATTTTGTGTGTGCATGTGTAAGCCTGTACGATTACCTCTGTATTCTCTGTGGGTAATTTTACATATACAGCCACGTTGACAATTCAGGGAGGAGCGTTCATCAACCCTCCGCTGGAAACCGCAACAAAATATGACGTTGGTGAGAGAAGAGCCTGCAGCACTAAACCGTTCTGCCACTCACCAGACAGCCAAAGGAAACTCAACTGTGTGGTGAACATTCAACAAGGCAGGCTGCTTTCCTTTTCAAAAGGACAAGTTCAGCACACTTGCCGAATGCTAATTCCTGACTAGTGAAATGTACAGGTTTTGCTGTCAAATACTGCTTTAAAGTTAAGGTGCTGATATCATCTATGGGCCAGGTTCTCAGAGGCTTAACAAAATGTTCTTAGTGTTTATTTTGGGACAAACTCCAGATTAATGTTAACTTTTGTCTTTGGAGAAAATTTTTTTTCCCCACTCATACTGTTTCAGGTCCCAGTTAGCTTCCTTCCGAATTTGTGGGAATACTAATCCAAACTGATTTGCCCAATACCACAAGTATTGGATTCCTGTTATCTTTATATTGTGCTGAAAGGTTTATTTGTCCCTTATCTCATGCCCAAAATAAACAGGAAAACTAGAGGATGGAAATGACGAAGCAAGGTGCCAACATGTATCTTTTAAGACAACCTAATTTTTTTGTGAATATTTAATACGTCTTTATGATGATCGCTCAAAGTTAACTAACGGTCCTGTGCATTCGGCCAAGATCACCGAGGCCAATGCCCGGCCTCCGTGAGAAAGGGTTGGGATTGAGGGCCAATTCAACAATGTCAACAAGTGTCTCATTTTCCAGCCTTCTCTCAACCACTGCGGACTTGCATGGGGGAACCAATCTCTGGTGCTTCAGCTCAGGCAGGTGCCACCTTTCATTAAATACTTGTGAGTCCTTCACGCACGGTGCCGGAGGCAAACCAATTCACTAGCTTAGGCCAGCTTCCAGCCTCTTTCCAAAATGGTGTTGACACGCTACCTTGGTAACTGTTCAAAAAGGCTCTCACATAGAGATACGAAACCAGTCTGCTCAGAGCTCCACAAAGCTCTAGAATGACGTCCCCTCCCTCCGCGACCCTCAATATTTATGAACTAAGTCACTCTTCCCAAGGTTTCTTCTACAGTAGCATGACTTTTCCCTAGATCTGCCTCGGACTGTGATCACCTCATCTATTTAGACTTAATAAAACTATTTTTTTAAAGTTTGATCCTTTTTTTTTTTTTTTTCAAAATTTCTTTCTGACCCGATATCCTTCCTCTTCGGTCTGGAGGAGAGAGGAGCAAGGGCCTGAAGGAACATAAGCGAAGAGGTAAACAGCATGGAAGTGAGGCAGGAGGTAAGGAGAAGGGAAATGGAGCCCTTAGCCTTCTTAGGAAGGAAAAGCCAGGACGTGACAAAGACGGGCCAGCTTCTGACTCTGGGACACTGATGCGGGCTGGGCATCCTCAAAAGACAAGTCCGCTCCAACATGAAATCAGGATGGTTTATTGGATCAGTAAGGCCCCCCACACCCTGGTGTCTCACGCAATCCCAAAATACCACAACCACATGCCACTTCCCAAGTCTTTGCCCAAGACCCAGGGCCACGCGGCTGTTATTGATACCTTCACCCTGCAAGAGTACTTATTTTTCCAAAGAACTGTCCCAGCAGTTCTCATCCCCTCCGCCGATGGCCTGGCGGGCTGCTTCCCTAGCCGGGGGCACAGGTCCTTTATCGGTCTCCACAGTGGAGGCAGCAGTTGCTCGTTGCAGGCAGGGAGAGTGTCTGCCAACTCTGTGGTATTATACTCTCCCAAGCGCTTAGCACGGTGATCTGCGCGAACCAAACGCTCAGTAGATACCGGTGATGATGAGTCCCAAGCGCAGGTCTTCATCTTTAGGTGGTGGCTCAGTGCTACAGGTGCAAGAATTCTTCAGCAGGTGGTGCGGATTCCAAGCCTCTCTGGTCAGTCCTCAGGGTTCAGTCCCCATTCCCCCAAACACACGACTCTTGCTTGGCTCAGTGTTGGCCCCCTCATAGAGGGTCTCACCACACAACATTACAGTGTCTACAGTCATCAATCCCAGCCTCTCCTGACTGCTTGGTCCCCCACTCCTTCCAATAAGTCCCTGCTAGCCTAACCCGTTAGAGAATTTGAAACTTCCTTCCCTCTACAGAAACCTCAGTCCTCCTTTCCCCGGAGGCCACGGACCAAGCCCCCGGTGAAATCTGCTGACCCGAAGGCCTTAACAAGAGGGCGGGATGCAAATCAGCGAATATTGAAAAGTCAGGCCCAACATGCAAACAGGTGAGGACTCAGTTCGGTCAACAGCTGCGTGGAGTAGTGGATAGAGGAGGACCTGGGTTCTAATCCTGCCTCTGCTACTTATCTGCTGTGTGACCTTGCGTAAGTCACTTTACGGCTCTGTGCCTCAGTTGCCTCATCTGTAAAATGGGGATTAAGACTGAGAGCCCCATCTGGAACGTGGACTACGTCCAACCTGAGTAACTTGTATCTACCCCAGCACTTAGTACAGTGCCTGGCCCATAGTAAGTGCTTAGCAAATACCCTTAAAAAAAGGGCCACTGGGAGATGCAAAAGAGTAGCAGAAAACAGGCAAGGAAGACTCAAAAGGAAGTTCAGAGGGAGACAGAAGTTTAAGGAAGCACTAATACATATGATACTCAAAGAATATTTTAGTACACCAGGGTGTCTTTTGGAAGAGTAAAAGGCAGTCAAACCTACAAATGGCATCCAACCCTGGATTAGAATAGCCCACTGCTTTGTGAAGAGCAGAGTCTCCCTGCTTTCATTGGGGGCTGGTGGAATTTGACAGTGAGCTCTTGCAAAGAGATATCATCTAAATACCCTTTTTTTGGGTATGTGAGACCTCAGTTTCAATGACCATGGCTCATGACCAATCTAGAAGTCTATGAAGCGATGGTGCCATCTGATTAACAGACACACTGTTCTACCTTAGATATCACAATCAACCTGAACACTCCTTTTGCCAGCAAGACCAAAGGATACATATTAAGTGGTCAATCATAAGCACCAATCATGGACCCTCAGATCAGTAAATGTGCCTGCAGCTACAATCGTTGCAGTACAGCCCTTGTGGAATGGAGATCTGCCTCTTTATAGTGCATCCAACAACAAAAAAACCCAACAACTACATGCAGTATGGGAAGAAGGACTAAGGTAAGGACGTGATATAACTCAATTTGGTTACAGCATATCTTCTTTGTTGGGAAGGAAACAGCAGCAGGTTACAACAGTTCATTGCCATTACATCAAGCAGACTCAATTCAAGCCCAAATCGTGCAGCTATGAGGTGAGCCTTGTAGATATCTTTCAATGGCACCACCCACGGCCACTTCAAAACAAAGTTAATTAAATCCATATAAAGAGATGGAGATTGTACAAATAGCTACAGAGGAGTTGGGTCATTAGGGGGTGATTCTTTCAATAAAATATATATATATAATGGGTTAGGGAAGAGTTGGTCTAACTTGGCTACTAAATCCTTCTAGCTAAATTTAAGGTATTACCTTGCAGATGAAGTCATCCTTTCTAGATTTGCCTCCCAAAGATCTGAAACAATCTTCCTTGTCAGAGGACACCCCTTTTAAGGGGACCATTCTGAAGATTTTAGAAGCCATGCTGGTTTTTCCAGGTTCAAATGATGAACAAAAACAAAACATTCTTTCCTTACTAATTTGCATTAGGTAGAGAAGGAAACTTCCACAAAATATTTCACATTAGATTTAATTAAAGGAATATTAAAGGAATATTCATCTTCAACATAAGTTACCAACAATGTTAACAGCATAAGCGGTGAGTTCAACAATTTAAAAACTAAGCACGTCTATATCTTGTTGATTAAATTAATTTCCGGCAACAGCTCTCCAGTTCAATCAAAACCACTTCAGCCCACGGCAGCCCCATCACTTTTAATACACATGCACCATGCCATAGAGGAAAGTCCAGAAGAGGACGTAAGTGAAGAGGCCTCCAATAAGGCCCCCAGTAAAGAGAGGTCTACGGGACTTGAAGTACTTGTTCCACCGCCTTCCGGCTTTTAGTACCAAAAGCACAGAGAGGAGGATTGAAGCCAAAAAATAGAAGATGAAACCATACAAGCCAGTGAGGCCAAGGATCCCTGCTGTTGCTCCGGAAAGGGCAGACACGGATGTCCGACAGTAATCCAGAACGGCCGCATTCCCCCGGACGGCGGCTTCACTAATGAATGGTGGTCCGTCTCGTTTGGCCACCATGGTGGCCATCGCTCCTTCTGGGAATTAAGGCCTTGGTTCCGCCGGACCACCTGAACTGAAAAGAGCGAAGAAGAAAAATGACTTGAGTAGCAGATGCACTTACTGAGCAGCCACCGAACATGGTGCCCTCTACTACAAGCTTGGGAAATGTGAAACAAGTGAGTGGCATGGTCCCTGTCCACAAGGAGCTTAAACACTAGTGGGGGAAGGAGACATGATTATTTACATACAGGGATATAAAAAAAAAAAAGATCTCCCCCTCTAGACTGTAAGCTTGTTACATGCACGGACCTTTAACTCTGTTTTTTTTTGTGGTATTTGTTTAGCACTTACTATGTACCAGACACTGCACTAGGCACTGGGGTACCAACAAGTTAATTGGGTTGGACACAGTCCCTGTTCTACTTGAGGCTTATAGTCTTTAATCCCCATTTTATAGATGACAGAGACACGGAAAAGTTAAGTGACTTGCCTGAGGTCGCACAGCAGACTAGTGGCAGAGCCGGGATTAGAACCCAGGTCCTCCTGATTCCTAGGCCCGTGCTCTATCCGTTAGGCCATGCTGCTTCTCCCCAGTGCTTAGTACAATGTTCTGCACATAGTAAGCACTGAGTAAATGTCAGACTGAAAAGAGCTTTATATGACTCCAATACCCAAGTGAATCTCCTTAAAGAATATCAGGAACATATTGTAATCCACTTCCCAAACTTGAGTGGGAAAGTGAAAACTTGGCTAAACTAGAATGCGAGCTTTCAGTATTCCTGTCCTGCCTGATTGAGGCGGATCGTCAGATTTGGAGGCAAGGGTTGGCCCGGATGGTCTTGCTTGGTCCCTGGCAATGCTTAGGTTCTAGGAATTCAGAGAGTTAGACTTTATGGGACTTGTCAAAACTCGACACTCTGCAATGCTTAAGATTTTATTGACCAACTACTGAACAGGACGAAAGCATTAACTTGACCACACAAAAAGTGAGCCTCAAATAACTGGTTACCACAAATAACACACCAGGTGTGGCAAAGAGTCCCGTTTAGTGTGCTCCATGAACACCACAGATTTTAAGAGGTCCCGGCACCAAAGGGGCAGCTCACCCCATCTTATGAGGATCACACGGTCGGTGACCTGTCTTGTTCTTCACTAGCTGTGGCCACTCCTTTGGGAACACCACATTCCCCACCCCTGCACAAAACCAGTAATAACAATACCAATGATGACATTTATTAAGCGCTTACTATGTGCAAAGCACTGTTCTACACCCCGGGGAGGTTACAAGGTGATCAGGTTGCCCCACGTGGGGCTCACGGTCTTAATCCCCATTTTACAGATGAGGGAACCGAGGCACGGAGAAGTTAAGGGGCTTGCCCAAAGTCACACAGCTGGGAATTGGCGGAGCCGGGATTTGAACCCCTGACCTCTGACTCCAAAGCCCGGGCTCTTTCCACTGAGCTACGGTGCTTCTAGCATTTACCGGGCGCCTACTGTGTGCCGAACACTGTACCAAGCATTTGGGAGTCTAATCGAATGGAGAATCATCAACGTGGGTTTTCCGAACGATGAGATGGGGTTGGATAATTGTGTCTGAAGTTTATTTATTTATTTTACTTGTACATTTCTATCCTATTTATTTTATTTTGTTGGTATGTTTGGTTCTGTTCTCTGTCTCCCCCTTTTAGACTGTGAGCCCACTGTTGGGTGGGGACTGTCTCTATGTGTTGCCAATTTGTACTTCCCAAGCGCTTAGTACAGTGCTCTGCACATAGTAAGCGCTCAATAAATACGATCGATTGATTGATTGATTGGGCAGCAAATGATAATTATAATAATGATGGTATTTGTTAAGCGCTTACTATGTGCAAAGCACTGTTCTAGGCGCTGGGGAGGATACAAGGTGATCAGGTTGTCCCAGGTGGGTGGGAAAGGGGGGGTGCAGGGAAGATGGAAGGAAGAACTGGGTCCATGTGAGGCCAAAGGAAGGCTCGGGGTTAGGAGTCTGGGGCCCCTCGACTACAAGGCAGGGATGTCTACCAATTTGTACTTCCCAAGCGCTTAGTACAGTGCTCTGCACATAGTAAGCGCTCAATAAATACGATTGATGATGATGTCTGCTGTGTGGCTCAGTGGAAAGAGCCTGGGCTTGGGAGTCAGAGGTCATGGGTTCTAATCCCGGCTCCGCCACTTGTCAACTGTGGGACTCTGGGCAAGTCACTTAACTTCTCTGGGCCTCAGTTACCTCATCTGTAAAATGGGGATGAAGACTGTGAGTCCCGTGTGGGACAAACTGATCACCTTGCATCTTCCCCAGCGCTTAGAACAGTGCTTTGCACATGGTAAGCGCTTAACAAACGCCATCATCATTATTATTATTATGGGGATGAAGACTGTGAGCCCCATGTGGGACAACCTGATTATCTTGTATAATCTATATTATCATTATTATATTATTATTATATTATTATCTATATGTTGCCAATTTGTACTTCCCAAGCGCTTAGTACATCATCATCATCATCATCATCAATCGTATTTATTGAGCGCTTACTATGTGCAGAGCACTGTACTAAGCGCTTGGTAAGTACAAATTGGCAACATATAGAGACAGTCCCTACCCAACAGTGGGCTCACAGTCTAAAAGGGGGAGACAGAGAACAAAACCAAACATACTAACAAAATAAAATAAATAGAATAGATATGTACAAATAAGTACAGTGCTCTGCACATAGTAACCACTCAATAAATACAATTGATGATGATCTTGTATCCCCCCCAGCGTTTAGAACAGTGCTAGGCACATAGTAAGCGCATAACAATAATAATAATACTAACGGTGTTTGTTAAAGGTTACTATGTGCAAAGCACTGTTCTAAGCACTGGGGAGGTTACAAGGAAATCAGGTTCATTCATTCATTTATTCAATCGTATTGATTGAGCGCTTACTGTGTGCACAGCACTGTACTAAGCGCTTGGGAAGTACAAGTTGGCAACATACAGAGACGGTCCCTACCCAACAACGGGCTCACAGTCTAGAAGGGGGAGACGGACAGCAAAACAAAATATATTAACAAAATAAAAGGAACAGAATAGTAAACATGTTTGAACCCATGACCTCAGGTTGTCCCACAGGAGGCTCATGTTTTCAATCCCCATTTGACAGATGAGGGAACTGAAGTGACTTGCCCCAAGTCACCCAGCTGACAGTTGGTGGGGCCGGGATTTGAACCCCTGACCTCTGACTCCAAAGCCCGGGCTCTTTCCACTGAGCCACGCTGCTTCTCGTGGCTTAACAGATGCCATTATTATTATTATTATTATGTCTGTATAAAGTGGGGGGCGGGGGAAGGCTGGGGTCGCCCCCCGGGGGACCCTAAGTCCTTGACCCTCAAGGACCCTAAGGGAGCTCTAACCACGCCTCCACCCCCTCATTCATTCATTCATTCAATCGTATTTATTGAACGCTTACTGTGTGCAGAGCACTGTACTAAGCGCTTGGGAAGTACAAGTTGGCAACATATAGAGACGGTCCCTACCCAACAGCGGGCTCACTGTCTACAAGCAGAGTGGCTCAGTGGAAAGAGCACGAGCTTTGGAGTCAGAGGTCATGGGTTCGAATCCCGGCTCCACCACGTGTCTGCTGCGTGACCTTGGGCAAATCACTTAACTTCGCTGGGCCTCAGTCACCTCATCTGTAAAATGGGGATGATAACTGTGAGCCCCACGCGGGACTGATCACCTTGTAACCTCCCGGGTGCTTAGAACAGTGCTTGGCACATAGTAAGCACTCAATAAATGCCATTATTATTATTATTATTATCAGAAGCAGCGTGGCTCAGTGGAAAGAGCATGGGCTTTGGAGTCAGAGGTCATGGGTTCGAATCCCGGCCCCACCACGTGTCTGCTGCGTGACCTTGGGCAAGTCACTTCACTTCTCTGGGCCTCAGTTCCCTCATCTGTAAAATGGGGATGAAGACTGTGAGCCCCACGCGGGCCAACCTGATCACCTTGTAACCCCCCCCGGCGCTTAGAACAGTGCTTTGCACATAGTAAGCACTTAATAAATGCCATCATTATTATTATTAGAAGGGGGAGACAGAGAACAAAACAAATTAACAAAATAAGATCATTGTAATAATCAATCAATCGTATTTATTGAGCGCTTACTGTGTGCAGAGCACTGTACTAAGCGCTTGGGAAGTACAAGTTGGCAACATATAGAGACAGTCCCTACCTAACAGTGGGATCACAGTCTAAAAGGGGGAGACGGAGAACAAAACCAAACATACTAACAAAATAAAATCATCATCATCATCATCAATCGTATTTATTGAGCGCTTACTGTGTGCAGAGCACTGTACTAAGCGCTTGGGAAGTACAAATTGGCGACATATAGAGACAGTCCCTACCCAACAGTGGGCTCACAGTCTAAAAGGGGGAGACAGAGAACAAAACCAAACATACTAGCAAAATAAAATAAATAGGATAGATATGTACAAGTAAAATAAATACATAGAGTAATAAATAGGATATGTAAAGTAATAAATATATACAAACATATATACAGGTGCTGTGGGGAAGGGAAGGAGGTAAGATGGGGGGATGGAGAGGGGGACGAGGGGGAGAGGAAGGAAGGGGCTCAGTCTGGGAAGGCCTCCTAGAGGAGGTGAAATATGTACAAATAAAATAGAGTAATAAATCCGTACAAACATCTATACCGGTGCTGTGGGGAGGGGAAGGAGGTAAGATGAGGGGGATGGAGAGGGGGAGAGGAAGGAAGGGGCTCAGTCTGGGAAGGCCTCCTGGAGGAGGTGAAATATGTACAAATAAAATAAATAGAGTAATAAATCCGTACAAACCTCTATACAGGTGCTGTGGGGAAGGGAAGGAGGTAAGATGAGGGGGATGGAGAGGGGGAGAGGAAGGAAGGGGCTCAGTCTGGGAAGGCCTCCTGGAGGAGGTGAAATATGTACAAATAAAATAAATAGAGTAATAAATCCGTACAAACCTCTATACAGGTGCTGTGGGGAGGGGGAGGAGGTAAGATGGGGGGATGGAGAGGGGGAGAGGAAGGAAGGGGCTCAGTCTGGGAAGGCCTCCTGGAGGAGGTGAAATATGTACAAATAAAATAAATAGAGTAATAAATCCGTACAAATATCTATACAGGTGCTGTGGGGAAGGGGAGGAGGTCAGATGAGGGGGATGGAGAGGGGGAGAGGAAGGAAGGGGCTCAGTCTGGGAAGGCCTCCTGGAGGAGGTGAAATATGTACAAATAAAATAAATAGAGTAATAAATCCGTACAAACCTCTATACAGGTGCTGTGGGGAGGGGGAGGAGGTAAGATGGGGGGATGGAGAGGGGGAGAGGAAGGAAGGGGCTCAGTCTGGGAAGGCCTCCTGGAGGAGGTGAAATATGTACAAATAAAATAGAGTAATAAATCCGTACAAATATCTATACAGGTGCTGTGGGGAAGGGAAGGAGGTCAGATGAGGGGGATGGAGAGGGGGAGAGGAAGGAAGGGGCTCAGTCTGGGAAGGCCTCCTGGAGGAGGTGAAATATGTATAAATAGAGTAATAAATCCGTACAAACCTCTATACAGGTGCTAGGGGGAGGAGGGGGCCGAGTTACCTGAGGTCGGGGGCTGCAGATGGGTGAGGCCTGAGGCGGCTCCCCTAAGGCGCCATCTTGAACCCCAGACCGCCGGGAAGAAGAGGCGGAGGAGGAGGAGGGCGCCCTTCTGCGCATGCGCGACCTCATCCCGACCCTTCCTCCCTTCCGCGCCTGCGCCCCCTTCCGCGCAGACGCGGCTGGGCGGCGAGGGGTCCCCGCGGCGGTTGGCTGCGGGGGTCGTTAATTATTCATGAGGGGGGCGGGCGGGCCGGGCCCCCTTTGTTATGCGGCCGGGAGGGCGGGGCCTCCGCAGCCTTCGCCGAGGAGCCCCGCGTCGCGATGTCCTACGTCCCGGGCCAGCCGGTCACCGCTGTGGTGGTGAGTGAGTCCGCCGCGAGTCAGTCCGCCAGCCTCCGCGCGGGGCCTTTCTCAGGACCCGGTCCTCCTCCGCCTGCCGACTCGGCGTGTGGAGCGGAGCGCGAGCGCGAGCCGAAAGTAGATCCGGCTGAGGCGGCTGAGGAGGCTGCCACTCCCTCACCAAGAGAGTCCTCCTCCTCCAAGACGCCTTCCCAGCCTGAGCCCCCTCAGAGAATGATGATGATGGCGATGGCATTTGTTAAGCGCTTACTTAAGCTCCGCCACTTGTCAGCTGTGTGACTTTGGGCAAGTCACTTGACTTCTCTGGGCCTCAGTTCCCTCATCTGTAAAATGGGGATTAAGACTTTGAGCCCCCTTGGGACAACCTGATCACCCTGTCACCTCCCCAGCGCTTAGAACAGTGCTTTGCACATAGTAAGCGATTAATAAATGCCATTATTATTATTATTATTATTGTTATTATTATTATTACTATGTGCCACGCACTGTTCTAAGCGCCGGGGAGGATACAGTGCTTTGCACATAGTAAGTGCTTAATAAATGCCATTATTATTATTATTATTATTATTATTATTATTACTATGTGCCACGCACTGTTCTAAGCGCCGGGGAGGATATGACATGATCAGCTCACAGCTCACAGTCAATCCCCGTTTTCCAGATGAGGGAACTGAGGTTCAGAGAAGTGAAGTGACTCACCCAAGGTCACACAGCAGACGTGTGGCGGGGCTGGGATGCAGCGTGGCCCAGTGGAAAGAGCCCGGGCTTTGGAGGCGGAGGTCAGGGTTCAAATCCCGCCTCCGCCAATTGTCAGCTGGGTGACTTGGGGCAAGTCACTTCACTTCTCTGGGCCTCAGTTCCCTCATCTGTAAAAATGGGGATTCATTCAGTCGTATTTATTGAGCGCTTACTGTGTGCAGAGCACTGGACTAAGCGCTTGGGAAGTACAAGTTGGCACCATCTAGAGACGGTCCCTACCCAAGAGTGGGTTCACAGTCTAGAAGCAGTGTGGCTCAGTGGAAAGAGCCCGGGCTTTGGAGTCGGAGGTCAGGGGTTCAAATCCCGCCTCCGCCAATTGTCAGCTGGGTGACTTTGGGGCAAGTCACTTCACTTCTCTGGGCCTCAGTTCTCTCATCTGTAAAAATGGGGATTCATTCAGTCGTATTGATTGAGCGCTTACCGTGTGCAGAGCACTGTACTAAGCGCTTGGGAAGTACAAGTTGGCACCATCTAGAGACGGTCCCTACCCAACAGTGGGTTCACAGTCTAGAAGCAGCGTGGCTCAGTGGAAAGAGCCCGGGCTTTGGAGGCGGAGGTCAGGGGTTCAAATCCCGCCTCCGCCAATTGTCAGCTGGGTGACTTTGGGGCAAGTCACTTCACTTCTCTGGGCCTCAGTTCTCTCATCTGTAAAAATGGGGATTCATTCATTATCGTATTTATTGAGCACTTACTGTGTGCAGAGCACTGCACTAAGCGCTTGGGAAGTACAAGTTGGCACCATTTAGAGACGGTCCCTACCCAACAGTGGGCTCACAGTCTAGAAGCAGCGTGGCTCAGTGGAAAGGGCATGGGCTTTGGAGTCAGAGGTCATGGGTTCGAATCCCGGCTCCACCACATGTCTGCTGCGTGACCTAGGGCAAGTCACTTCACTTCTCTTGGCCTCATCTGTAAAATGGGGATGATAACTGTGAGCCCCACGCAGGACAACCTGATCACCTTGTAACCTCCTCAGCGCTTAGAACAGTGCTTGGCACATAGTAAGCACTTAATAAATGCCATCATTGTTATTATTATTCCTCTCCCCCTCCTCTCCATCCCCCCCGCCTTACCTCCTTCCCCACCCCACATCACCTGTATATACGTATATATGTTTGTACAGATTTATTGCTCTATTTTACTTGTACATATTTATTCTATTAATTTTATTTTGTTGATATGTTTTGTTGTCTGTCTCCCCCCTTCTAGACTGTGAGCCCGCTGTTGGGTAGGGACCGTCTCTACATGTTGCCAGCTTGTAATCAATCAATCAATCAATCGTATTTATTGAGCGCTTACTGTGTGCAGAGCACTGGACTAAGCGCTTGGGAAGTACAAGTTGGCAACATATAGAGACGGTCCCTACCCAACTGGGGGCTCACAGTCTAGAAGGGGGAGACAGACAACTAAACCAATCAATCAGTCAGTCAGTCGTATTTATTGAGTGCTTACTGTGTGCAGAGCACTGTACTAAGCGCTTGGGAAGTACAAGTTGGCAACATATAGAGACGGTCCCTACCCAACTGGGGGCTCACAGTCTAGAAGGGGGAGACAGACAACTAAACCAATCAATCAGTCAGTCAGTCGTATTTATTGAGTGCTTACTGTGTGCAGAGCACTGTACTAAGCGCTTGGGAAGTACAAGTTGGCAACATATAGAGACAGTCCCTACCCAACAGTGGGCTCACAGTCTAGGAGGGGGAGACAGAGAACAAAGCCAGTCAATCGTATTTATTGAGTGCTTACTGTGTGCAGAGCACTGTACTAAGCGCTTGGGAAGTACAAGTTGGCAACATATAGAGACGGTCCCTACCCAACAGTGGGCTCACAGTCTAGAAGGGGGAGACAGAGAACAAAACCAAACATATTAACAAAATAAAATAAACAGAATAGATATGTACAGGTAAAATAAATAAATAAATAGAGTAATAATAACTTCCCAAGCGCTTAGTACAGTGCTCTGCACACAGTAAGCGCTCAATAAATATGATTGAATGAATGAATCAGTCCTCGCGGGGCAGAGGGCCGGTAGTCTCTCCCCCGAGCTCCGGAGCCCTAATTAGTTGCCGCCCCCCAAGCCAGAGAGAGGGTGGAGGGCGTTTTCCTTAGGAGCAAGGGGCCAGAGGTTGCCTCTGGGTGAGCGGTGTAACCTCCCCCATCCTCTGCCCTTAATAATAATAATAATGGCATTTATTAAGTGCTTACTATGTGCAAAGCACTGTTCTAAGCGCTGGACTTCCTTTTGCCCCCCCCCCCCCCCCGCCTTGCTCTCTGCCCCCTCCCCAATTTGATTTCTGCCCCTCCAGTTGAGACTGTGAGCCCGTTGTTGGGTAGGGACTGTCTCTATATGTTGCCGACTTGTACTTCCCAAGCGCTTAGTACAGTGCTCTGTACACTGTAAGCGCTCAATAAATAGATTGAATGAATGAGTGACTCTCTGCCCCCCCCAGTTGATCTCTGCCCTTCCCACTTTTCATTCATTCATTCATTCAATCGTATTTATTGAGCACTTACTGTGTACAGAGCACTGTACTAAGCGCTTGGGAAGTACAAGTTGGCAACATAAAGAGGCGGTCCCTCCCCAACAGCGGGTTCACAGTCTAGAAGGGGGACTTGATCTATGCCCTCCCCCCACACTTGATCTAATAATAATAATAATAGTGATGTTGACATTTGTTAAGCGTTTATTACATGCCAAGCACTGTTCTAAGGGCTGGGGGAGATACAAGGTAATCAGGTTGTCCCACGTAGGGCTCACCGTCTTTGTCCCCATTTTAGAGATGAGGTAACTGAGGCCCAGAGAAGTTAAGTGACTTGCCCAAGGTCACACAGCTGACAAATGGGGGAGTCGGGATTAGAACCCATGACCTTTGACTCCCAAGCCCGTGCTCTTTCCACTAAGGCGTGCTGCTTCGATCTCTGCCCCCCCACCCCACTTGATCTCTGCCCCCATCACTTGGTCTCTGCCCCATTCATTCAGTCGTATACTGAGCGCTCAGTGTGTGCATGTATATATGTACATATGTTTGTACATATTTATTACTCTATTTTACGTGTAATATCTATTCTATTTATTTTATTTTGTTCGTATGTTTGGTTTTGTTCTCTGTCTCCCCTTTTAGACTGTGAGCCCACTGTTGGGTAGGGACTGTCTCTAGATGTTGCCAACTTGGACTTCCCAAGCGCTTAGTCCAGTGCTCTGCACACAGTAAGCGCTCAATAAATACGATTGATGATGATGTGCAGAGCACTGAACTAAGCACTTGGGAGGGTACAATATAACAATAAACGGACCCATTCTCTGCCCACACACAAGCTTACAGTCTAGAAGGGGTGTCCCCTCCAGCCCCCCAACTTGATCTGTGCTCCCCTGCCCCCTCGCCCTTCCCTGGATCCTGGATTATACCCCGGGGTCTCCCCTCTTTCCTCTCCAGCCCTGCCCTCCGTCCATGCTTCCTTCCTTGCCTGGAAGAGGGTTGGGCTGTAAATTGGTCGAGAGGTTGGTGAGTAAGGGCCGAGGATGAGCAGTGCAGTGCTCCCCTTTCTTTCTCCCCCACAAAGCATTTGTGAAGCCGGGTACAAATTCCGTTTTCATGAGAACACAAAACTAGAATAAGCTAAGGAACCCCCGTGAGGGACAGGAAGGTGTTTTTCCGTCCACATCTCAATACTGGATGCCTAAGAAGAGTGGGGAAAAATCAAACCTATTTCCCACCGTCCAGAGGAATTGCTGAAGTGGAAGATGCATAGACACCTTGGCGTACTATGGAACGTTTTTCAAAGTTGAAGGAAGAAACTATCATATTACAGGGGGGAGGAGATGATGTGATTCCCTCTTATCTGGCACTGTTCAGAACAAGGCAAACAATACTGTCACCAAGTTGCTATGTGATAGATACTGTCTCCTGTCTTAGTTGGATTGCCTCCGGCTGGCTGCTTCGATCCAGAATGGGAGGGATCCCGGGTTGGGAAGAGTTTTTCCGCTGTCTCTGATTTTTACACATTGGTTTTTTTGTGGAACCTTCAGAAGAGCCTTTTATCAGTTGGTTTGGAGGTGACCAGGTTAGACAAAGAAGAGGAGGTGAGAGAATGGGAGATAATATAGCAGAATCACCAACCCGGTGAAATGAAATAGGATGAGACTGAGCCCCTTCCTTCCTCTCCCCCTCGTCCCACTCTCCATCCCCCCCATCTTACCTCCTTCCCTTCCCCACAGCACCTGTATATATGTTTGTACGTATTTATTACTCTATATATTTATTTATTCTACTTATACATATCTATTCTATTTATTTTATTTTGTTAGTATGTTTGGTTTTGTTCTCTGTCTCCCCCTTTTAGACTGTGAGCCCACTGTTGGGTAGGGACTGTCTCTATATGTTGCCAATTTGTACTTCCCAAGCACTTAGTACAGTGCTTTGCACATAGTAAGCGCTCAATAAATACGATTGATGATGATGATGATGATGATGAGGGGCAGGGGTAGCAAAAACATTTTAAACCTAGTGAAGCCCACTGAAACAGGGTGAAACAGCAGCCCATTCCTGGAAGACTACAGCTGACGGACAAGCTGGGCCTTGGGGAAATCAGGAGAGGGTGTGCTTTCAACAAACATTTCAGAAAGAGCAATCAATCAATAAATGGTATTTATTGAGCGCTTGCTGCGTACAGAAGACTGTGCTAATTGGCACGGTACAAGAGACAGACATAAGAAATCAGCAACAGGCGCTCCAAGAGCCAGTTCCATCATAATAATCATTTTTTGAACACCCACTGCAGGCAGACACAGTACTAAGCTCTTGAGGAGTAAAAGACGTGATTTCTGGAGGAGTTTGCAATCTAATGTGGGGAGGCAAGTGGATACAGATCATTAAATATGAAAGATCATTAAATATGAGAGCATAGATACAAATGATAATAAACCTAGATAAGCAGTCAAATGATTAACAAGCAGCAAAGGACAAACTTGACATGTATTTTACGTTTGCAATCTTTATGTGTTATTGATTGACAGCACATAGCGTGTTGATTGCACAAAGGTCCTTTAAGACTGACCTACACTTATGGATAGAAATGTCATCAGAAGTAACATCTTCAAACGTGTGATACACCTCTACTGACCCAACTACAGTATATCATTCCAACAATGGTATTAATTGATCATTTACTGTGTATAGAGCACTGTATGAAGCACTTGGAAGAGTACAGTACAGCAGTTTCCTGCCTGCAGTGAGCGTAATGATTTATTTATTTATTTTCAGTCCACTAAGCTTCCTAAAAGGAAAGAAATCAGTAGAATGGGGAAAGCACAAAGAATTGATTGCACGTTTGCTGTATGTAGAGCACGGTACTAAGTACTTGGAAAAGTACAATACAGTAGATTTGGCATACATGATTCCTGTCCTGAATCAATCAATCAATCAGTCAATTGTATTTATTGGGCGCTTACTGTGTGCGGAGCACTGTACTAAGCGCTTGGGAAGTACAAGTTGGCAACATATAGAGACAGTCCCTACCCAACAGTGGGCTTACAGTCTAGAAGGGGGAGACAGAGAACAAAACCAAACATATTAACAAAATAAAGTAAATAGAATAGATATGTACAAGTAAGATAAATAAATAAAGGAGCTTAGAGTCTAGTGCAATGCTTATTTTTAACTTTGGAATTACACACAGATAGCATATTTTAAAAATTAGTGCAAAAGCAGATTGTAGTTGCTCATATTGGAGAACTTCAACTGTTTTGATTATATATGATAACTTACTATCTATCCTGTTCTTGGCTGTGCACCTTTTAAGCACTTTGATACTCACCCCAGCCCCACAGAACTTATGTACGTATCCTTATATTTGGCTATTTCCCTTATGTGCATTTTATTTTAATGCCTGTCTCCCGTGGTAGACTCTAAGCTCCTTGTAGGCAGAGATCTTGCCTACCAAATCTGTTGTTATTGTACATTCCCAAGTGCTTAGTACAGTGTTCTGCCTACAGTGAACACTCAATAAATACTATTGATTGATATATCCCGATCATTATCTTATTTCTAACTCAAGTGTTATGGGATGCAGACTGTGAAAGCCTTAGTACACATTCCATAGATAGATTTGTTTGAAGTAATCGGATACCCGCCCATATTGTTGGTTTTTATGAGCAACTTGTCTTATGCTGTCGAGTCGTCTCTGACCCACAGCGACATCTCTCCCCACTTCCATCTGTGATTGTTCTGGCAGTGTATTTGTAGGGTTTTCTTGGTTAAAATGCAGAAGTGGTTTACCATTACCTCCTTCTGTGCAGTCATCCTGAGTCTCCGCCCTTGACTTGTAGCAGATTGCCTTCCACTCACTAGCCCCTGGGCAAGCTAGGAATGGACTTGGTGTGTCTCTGCTTGACTTTCCCTCCCAGAGTGGAGACTGGCAGAGTACTGGAAACTGTCCAGGTGCGACCCTAACAGGGTGTGAGCAACTTGATTGATATCTGTGTTGTTCAATTTTTCCTCCCTCCTTGCCTGTAGTGAGCAAAGGCAGAAGAATTCCCCTGCCTAAATAGTTGCACGTGGTGGATTGAATTGGCAGCTTAGAGAAGGGCCTGTCATGTAAGAATGTCATAAAAACGTGTCTGATAAAAACACCATGTGAATGCCCATTGCTGGGTGGACACTTATCGACAGCATTCTTCCAGACCCTATCCATGTGAAAGAGGAAACAAACAAAGAAAAAAATCCAAGCTGCCGCCCTTCATTTGGAAACAAGCCCAGAGTCTGTTCCCTGACCCTCATCTTTCTCTGATTCTGGTGATCTGCATGAACATAATCAGTATTTCCGTGAGCTCATAAACCCCTTCTCTGTACGACTAGAATATAAAAGACAGTTTGTTTACCACCATCCCATTTTGCCTTACTGTTATGTGAACAGGCTGGACCCATGAAAACATTTTTAGGAACAAAAAAACTGAAAATTTGTTCCGAGAACTTTTATAGCTCTTCTCAAAGGGTGTTTTGTGAGGGTTTCTTTTGTTGCTGTTCACATTCTTTCCCTCTTTTTGTGCTTTGCTATCAGAAAGCAGCTGATTATCTAATTCACATTTGTGGCCCAGATACATCTCAAGAAATATGCTTTAGTTCATCACATAAGGCTCATCACATAAGGCAGCATTTACTCCAGGGCAATCCTTTTCCATCTGTCTTGACATGCAATTTTCATTCAGAATATGAAAATCTTAAAGGTAAAAGAGAAAAAAAATCACTTAAATTTTCTTTCAGTGCCTTCCCCTTCTCATCACTCAATCAGCCAGTAGTATTTATTGAGCGCCTGCTGCGTGTCTTGCACAGTACTAAGCATATAGGAGAAAACAGCAGAGACGAAGACATCATGCCTTCCATAAAGTTCTCCCCCTGTAGAGCCTAAGCTCTTTGTGAGCAGGAAATGGTGTCACTTTAATTTGAACTGCCCCGTTCACTGCACAGCACTAAGACAACACTCCAAAAATCCTTATAACTAACTCCAGGAGCTTACAATTCAATGGAGGTGATAAACACAAAATCACTTACAGAGTGGAGAAAAAGAAATGGAGAAGTAAATGTGTGGCTGAGGACTTAGTAGCTTACACAAGTTGATATAAACAACTTTTAGACTGTGAGCCCACTGTTGGGTAGGGACTGTCTCTATATGTTGCCAATTTGTACTTCCCAAGCGCTTAGTACAGTGCTCTGCACATACGATTGATGATGATGATAAAAGTTGTTGATGATGGTAATGATGATGGTAGTGTTTAAGTGCTTAATACTGGGATAGATCCAGAGTAATCAGGTTGTCCCATGTGGGGCTCACAGTTTTAACCCCCATTTTACAGATAAGGTAACTGAGGCACAGAGAAATTGTGTTAAGTGCCCAAGGTCACACAGGAGGCAAGTGGTAGAGAGAAGTTGTGACTGGGAGGGCAGAGCTGTCGCCCCGTGAGTGCTGAAGTAGTAGTAGTAAGGAGGGAGTGACCTGGGTGGAAGAAATTTAATTGGGGAAAGCTTCCTGGAGGAGATAAGCTTTCAAAAAATCTTTGAAGATGATGGGGAGAGCAGTGAGTAGGCAGATTGGAAGAGGAGAGGGGGCTCCAGGCAGGAGGAAGGGCCTGAGCAAGAGGTTGGGAGCGGAGGATTGGAAATGAGAATGAGGGACCGTGAACAGGTTGGCTTGAGGGGCACAAAGAGTGCGAGTTGGGGTGTAGTGGGAGAAGGGAGTGGATGAGTGAGAGGGACTGAGCCAGACTCGCCTGCTCTCTCCACCGTTGCTTCATTTCACCCTGTGCTCGGGCAAGTCGAAACATCCCTGTGATGGAGATCCGTCCTTGGGAGAGTCTGATGATTGAGCCAGTGATTTTGTTGCAGTGACCTCTCCTCCTCTCCGGGCCTGCTCTTAACGACCGTCTTTTGCTGGTTCAGCTCCTGGGTTGTATTCAGTGCTCTGCTGATCTTCCAGTCTTTCCCTCGTCCCCACTCTGCCTCTTCTAAACCTTGGGGCTACTGCAGTAACTCCAGCAGTGAAGCTGGGAAGTGGAGAACAGTAGGTAAGGCAGGTTTTGAACCCAAGTAATCAAGACTAATGTTTAAAATCAAGAAGTGCAGAGCATCCCTTCCGCTCAGTGCCGGGCAGAGAACGGTTTCCCAGCTAAGTCTTCCCAGGCCCACTGACCTCCAGCCTAAAGAAATAAGGTATAGGATCAGACATTCTTTAACATCACCCTCACCATTATCAATAAATGTTTATTGAACACGTAAAAGAAGCCATACCCATGCCCACATACGCACCCTTCCAGACTTAACCCCAGCTCTCCTGTTTCATTATCCAGCCTTTTCTTCATTGCCAGCTGTTATCCTTCCCTCCCAGCAGGAAAAGGAAGAAGGAAAGCAGTTTCAAGCCACTTCCTTCTATCAAAGGGGTTTTGTTTACCCCATTAATGTCTTCCACAAGAATCCCCTTACTTCTGAGAGTTAATCTTTAAGGGCTGTTGGTATCAAAACTGAAGAGTAGAGCAAGGGTGATAAACAAGAACTGTTGAAGAACCTAAATCCGAAGAGTTATGGTTGGTAAATGGTCACCCTGATCTTCTCGGGGGTGTGGTTCTTCTCAGATACTCACCCGGACATTTGCTTAGTGGGAGTTCTAGATAGCCTGCTCTTTTGGCTTGGAATTATTTTTTAGTTAGGGAATAACTGATTGGCAAAGAAAGCAGTCTTCAAGGCAGAACTTGAATTGCCCGGGGTTAGAAACGGGGGTGGAAAAAAAAAAGGTTTGCCACTACAGCTAAGATTTAGTCATCGTTTCCATTTTTATTTTCCTTCATTTTCAGTGGTTCATTATTAAGCCATTAAAAATTTGCTCCAGGCTGAAACTTGTTATACAGAGCCTTAGCCGAGGAACAAATATCTGGGAGAGACAGGCTCGTTTACTGCGTGTTTTTTTTCTCTTCAATTTTCCTCTTCTTTTCAAACTTTAAGGACAGAATTGGGGGAAAGGCAAATGGCTTAGGGAAAAATCCCGGAGCATTGAATTCCCTGTAGATACCTTATCAATTTGTTCCAAGATTTTATGTCGATCATAACTTGTCAGTTCCATATAAGTTGAAGACCTTGAACACAGGCCAAGGTTTTTAATGATAGCAGCTTGTAGCATTCAGCGAGGGAAAAGGAGGACAGAACGTTAACAACTGTTCTTTTGCCTTTCCAAATCTATTTGTTTCCAGTAAATACTCCTGCTTTTAGGAAAAGCAATTTCAACACACACAATCCCACGTGGAGCACAATACTAGCTGGTGCCTAGGAGAAGTCCATCTCTTTAACCCCTATTTTTATTATTTTCAATGCTGTTCTTCTACTTGCACTAGTGCTGCCTTTCTTTTTTTTTTCTTTTTTTTTTTTGGAGGAAGGGGGTGATTGGGATGGCCAATTCCAGGCCCTGACTTGGGAGACGGACACTGTGCGTTCTGCTGGGCGTACAAAGCAGTGGGTCATTCCCAGTAATTGTTCCTGTCCGGTGTTTGTTCAGCTGATGTGTTCTGCTCTGGCTTTATTCCTATTTTTCTGACATAGGAGCTAGGACGCAAAGGGAGCAGGAAGAGGCTCGGGCGTGGCGGACAAGTTTCCGAGAGCCAGCGGGTTAGACAGGCCCCTATTTTGAGGTCTTTTCGGCCCTGCTTGGAAGCTCTCAGGCCTTGTCGGGGGGCTGGGGTAAACCAGGAAGTCCAGGACAAAACAGCGGAGGAGGTGAAAATAAGGAGGCCATCCTCACAGCGGGGAACCTGACCTTAGGCTCCCAGTCTTCATCCCCATTTTGCAGATGAGGCAACTGAGGCACAGAGAATAATAGTAATGGTGATGATGGCATTTATTAAGCACTGACTATGTGCCGAGCACTGTTCTAAGCGCTGGGGAGGATGCAAGGCGATCAGGCTGTCCCACGGGGGGCTCCCAGTCTTCATCCCCATTTTACAGATGAGGCAACTGAGGCACAGAGAAGAAGAAGAAGAATGATGGCGCCTGGGCTTCTAGATTAGAGCAAGAACCTTTAACCAAGTTTCTGCATCTTTAGGTTTGGGGCCAAGGGGCCGGCTCTCCCTGTGAATGTATTTCCTCCAGCAGGTCTTTGGTGCATTCCTGATTCCATCACATCCTTGACTGGCCTAGCTTTCACCAGATCATCATCATCAGTTGTATTTATTGAGCGCTTACTATGTGCAGAGCACTGTACTAAGCACTTGGGAAGTACAAATTGGCAACATATAGAGACAGTCCCTACCCAACAGTGGGCTCACAGTCTAAAAGGGGGAGACTGAGAACAAAACCAAACATACTAACAAAATAAAATAAATATCAATCAATCAATCAATCGTATTTATTGAGCGCTTACTATGTGCAAAGCACTGTACTAAGCGCTTGGGAAGTACAAATTGGCAACACATAGAGGCAGTCCCTACCCAACAGTGGGCTCACAGTCTAAAAGGGGAGACAGAGAACAAAACCAAACATACCAACAAAATAAAATAAATTGGATAGAGATGTACAAGTAAAATAAATAAATAGAGTAATAAATATGTAATAAATAATAAAGTAATAAATAGAATAGATATGTACAAGTAAAATAAATAGAGTAATAAATATGTACAAACATATATACAGGTGCTGTGGGGAGGGGAAGGAGGTAAGATGGGGGGGATGGAGAGGGGGGCGAGGGGGAGAGGAAGGAAGGGGCTCAGTCTGGGAAGGCCTCCTGGAGGAGGTGAGCTCTCAGTAGGGCCTTGAAGGGAGGAAGAGAGCTAGCTTGGCGGATGGGCAGAGGGAGGGCATTCCAGGCCCGGGGGAGGACATGGGCTGGGGGTCGATGGCGGGACAGGCGAGAACGAGGTACGGTGAGGAGATTGGCAGCGGAGGGTGCGGGCTGGGCACAGATCCACACCTGCTCTTTCTGGGCAGTGTTTTCCTAATCACTTGGACAGAAAAGCCCAAGATGTCAGCAACCCTTGGTGTCCTGGCCTGTTTTGAGGGAATGTGACCGCGTGGGTCCCCCGCCCCCCCTTTCTCGGGAGGAAAGGTGACCCCACTTTGAGCCGGAGGAAATGACCACCAAAGAGCTTGACTGGGAGGCAGGCCCCGAGGGCGGTCGAGGCAGATAGAAAAGGTCAGAACCGGCCTCGCTCCCAGGGCTGACAAGCCAGCGGCTGCCACGTGGGAGGTGACAGGGCCGGCGGGGAGAGGAATCCTTTCAAATCCACCAGCAAATTACCAGAGTCACAGCCGAAGAGCTGCTCAACTGGTACTTCCCAAGCGCTTAGTACAGTGCTCTGCACAGAGTAAGTGCTCAGTAAATACGATTGAACGAATGAATGAATGCTTTGGTTTGCAAGATAAATCTCAAGGAGCTGCTTGGGCCAGTGGGGTGCCAAGGGAACTGAAGAATTTCCAGGCAGAAAATGTCAAATGCTGCACCACCAAAGCCCACCTGAAAGATAAACAGAGACAGCTGTTTGACAGCATCCTCTGGGTTTTACTCCTAACCGTTCCCATATTTATTTTCAGCTAAAATCGAATGGGAAACAGACGTTAGCTGTAAATTGACTCCGAGGATAGAAATAATGGTCTGAAAAAGAATGCACTCGGTCATAGGCACCGTCTGTGTTACTGGTCCGAGTCCTCAGGGCCACGCTAGCCCAAGCACAGCTGTATTTGAGTGGAAGAACATTTGACTCTCAGGAGTCTGAGCAGCTCCCCTGCTCGTCCTTGGACGTGGACTTTTCAGTTGGCAAGTGGAGCAGCAGTTTGGCTTCTCTTCTTCTGTCATCACTAACTTGCCAACAGGTATTTCCTGCAAGAAGGCATATGATGTGCAGAGCCCTGGCCTGGATGCGTTTGGCGGGTGGGAGGGAAGATCCCAGGGGAGGGATTTCTGGGGGGAGTTATAATTTACACGGCCGATCCACGCTGGGATGTGAGACGTGCATGTTTCAGAAGGTGAATCTCAGATTTAAGAACAGCAGCTCTCCCCTGTGTTTTCATTTAGAAGCAGCTTACCCTAGTGGAAACAGCACAGGCCTGAGAGTCCGAGGACTTGGGTTCTAATTCCGTCTCTGCCGCTTATCTGCTCTGTGATCTGGGGCAAGTCAATAACTTCTCTGTGCCTCAGTCTCCTAATCTGTAAAATGGGGATCCAGTCAACACCTGTCCTCCCTCTTAACTGTGGATCAGGGACAACATCTGCCCTGATTAGCTTGTACTTGCCCGGTAGCTTAGAACAGTGCTTGACATGTAGTAAGTACTCAACAAATACAGTGATTATTATTATTGTCACAAAGCCCTTTCCCTGGGCAGGAAGCAGGTTGACTGGACTGTTCCTTTGACATGAGGAGGGGACTGTCATCTGTAGACTCTAAGCTCATTGTGGACAGGGAATGTGTCAACTAGCTCTGTTATATACTACTCTCCGAAGCACTTAGTACAGTGCTCTGCACACAGTAAGCTCCGAATACATATGACTGATTGTAAGAGACGCTCTGGTCTTTGACATCTCAAATCATGTTCCATCTCTCGGTTACTTTTGGGAAAATGAAGGAGCTCATTGCCTTACTTCCCTGCTCCATTCCCATCCAGTCAAAGCCAAGGTTGCTCTTATCCAGCTGCAGGAAACTATATTTTCCTTTCCATCCAAAAAGCCATCACACTGACCCAGGAGTTTGTCATATCCCGGCTTGACTGCCATATCAACCTCAATCAATCAATCAGTCAATCGTATTTATTGAGCGCTTACTGTGTGCAGAGCACTGTACTAAGCGCTTGGGAAGTACAAATCGGCAACACATAGAGACACCTCCTTACTGGTCTTCTGTCTCTTCCTGCCTCCTGTCCGTACTTCATTCTGCAGCCTGGATCACTTTTCAGAACATCTTTCTGCACACATCTCACTCCTTAAAAACCTCCAATGGTTGCTTGTATATATATATACACAACTATATATATACACAACTATATATATATATATATATATATATATACACACAACTATATATATATATATATATATACACACACACAACTATATATGTGTGTGTGTGTGTGTATGTATATATATATAACTTCTCTGGGCCTCAGTTCCCTCCAATGGTTGCTTGTTCCTCACCACCTAATGTAAAAATTCCTGACCATTGCTTTAAAGCACTAAAAAAAAATCTCTCCCTTCGTGGCCTTTCTGAAATCCCACCTCCTTGAGGAGGCTTTCCATGATTCTTTTTTCTTCTGTCCAGGTCTTAATCCTCCCAACTCTCACTTCAGCACTTGTGCATTGACAATCACCTGTAGCACTGTTGTATATATTGATTTACATCAACTGGCTTTCGGATCAAAGAGATGCAGTGGATATTGCATACTTGTCTACTCCTCTTTTTAAGCACTTACCTATGTATGGACTGTAAGATAAGATCCTTAAGGGCAGGGATCTTGTCTACCAACTCTATTGTATTGTACTCTCTCAAGCGCTTAGTACAGTGCTCGGCACAAAGTAATTGACCACAGTTAAGTTCATAACCTTCCCTTTGCTTTGCTTATGCACTTGGATCTGTACTTCTTAAGCACTTGATGTTCACCCCACCCGCAGCTCCACGGCACTTATGTACCATGTCCTTATGGGCCGCCATTTCCTCAATCTGTAATTTATTTTAATGTCTGTTTCCCCCTCTAGACTGTGAGCTCCTTGAGGATAGGGACAGTGCTTAGTACAGTGCGCTGCACATACTAAGTGCTCAATACCGCAGATGGATTTGATTGATCAGTAGCCTGTTATGAGGAGCAGCGTGGCTCAGTGGAAAGAGCCCGGGCTTTGGAGTCAGAGGTCGTGGGTTCAAATGCCCGCTCCGCCACTTGTCAGCTGTGTGACTTTGGGCAAGTCACTTCACTTCTGTGGGCCTCAGTTCCCTCATCTGGAAAATGGGGATGAGGACTGTGAGCCCCACGTGGGACAACCTGATTACCTTGTATCTACCCCAGCGCTTAGAACAGGGCTTTGCACATAGTAGGTGCTTAACAAATACCAACATTATTATTATTATTATTATTATTATTATTATTATTATTATTATTATTATTATTATTATTATTATTATCATAGTGCTTTTACCACCAGAGGGCAGGGGAGAACTACTTGCAAGGCAAAGCTTTAGCCTCGGAAAATTCTCCGGACTAAACGAGTCAGGAGTTGCGCTGTACATGAAACCGATTCATCTGAACGAAAACTCCCACTTCCTACCCCCCCCCCCCCCCCCAATATAGTAAGTAAAAAGCCTGAAAAAGAAAGTAAAATTCCTCCTCTTCACTCCTTTTTCGGAGTGAAAACTCCTTTTTCCCCTTTTGGACTGTGAGCCCACTGTTGGGTAGGGACTGTCTCTATATGTTGCCAATTTGTACTTCCCAAGCGCTTAGTACAGTGCTCTGCACATAGGAAGCGCTCAATAAATACGATTGATGATGATGATGAGATGCTTTTGTCATTGACAGGGAGCCAGTCTTTGATCAAAGTAAATCTGCCCTCATGCTACTTGTGTGTGGTTTAAAGGCCCCATGAAAACCGATGGAAAACTTTATTACTGTGGACTCGGTTGTCTTCCAGGCTGGGCTGTGCCACTCTTAACAATCTGATCAAGTCAGCTGGCTCTTCAAGTGCCTTTCTCTCTCTCTCTCTCTCTCTGCTTTCCTCAGCAACGAGTGGAAATTCATAAATTGCGCCAGGGTGAAAACCTGATTCTTGGATTCAGCATTGGAGGGGGAATTGACCAGGATCCAGCTCAGAATCCCTTCTCCGAGGATAAGACTGACAAGGTGAGATGGGGGTTAAAATCAGCCAAGTTGCCAATTTGGCTACCAATTCTGTTATATTGTACAGTGCTCTGTACACATTAAGTGCTCAACAAGTACAACTGATTGACTGATTTAAGTTGTCCCAGAAGGAAACAAAGCATTTCTTGAACCCACCTGCAAAGCTGCAGTTGGCTTTTTGTGATTGGCTTTTAACCCTACTCAGTTTCATCTCAGTCCCCATTAACGCGTGGCTCAGTGGAAAGAGCACGGGCTTTGGAGTGAGAGGTCATCGGTTCAAATCCCGGCTCCGCCACTTGGCAGCTGTGTGACTTTGGACAAGTCACTTAACTTCTCTGTTCCTCAGTTCCCTCATCTGGAAAATGGGGATTAAGACTGTGAGCCCCACGTGGGACAACCTGATCACCTTGTAAACTCCCCAGCGCTTAGAACAGGGCTTTGCACATAGTAAGCGCTTAATAAAATGCCATTATTATTATTATTTGTTAAACACTTACTATGTGCCAAGTACTCTTTGAAGCACTGGGGTAGACACAAGATAATCAGGTTGTACACATTCCCTATTACACATTGGACTCACCGTCTAAGAACTGAGGCACAGAGGAGTGAAGTGACTTGCTCAAGGTCACACAGCAGACTGGTGGTGGAGCCGGCATTAGAATCTAGATCCTTTTGACTCCACTAGGCCATGCTTCTTCTCTAGTTTGGGGCCCTGAGCACTTTTGGCCGGACAGTAGAACTGTGTCCCAGGAAGTCATCATCATTATCATCATCAATCGTATTTATTGAGCGCTTACTATGTGCAGAGCACTGTACTAAGCGCTTGGGAAGTACAAATTGGCAACATATAGAGACAGTCCCTACCCAACAGTGGGCTCACAGTCTAAAAGGGGGAGAAGTCCCAGACCTGTATGAGCCAGGGTGGAGACATAAGCTAGTCTGAGAAGGAACCGTGAACCTTTTACCTCTTGAGAACTCAGGCAGTGTTATAGGATATGAGACATTCTGAACCAGAGATAGTTTGGAGGGACAAAACATTTTCTGAAAGGTCTTAACTGAAGACATACCTGGCTTTTGCACTCAAAGCTTAGGTGCTAGGATCGTGCCTACCAACTCTTTTATATTGTATGTTCCCAAAAATTTAGTACGGTGCTCAGCAAGTACCATTAATTGACTGATGTTCAGTAGCCCCATGCTTAATCGGTGTTCTCCTTGTTTCCGTACTATTTACCCCAGACTTCTAAGCATGATGAACAGTATCTGCCTCGGTGGAAAGAGCCCGGGCTTTGGAGTCAGAGGTCATGGGTTCAAACCCCGGCTCTGCCAATTGTCAGCTGTGTGACTTTGGGCAAGTCACTTAACTTCTCTGTGCCTCAGTTACCCTATCTGTAAAATGGGGATTAAGACTGTGAGCCTCATGTGGGACAACCTGATCAACTTGTATCTACCCCAGCGCTTAGAACAGTGCTTTGCACATAGTAAGCGCTTAACAAATACCAACATTATTATTATTATTATTATTATTTTGCGAGGTGTCCTCAGTTCATTTGCAAATAGAGTTTCCCTGGAAAGCCTAATCTTGAAGAATGAGAAAGGCATGGGACAGTTTAATGAAACCCACCATCTGAATTCACAAACCCAGGGCGTGTACTGGTTTACTTGCTCCGTGAGTAATGGTTGGGATTTTCTCTGGTTGCTGCAAAAAGCATCTGAAGCTCCAGAAGATCAAATGCACCTCGTCTGGCTGGTCCATTCTTGGTCCCGCAAGTAAGGACCACCTAGGAAACAATTAGGTTCAGGAACTCGCCGATCGGTTCTCGGAAGGAGAATCCTCACTGCCGGAATAAAGCCGTTGTCTTTTACAGGGCATTTATGTAACCAGAGTGTCGGAAGGAGGACCAGCCGAGGTTGCGGGGCTTCAGATCGGAGACAAGATAATGCAGGTAAACTGATGCAAAAACCCCCATCCTGAAAGAGGCAAAAGGGGAATCAGCCTATGCAGGGCCTGTGAGAAGCCCCGGCAGGCATCTCATCACACTGGCTGGTGAAAGTGGATGTTAGTCAGGGACTCTGCCTTCAAGCTATATTTGGGGTTGACTAATGCCCACTTGAGGCTCGAGTCCTGTCGGCAGGGTGCATTTAATGGCTCTGAGCCATTTCTCCTTGATGTCAGAAAACAGCAGACTGAGAATGTTTCATGTGGTAATAGCAATTGAATCGTTTTGGGCCCCGATCATTCTAATCTGATAACCAAGAACGAGTTTTTGACTTTGGTCTCAGGCCCCAAAATGCCTTGGGTGTCCTGCCACATCCAGCACTTTCTTTTCTGGACTGTCCTCTGCTGGGTTGGGGTGAGCCTTGGAGAATCAGTGGTTGCAGTGGAGATTCCCCAAGGGGCTCTTCACTTAATCAGTCGTATTTATTGAGCGCTTACTGTGTGCAGAGCACTGTACTAAGCGCTTGGGAAGTACAAGTTGGCAACATATAGAGACAGTCCCTACCTAACAGTGGGCTCACAGTCTGTTTCCCTACGTTTCCACATGTGGCTGCAGTGACGAAGCAGGGAGAAATCTTATGGTCTCAAGCCACTGGGGCTTTAAACAATCATCTAGTGAGCACCCACTGGATGCAGAGCCCTGAACTAAACAGTTAGGGAAAATACGACTGAGGTAAAAGTTTCTGTTCTCAAGGAACACATGAGCTAATAGGGGAGACAGGCAGCCGTAATTAATTTACGATTAGTAGGAACAGGAGGAAAAACCAAACAAAACTGAGCAAGAGTAAGGAATGATGGATAGACAGAGTGCAGAGATTGACCTATATAAGAGTGCTAAGGCAGTGCCTAGAAATGACACAACCTAAGAGGATCGCATCTAATCTGGGAATGCTTCCAGGAGGCGGTGGGATTTCTCGCAAGCTTTGAAGACAGGTAGAGTGGTGTTTTGAATGGCTGGGGCATTGGGGTTTTCTGGGCCCCCCAGGGAAGTTGCCAGTGACTTGAGCAGTGAAGCTGGGAATGAGATTTCACCGAATGGGGCGGTGGCGGGGGGGACACTTGTCTTCATAGGTGAACGGCTGGGATATGACTATGGTGACGCACGACCAAGCGAGGAAAAGACTCACAAAGCGGAATGAGGAAGTGGTCCGGCTCCTGGTGACCCGGCAGGCCCTGCAGAAGGCCGTGCAACAGTCGATGCTGTCATAGTGCTGCCCGCCGGGAGACACTTCTTAACCAAATGAGGTCACCCTGGGGCCACCTTCTCTGCAGACACCGTTGTAAATGTATTAGACCAGGAATGCTTGATTTTAAAAAACAAAAAGTTTGGGCAATGCAGACTTTCTCCCCTCTCTCTCCCTCTCTGTGTCTCCCTTCCTTGGCCCAATTGGAAAATGATATTCCCACCCAGTTGACATGATCTGAAAAGTGTTATTCTGGTGTTTCATCAGGTTCTATATGAAGTTGATTCCCAGGAAATCAAAGAACAAGGGGTAAAGGAATATAGTCTGAGAGCCAGACCAAAAGCCTACACTTCAGCACTAGGGGACAAGAGTCTTTTTTTTAAACAGTAGGTAAGAATGAGGTAGAAATATTTTTCCCCTTTTTTCTTTAAGCAAAGGGTCTGAGAAGACCTGAGTGTCATGTAGTTTACTGAGGCTAGGTGATTTTCTTGTTGAGAGCTTCCTGCAACATGACGGTGTTGGAAAAGAGCTCTTGTGCCCTCAGGATGCCTTTGGCTTACACATGAAGGCATTTGTAAAATGAAAGCCCTGAAACCGGTAAGTCAAATTCTATTTTCCCAGTGCCTACAAGGTCAGAGTTAAACAGATAATCGTTCCTGTCCTTAAGTTGCAGGCTCCTCATGGACCAGCCTGCATTTCAGAAACTGTGATCAGGCCCCTTCCTCCTTAACCAAAAATGGGAAGTGCATTCTGAGTCACAGCAAGTTGAAATTCCCCGCAAGAAGAGGGGATTGTCCTTTCTAGATAGTTCAGAGTATCTCCTCTGTAGAGGGGCTGAAATGTTAACAGAAACTCCCTCCCATGATCTTCAGCAGTTTTTTTTTTTAGTTCACTGTTTAGCTGAGGAACAAGGAATGAGTCAAGACCACATAAAACTAGGTTACAGCTGAGCTACCATCTGTCCTCCAGGTGTGGGAAGCTGAAGCCTTTCCTCTTTCATTCTTGCCCTAAATACATCCAGGACAGCTTTAAGCAGAAATGGGCAGCAGACATTTTGCTAGCAGTCTTTGCTTCCTCTGAATGCAGGAGACTTTCATGTTTGTTAAAAAAAAAAAAAATTCTTCCTGCATTTTGCTTAGCAAAAGCACTCTTCAGGCCAAGGACTCCCTTTCTCTCCTATTGCTCCTTCTGTCTGTTGGGATCAGGCTTGTTAAACACTAGTGAATCCTGGATTGGAACTGCCTGCATGTATGCAATACAAGTTTTTTTGTGCAGGCACTGCACAGATGGCTGTTTAGAAATAGTTTCCTAACACTTTTGGAGGATTGGTGCTGAGATGCATAACAAAGTTTTACACTACAGTAGGCTGCTCCCCCGCTGACACTGCTGCTTTTCCTACCCAACGCCGAGAGCCAGACTCTCTCCTCTGTTGTCTTTCCCAGCGATTGTTTTAAATTGGAATATTACCCGCCTCCGGTTTCATTACTGAATCGTTTCAGCTTCCCCTGCTATCTCCCCCAACAGTTGTCATTGCTCTCACCCTCTTTGTAAATAGGAAAACACTGAAGCAGTTATAGGGTAACTTATTTCAGGATGGTGCAATTAGTCTGGTTCTGATGCCACATTGCTCTTAATCTTGATGGACAAGCTGTTCTTTTCTCTTGTATTTTTCCTATCAGCATTTTATATGCCTTACATTTTATACCCGACAGTACCGACGGCGAGTGCTGATGTTTTTGGAGTTGTCGTTAATACAAATCACGTGGTAACAATTTTACACCTAGGCCTTATTTTTGTTACTTTAGAATGTGGGGAGAAGTGCACAGTCTAATATTTTCTCAATTTCTTAATAATAAATGAAGCTGGATTTCACATGGTCTTTTCTCTTTCATAGATGTTAAATAGGGACTCAGGGGAAATGTACTGCCTAGAAGCATCCACAATAGTAATGTTTTGAACTAGGGTTAAGAGGCTATTTAAACTTGATGACTGTTCCATTACTGTTTCTGCTAATTTTATTAATATATTTGGCTTACTCACATTCTTGTTACCCTGAAGAGCATTGACATGTGGAATGCCCACCGCTACTTGAAAGCTATGACTCTGGCCTGCTGGTTCTAGGAAAGGGAAAGGGTTAAATTTGTTCTCTGCCCATTTGTAAGTGCACAAGACAGATGGGGCACGATGCTAGGTACTTGGATTATAGCCAGGAGTGGAAGAAGGTACAGTCTCTGCCCTAGGGGAGCTTATTGTTTCTATTCTTCTTCATGCAGTCTCACCCCAACAAGCAGCCTTTAAGAGGCTGAAACCTCCAAGGCGCTGAAAAGGACCTGGAAGTGTCTAAGTAGGATTTGGCTACAATCCTACCACTGTCTGCTGACCACGGTTCACCTTGATGCTAGAGGGCAGTGAGGATAGCACAAGGGAGAGAGGATGAGGGACTAAAAACATTTCTCTTTGAGTTGGTGTTTCTCCAGCCCAGTCTTCTCCCTAGCCTCACCTGTGTGCCTTCATGCTTAAAATGCAGAGTTGGCTCCCAAGGTAAGGATGGAATATCATAAAATAGTTTCAGTCCTCAAGCCACTTCATTTTAAACTTAGGACAAATACCTTTTTTTGCCTCCAACAAGCCCCACTTCATTTTAAACCTAGGACAAATACTTTTTTTTGCCTCCAACAAAACCGCTTCTGAAACTTTTCAGCCCTACTCATCTCAAAAAAACAAGCCCAAAAACAACAACAAAAAAAAAACCCCAGAGTCCAAAACTAACTGCTCCTTCCAGTGAACACATTCTAGCTTAAAACTACCTCTAGAACAGGCACAATACACTTTGGGTGTTTAACTTAAGACACCACAAGTAGATGTTTCCCTCAAGAGCTAGAATGTGTTGCAGCACTAAGACACTTCCCAGTTTTGCTAGCCTAACTCTGCTCCTGGAAAAGTTAAATATTATTGCAGGAAAAGATGCATGACCAAAAACAAACTCCGGTTTTACAAAAGGGAAGAAGAGAAGTGCTTCTTGGCTAAACTGCCACCGAGGAGAGCTGTTTTCCCATTCTTACCCTTAACATTCGGTGGCTCTTATGGAGGCTAATAGCTGCATAGGAAAGTTAGCAAACTGAAGAAAAAAAATCCATCTTGTGAAGCTTTAATTAAAAATTTAGGCTCTATTATTGCTGTCAATTCAAATCACAATAGTGAAAAGCCTTACAAAATATTTCCAAGTGATCAGCAAGAAGTCAACATAGGCACACCAGGGGAGAGAGGAAAGACAGAGGGTGACAGCAGCAGCTCGTTAGGATGGGTGAGTTTCAGGGAGCACCGTGGGAGCTCAGCTGAAAGTCACCCAAGCACCTTTTAACTTAGTGAGCCCCACCAGTACAGTTTTCTTTAGTCTTATTGCCTGTATTTCTGAATTATAGAGAAAAGAAACCCCAAGAGTTTCCTGGCAGTTCCATCAAAGGGTAAGGTTCATTTTGTTAGCCAAACTGGGACCGTGGAGACACAGACCATGTACCGCCACCTTGACCTGAGCAGTGCTCCCAAGAGTATGCCCTCCCTTCTCTTGGGCACAGGTGCCCATGTATGTGCAAAGCAGGGAGTGGATGGGAACCTGCCATTTAGTAACCATGCTAATTGCAGCATGAGAAAAGGCAGCGGCGGTCCAGGGCCGGAGGCATCTCCTCTCAACTCAGGGCCAGAAAAGCAGTACTAAGGACCTGCCCCTCTAGGACCCTGGTACCTAAGGACTGTGGTGACTGGTTTCAGGTTGATATCTCAATTATCAATATATTTAAAAAGTATTTTCTGTGTCTTGGGCTCGTTTGACAATACTGTAAGGCGTACACAATACTGTTTTCCTTAACATCATTGACATAGAGTGGTGGCTGTTTGAGAAGGTGGGCGTGTGTGGGAGAAGAGCAGCTGGGGCTAGGGGGACGTATGGGAATGGTTGGAAAGGACCAGTTTATAAGAGGAAATCCCCTGCAGCCCGTTTCCTAGTTCAGTCTGTTTGCTGAACCACAGGGTGCGACACTTCTGCTGTCGTTTTCCTTAGGAAAGGGGGGAGTGTGTTCCTAGATGCCCAGGCAGTACACTAGAGCCACCGGCTGCAAGGGAGAGGCCAGTGGGGGTAGAGTCCCTTGGAAGGACTCCAGGTGGTGGAAGACTGCAGGCTCCAAGGTGAAAGTGATCTCTCCTCCATCCTCAGCTACTGCCCCTTCTTGGACATCACAACCTGAGGGATAGCTGACGCCTTAAAAAGAAAGAGATTAAGTGTACAGATGCAACCCTTCTTCACCCAGCGGGCCAACTGGGAAAGCTCAGACACCGTCAGCAGCAAGATTACCCAGCTTTTCCCCCAGCCCCTTTACTGACCTGGGCACACGCTTGGTACGGGCAGCCAGAGCTGGTGCCCAGGCAGACGCCGGTCTCTCGGGTTTAAGAGATCAAGACAAACTACGGCATTAGGCAGATGGGAAAACTCATCCTCCCCCACCCCCCACCCTAAGAAGTCCACATCCCTGTCAGCTCCATGGTTCCGGAGCCTGCCGGATGGAGCCGGGAGATACTCCTGGTTTAGTCTCAGAGTGGAGTTTGTTTACTATGCCGGACCTCAGTGACCGGAGCAGAAGCGTTTCCAGCTGGAAGCGGTGGGGTCGTTCTTGTTTAAGGCATTTGGCACGGAGGAAGAGATTCAATATCGTCCGCACACCAGACCAAACAAACATGACTCTAGGACTAGTCTCTTCAGATTATCAGACGGGGACTGGGGGATGCGCCCCTGATCTGCGGATGGCTGCAGAAGAGCCCACAGTGATTGTTTAGTCTGCATCCTTAGGTGCTAGTTGACCTGCTCATACCCTGATTTCCGCCTATATAAACAGTAGTGCTGGGTGATGAAAACAATGTCAAAGAAGATGGAGAACAATCCCAGGCCAAACTTTGTCGGGTCTCCAAATATCAGCGTCCACTGATCTGTGAATGACAAGAGAAAGAGTGATAGGAGAGGCCCTCTCAGACCAGCCAAGACACAACTGTCATTACCAAAGTATGCTGCACAGAGGCCAGTGGTTCTTAGATCACAGCCTTCAAGGGGACATTGCTTGGCTCCCTTCAGAGTCTTTTCCATGGCTGGTGTTTCTTCTGGGGTGCCTTCAGATGGTTTGTGGATGTTGGGCTGTAGCTTCTTGAGGGCAGAGACTGTATCTACCAACGGTATTGTAGTGCTTAGTACAGTGCTCTGCACACATTAATTGCTCAATAAATACCACTGATTGCTTGCTTGAGAGAGATTAACAAAGAGCAGGCAGGGATGGGGTGGGGGGAGTCCGACAAGGAGAAAAGCCAGGAAGGGCACAGCAGGGAATTTGCTCAGGCCCTTCTGGATTCCCTCCACCTGTTCGAAATTCCCCATGACCTCTGAATTGACCTGGGGACCAACATGTACCTCTGGAAGCCCTAGCCTGGGGAAGGCTGCAAAGGTCCCGCTGACCTTTAGCTAAGCAGGTATATGACTGACTGCCATTGTAAATCGGCAGTGACCTGATGTAGGTGTCAACGAATAATGTAAGGAATGTTCATTACATCAATTAACGGTATTTACTGAGTGCTTACTATGTGCAAAGCACTGTACTAAGCGCTTGGGAGAGTACCATTACATACAGCTAGGGACATTCCTCTTACAATGCAGTAGGGAAGCAGGGTGGTCTAGTGGAAAGACTGCAGATGTGGGAGTCAGAGGACCTGGGTTCCAATCCTGCTCCACCCCTTGTCTACTGAATGACAACGGTCATGTCATTTGAATTCTGTGCCAGTTTCCTCACCTGTAAAATGAGAATTAAATCCTACTCCCTCCTACTGAGACTGTGAGCCCCATGTGAAACAGACTGTCCAACCTGATTATCTTGTATCTACCCCAGTGCTTAGTACAGTGCTTGACAAGTGCCATAATAATATGGTATTAATATCAGTTGAGCTCCTGTAAATCCCATGTTATAAAAAATCAGGTTGCATCAACAATTGTGGGAAATTTTTTTAATGATATTTTGTAAGCACTTATTCTATGCCAGCTACTCCACTAAAACAATATTTGAAACAAATTCAAATAGTCCATGGTTTCTGTCACACTGGGTGAAATTAAAGAAGATTGTGGAAGTCGTTTCAAGCAGGGTATAGGTCTATCTGAAGTTCAATGGTACCACACAGCCAGCCAATTTGATCTTTTTGCATTTACTGTTTCCAGTAAATAATGGTATCAACTTCAAATAATTGTGACTTGCTTTCCAGTGCAATGCTAAGGAACTACTAATACAGCAATCCTACGCAATTCTGTGATCCTGTCAAAGCAAGCTTTAAAAAGCCCAGACTCATCTTGGGGTCAAGCCAAGTCCCATCTGCTTTCCTATTCTTCCATAGAGTTCTAACCTCCGCCCCTCTCCCCCACCAAAAAAAAAAAAATCAATCTAAAATATTACATTCTGGCAGGAGTGCTTATATTGTCAAAACTCTGCATTTGCGGGGTAATTCTCCTCCAGATCCCTGAGGAAATGAAGAAGTGTAACCTTTTCACTCAGATGGAAAAACTTACGCAGAGCAAGATTCCATAAGGGCCAATCAATCAATCAATCAATCAATCGTATTTATTGAGCGCTTACTATGTGCAGAGCACTGTACTAAGCGCTTGGGAAGTACAAATTGGCATCACATTTGTACTTCCACACCCCAGATCACCAGTACAGCCACTAGAATCCAGTTCCCCTCTTGGGAATAGAAGGGGATTCCTTGCGGGTTATCGCCCGTGCTTGGGAGAGGTCCCACCCACAGTCCTGGAGTTGGGAAGGACCCCTGCCGACCCCCACTCCAGTCTCCCATTATTCCAGAAGCCTTCCCACCTCTCTCCTTCCCCCACCCTCCTAATGTTGGCACTAACCGTTGTTGAATGATTGTAGAAACATCTGGAGGAGGCTGAAGCTGCCCCCAGTGAAGTCGAGCAGCACGTTCCCGATGCTCCACCCTTCCGTGCTCTTGCGGCGGAAATTCATGTACGCCTGCCAGACGGACACACGGACGTGAGGCAGTGAGAGGCGGGTCTTTGCAGAGCAGAAATTCCCAGTCTCCCAACACACTTCTCCCCCTTTTCCTCCTCACCCTCATCCAATTTCCACTCGAAGCAAGACAGTGTTTAGGAGAGAAGGGAAGAAGGGTCCGGCGGTACCTGGGGAAAGTACTTGACCAAGGTGACTGCCAGCTTTACGTAGGAGAAGCAGAAGAGGAACTGCAGCCAAGTGATGACTCCGGCAGCCGCCACGCCCAGAACAATGAAGACAAAGGTCCAGGAAAGCACCAAGAAACCAATTGCAAGGGGTGACACTTTCTGATCTCCTCTCTGAAAAGAGCAAAATGAGATCACTGGGTAAGGAAAGAACTTCAATGGTTACATCACTGGTTACGTGAGAAGCAATATAGTAAAGTGGACAGAGCACGGGCCTAAGAGTCAGAAGGTCACGGGTCCTAATCCCAGCACCACCATTTGTCTGCTATGTGACCTTAGGCAAGTCACTTCACTGTGCCTCAGTTATCATCATCATCATCAATCGTATTTATTGAGCGCTTACTATGTGCAGAGCACTGTACTAAGCGCTTGGGAAGTACAAATTGGCAACATATAGAGACAGTCCCTACCCAACGGGATTGAGACTGTGAGCCCCACATGGGACAGACACTGAGTCCAACTAGATTTGCATGTACCCACCCCAGCACTTAGTATCATTATCAACAGCTGGATTTACCCTTGCTTTCCCCATTTCAGCCACCCAGAAGTACCTTCATGTTCTCCTGTCCTACCCTGGAAGGGCCATTATTGGTCCACCCAGCCCCATACAAAGGTAGCACAGGTTACCTGGTTGTATCGAGTGGTAACACCTGTTATTACATTTCTGATGGGGGCTACAGGATGCCTAGAGAAACCATAATAATCATTATTGTGGTATTTAAGTGCTCACTGTGCCTAGCTCTGAATTCATTCATTCAATCATATTTATTGAGCACTTACTGTGTGCCCAGCACTGTACTAAGCACTTGGGAAGTACAAGTTGGCAACATAGAGAGATGGTCCCTACCCAACAACAGGCTCACAGTCTAGAAGATTAAGCCCAGAGGTAGATAACTCCACACCACTCAATACAACCATGGCTTGGTTACCCTTTTTGGCATCCATCCCAACATTAGGGATGTACCATCTAACATCCTAACTTTCCCTCTAGTAACTTAATAATATTTACCACTTCCCTATGCGCTTATTCAAAGTCCACCGGAAAATACTGATTTTTCCTGCCTGCAAAACTTCCTGTGGGAACCAATTCCAAATCCTTCCCGCCCGCTGAGTGATGCTGCTTCCTTCTGTTGGTTTGTTTAGGGACCACATCACAGGCTTTTCCCTTCAAACTACACAAACAAATCGATCAGATGAGGTCAGTCTGGGCACATTTTGGGAAACAAAAACCTCATCCTGAGATCACTGTTGCCTTTCAAGATGCTGGAGTGTTTCTGGCCAGACTCTCAGGAATCTACAGCCAGCCCGCCAATTTAGGCAGGGCCTAAGGACTCTAAAATAAAACAAATAACAACAAAAAGGGCTATTGAGGATCCATCAGAGATGAGTACTGTGCTAGGCCTGGAATTGAAATCAAGACCCACAGTGTGACTGCTGAATGTCTTCTGCCTACGAATGTTCACAGTCATGCAGTGTTTTCATTATGTTGTCAAAGGAGGAGGACAAAATTACGGGATGATGGAGAAGCATCATGGCCCTGTGGAAAAGGCAAATATTTGTAAGGCAGAGGAGACCCAGGTTCTAATTCTGATTACACCACTTGCCTGCTGTGTGACCTTGGGCAACTTGCTTCACTTCTTTGTGCCTGTTTCCTCTTTTGTAAAACAGGGATTAAGTATTTGCTCCACAACCCCAGATTGTGAGCACAATATGGGACAGGGATCATATCAAATCTGATTATATTGTATCTAGCACAGTGCTTGACACATGATAAACACTTTAATACCCAATACGAATTATCTGATATTCGCCCCACCACACTGCATTTATGAAGAGCTTTATAGAATCACAGAATCCTAGAGCTCAAGAGATCACCAGCTTCAAGACAGATGAACAATTAAACCAGAGTAGGAAAGTTGTCCAGTCCATGTAGCTGTAATTTATTTATATTAATGTCTGTTTCACCCTCTAGACTGTAAAATCATTGTGGGTAGGGAACATCTCTATCAGCTATATTGTATTGTACTCTCCCAAGCTTTTAGTACTGGGCTCATACTGCTGATTGATTGATTCTCTGAAGCTCTCAACAAGTCTGCTCCAGACCTGAGTATATGAAGCAGCCCCAAAGGGCGAACAGGAGAAATCTGTCTCATAGTATCCTTTCCATTTTAAGACAAAAAAAACTCACTAAGCAAAGGGAAAAAATTGCCAAAAACCCCCAAACAATAAAACTTTCTATGCTCTCAAGCCCCTAGTTTAGTTGAGACAGAAGGCCCTAGCAAGTTAAATATCAGTGGTACTTATTGAGTGCTTACTGTGGGCAGAGTACTAAGTGCTCGGGATAGTATAATAAATAACCAGTGTAACGTAAAAAATCTACTTCAACTGAGATCTTGAGTTGCTTGGGAGAGCTATAACCCCTCAGGGAGGCACCTGAGGAGAAGCTGGGTATTTTGCAATGGCCGCCAGAAAGCTCCTTCACTCACCTCATACAGAAAGCACTGCACGATAACCACAAGGGTTAAGGCAACCGCATGAAGACTGAAGAAGACATCATTACTGTCCACCGGGTTAACACCGTTGGGGTGTTGGTGCAGAAACTGCTCCTGAGAAAAAGAAAACAGCATTGCCAGTTAGGAGGCGAGAGCTTACTTATACAAGTGACACCTCATCAGTAAAGGGACTAGCTTAAGCCTCCTTACCTTAATATAGGTGACCCAAAAGAGCCCAATATTGAACACACTGTATGCTATAAAGCCGGTGAGATTCAGGGCGATGAAGTCAAAACTCAGTCCGACGACACTGGAAAAGGAAAAAGGCAAAACCTTTAAAAATAATAATAATAATATTTGAAGACACCCCCCCACCACCAATAAGTAGCTCAAGACCAGTTACTGAGAAGGAGTTTCTGGGAGAGAAAAAAGCCAGTTTTCAGGGCCTCTGTTCTACAATAGCTTCCTCCCCAAACTGGATTCCATAGATTTTTTTACTCCCACGTTCCCTGCTCGCGGGGGAGAGATTAAGGTTCAGATTCTCAGGCTGCTTTGTCTTCAGGAGAAAGGGCCTTCCCCCTCCCTCAGTGTTACCTGCTATTTCAAGCAAGGCACCAGGGCCTCAAGGGAGAAGCCCAAAGACACAGTTCCAGCTGAAGAACAGCAAGGTCAGAGAGAAACACTATCTTCTCACTCATTCGTTTACAGAGTGGTAAAATCATGGCCCTTTCTCTGTTGGTTCACTGGGGCCTGGGAGGGGAAGCTTGAACGATTTTTAAAAAAGACTCTTCTTCCTTTAGGACAAGGCAGCCCTTCCCAGAGTTCGATCATGTGGTGTTCCACCTCTTCTCCCCTTTCCACGGGGATTGAATGAATGCTCCAATTCCAATTCCAGCTCCAATGAATGCTCGGGAAAGGAGGGCAGGCAGTTAGATGGCTCTGTAGTACACCTTTATCTGCAATGCTGTTACACTTGCACAGCTTGCAACCAAGAGGAAGAAATGCAGTTGAAAAGTTGGTCATGAAGCAGATTTGCCTCCTCAGAAGCCTGCTCACCGTGTTCAATTTCACCCAGACAATAGTTCTAATTGACAGAACAGACAGGAGAGGGTAGACTGCAGCAGAAAGCCATGCCCCAAATCGAGAGTTTTGTGAAGTTTTGGTCAGCAACTTTTTGATGGAAAAATCTAAATTGCAGCTGCATTTATGAAGAGCTTTATAGAATCACAGAATCCTAGAGCTCAAGAGATCACCAGCTTCAAGACAGATGAACAATTAAACCGGAGTAGGAAAGTCGTCCAGTCTTTTCTCCCTTTTTTTCCTGGCATTTTTTAAGCCATAAAAAACTAAGTCCTGGGGTAGGTACAAGCTGCTCAGATTGGACACAGTCTGTCACACGTGGGGCTCACAGTCTTAATCCCCATTTTACATATGAGCTAACTGAGGCACAGTGAAGTTAAGTGACTTGCCCAAGGTTACACAGCAGACAAGTGGCAGAGCCAGGACTAGAACCCAGGTCCTCTAACTCCCAGGACCAGACTTTAACCACTAGACCATGTTGCTTCTCATAAGTATTCTCTTAAGTATCTCCAGGGTTGGAAAGCCCATCACCTCCTAGTTCAGTGTTTTTCTTCTACCTCTTTTACTCTAAGAAGCAGCGTGTCCTAGTGGATAGAGCAAGGGCCTGGAATCCGAGTACCTGGATACTAATCCCAGCTCCGCCACTTGTCTGTATGACCTTGGGCAAACCACTTATCTTTTCTGGGCCTCACTTTCCTCAACAATAAAATGGGGATAAAAATCCTGCACCAATCCTGCACCCTCCTACTTAAGACTATGAGCCCCATTGTGGACATCCAACTTGTACTTCCCCAAGCGCTTAGTACAGTGCTCTGCACACAGTAAGCACTCAATAAATACGATTGAATGAATGAATGTGGGCAAATTGATATGCCCCAGTGCTTAGTACAGTGCTTAACACACAGCAAGCACTCAAACAACTACCATAATTATTATTATTACTCCTGTTGGTCTCCAGTAGACATGGAAAAATCACCAGTCACCAACCCCTCCACAAGAAAACTTTTATAGAACTAAAGATTGGTAAGTCACAAGCTTAGCCCTTGCTCTAGGCCAAACAACTAATTCCTTCAGTCTTTCCCCCTGGTTTCCTTGGTATCTGAACACTGGACCATTGTTTTGTCATTAATTGACCTTTAGACACTTGGCATTTGAAGATTTGGTACGTGGTTTGCCTTTGGCTCCTTAATTCCATCATGAAAAGTCACCAGAAATGTGAGTCCGTGGGAGACTTTTGTTCAATTTCTAAGCTGTAGGTTCATTTTGGGTAGGGAATGTGTCTGTTATATTGTTATATTGTACTCTTCCAAGTGCTTAGTACAGTGCTCTGCCTACGATAAGTGCTCCAAAATATGATTAATTACTTTTAGGTAGCTCTCACTGTGGGCAGGGAATGTGTCTACCAACTCTATTGTAATGGTACTCTTCCAAGCGCTTAGTAGAGTGCTTTGCCCACAGTAAGTGCTCAATAAATATGATTGATTGATAGCTCAGCTCCAAGACACTAGAAACAAGATTTCCACTGTGAAGGGGAGAGAGACGTAAAAGGAGAAAAAGAAAAGAAAAAGAGCTCCTCATCTCCCCTTGAGCCTGCAATTACAGTTTTTGGGTTTTATTTTAATAGGGAAGTCCTGTTTAATTATTTTACAGGGAACTCACGCCCCTTCCTTCCTCTCCCACTCGTCCCCCTCTCCATCCCCCCATCTTACCTCCTTCCCTTCCCCACAGCACCTGTATATATGTATATATGCTTGTACATATTTATTACTCTATTTATTTATTTATTTTACTTGTACATATCTATTCTATTTATTTTATTTTGTTAGTATGTTTGGTTTTGTCTCCCCCTTTTAGACTGTGAGCCCACTGTTGGGTAGGGACTGTCTCTAGATGTTAGTACAGTGCTCTGCACACAGTAAGCACTCAATAAATATGATTGATGATGATGATGATAACATTGCTCAAATGGGAAAATATCAAGCCCAGGCTGGATTGTATCCTTGAGATCTTTAAAATCATAAAACCCTCAAAGGCAGAAGTGACTTTGAGCTGATATTTGGTCCAGCCTCCTGTCTTCAGGAGTTAAAGCCTCTTCTACAACCTGATTGGTTGTCTTAAAAAAAATCTGCAGTATACCCAACCTTCACTGTTTGATCTCCCATTAGTAAAACTTAAGTCTAAATTAACTCTTGCTGTAAATTAAGCCAGTTTTCTCTTGACCAATTGCTTGATTATATTGTGTGAAGCACCTTATTGAGTGCTTGGGAGACTTCAACAGAAGTTAGGCTCTCCTTCCTTTCCCTCAAGGAGCTTACAGTCTAGAGCTGCTGTATCAGAAGACGAAAGCCTCTTCGGATCTATAGTGAGACTTTCAAACTGGATCCAGTAAGGAAAGAGTAAGAGAGGAAAATGGGATAATGTCTCCTAGGAAGAAGGCAAACAGCAGTTCTATGGTGCTGGTCCGCTTGGCTACCCACCCGCCTATCTCATTCAGGTTTTTACCTCTTCCGCCGCCAATTCTCGTACACTTGAGGATAGAAGGAAACGGACCAGGCCACGAAGTAAATCCAACCAATCAACTGGTTGATTATCCCAACGAAGTTGCTGTGAATCACTAGGAAGCGGATTCTTGGCCTGGAAGGAAAGTTGGGGATTCAGGAGAGTGAAATCTGGTGTCCTCCAGGGCTCAGCCAGCTTCCTCCCTCAGTGAGCCATATTTTCCCTGCATGACAGGCTAAACTAGTTTAGCCAACTCACCCAGTTTGGTTAGAATTGTTACTCTGCAGATACACAGTAACCTGTCCAACAGCTTTAGATTTCACGACAAAAGAGGATTCTGTCTGGGCAGCAGGCATCTCCACCTAGTACAGAGATTTAAAAACACACACACATCAGGAAGTGGACAAAAAGGCAACAAAAACTATTATCTCTACTCCAAATTCTGTTTCTGACTCTATTGCTTCAACCCATGGCTCCCACCTCAGTCTCTCCCCATGGCTTCTTTACTTCTCTCCGTGGAGAGGACACTGCAGTGAGGGTCTATATTCTGAACTGCTGGGCAGGAGCAATTACCTCCATATGCTACTGGGAATTGTAATCTTAATCCTTTAGGATTGCCAGAACTGTGTGTAGCTCACCCCCTAGAAATAAGGTTCGGGTCACTTCTAGATAGGCCTCAGACTTCCTTTCCGTCGGGCGGCTCCTCAGCCCACTGCACCACAGTCCCGCTCTCCACCACCTAAAACAGGAGAGTGGGCTGAGGATGCCTGAACTCAACCCAAATGATAAGAGAAAAAAACAACCAGATTTGACAATAATATTCTCCAGATATAGCAAGCTAGAATATAGCCAAGAAAAATCACTTTTAGTATATCTTTCCAGAACTGCTTTTTCCTCTGTAATATTTGTGTCCAATCCTCCAGATATAAATTGGGCATAAAATCAATGTACAGAGAGGTAAATAAGTTTGGATCTTCTTTGGGATTTTAGGGTTTTATCAAATCCTGAGAGAATAAATTAATCTACTGTATGAAGAATGCCAAAGTCCCTCTGTAGAATGCAGATGATTATTAAGGAAAAATTTTCCACCCAGAACTGTTCATTATTTGCTACCCTATACTTTAGTTATAATAGTTACTTACTTCATTAGGGAGTTCAATTATGGTTCTATTTTTTGAAGAGAATGTCACGTTAAATGTAATCACCAGCGCTGTATCTAATGGGCCACTGTGAAAGACAAAAGTCTGATTACTTTCAGAGACTGACAGAGCAACTGTTCCCAATGGCGTGGGTTCCTTCCCAGGAGTTCTCTGATCTTTGACTCTAGTTTGTGCTTTTTAATCAGGTAAATCAGAGTTTAATCAGATGCTGAAACACTCTTCCCAAGCCCTCCTCCTAACTCAACCCCACTCTGGTTTCACTGTCATGAATTTCAGAGGATGTATGGACGTGTGTGTGTGTGTGTGTGTGTGTGTGTGTGTGTGTGTGTGTGTGTGTGTGTGAGAGAGAGAGAGAGAGAGAGAGAGAGAGAGAGAGAGAGAGAGAGAGAGAGAGAGAGAGAGAGAGAGAGAGAGAGAGAGAGAGAGAGAGAAACTGTGGAAGAAGATGGTTGGGTTATGACTAAAAAGGGGCAGAAGAAGTCTACAGTGAAATCTATAAAGAAACCCACTGATATGTCCAACCAACATATCTTTATGTAGTGTCTATGAAATACTCCTAGATATACCCTCCAGAAGAGATTAGATAACAGAATGGCGTTGGTAACAGTCCCTATATTTTAATATACTCAGAACAGTTGGCAATATCTGAAGGCCAGGAGAAACTACCAGTTGGTTCCAGAAAATGATGAGATAAGACTCAATTGTAATTATTGAGCACTTACTATGTGCACAGCACTGTAAAAAGCACTTGAGTACAATATAACAGACATTCCCTGCCCACAATAGGCTTACAGTCTAGAACATAAGCATCCTGAACAGATCAGATCAGTATGGTATATAAAGAAGGCATAAGGACAGAGATATCTGGAACCATTTCATCACCTGAAGTCCCATATACGGTGGTTTCCCAGCTTCAGATCAAAACCTGGCCCTTAGCCTTGGCCAACTAAGAATATGAGGAGGAATATACGTGCATGCTTGCAGGTGTAGAGGTTTATGTGTGAAGAAGTGTGTTAAAGAAGCATATGCTGGAGAAAAAAAATGAATCAGTTCTCAAGTGCCATAAAATCCAAAACCCGACGCTGGGGAAACATTACTTACTTCTAGCCCCTTGCACATGCTGAGCTCCTGCCCTGAAACTCCCTTCCCAACCAAATCTACCATACCTCAACCCTCCCTCATCTTCAGAGCCATCTTTAAAAAAAAATCTCTTCCAACAAACCTTCCTCAATCCAATACTCCAAATCCCAAGTGATAGAACTCAACAGCTGCTTCTTGTACTTATAAATCTATCTATTCCTGCCCTCAGCACTTGTGTGTATATAATATATATATATGTATATGAGTGTGTATATATATATATACACTCATTTTAATTTCACAGTTTGTAAATATTTTAACATCTGTCTCCCCTGTGAGCATTTAAGTCCTAGTGGGCAAGAATGTGTCTTGGGCTTCTGTTGTTTCTTTCCAAGTGTTTAGTGCACTTGATTGTCCTCAGTAGGCACTCAATAAACACCATTAGTACTACTACTAGGAAGTGCTGCCATTGAATCCAGACATGTGAATTACACTGCACATCTTATGAACATGGCCAACATGACCAATTAAGTTCCTCGCTGGAGGCTTGTAGTCGATAACCTTTGCTTAATTCATGATATCTGCTGTTCAAAGCTCCCAACCAAGGCAGTTATCAGTCCTCTGCCTTGCTCTCTAACCCATCTTCCCAACTCAAGTAAACCCAGTGAACTGAGGATGCCTCATTTCTCAGCTGTAATTTACCTTTCTCGGCAGAAACTTCTGGGTTTCACTATGGAGCTAAGATCATGGAGGTCACCTCTCTCCACACATTTCTAAGAAAATACCATCCTGTACAGACTTACAAAAGAGCCCCTTTGAATCCACAGGCTTAGGTTATTTAAGACTCCAGTGAGGTGTTTGTAAGCCTTGCCCACGTCCATTTGCTGGGAGGATGGGGGCAATGTTGGGGCCAGAAAACTTTACCTGAGCTGTATGCTGACGTTCGTTGAGCTGCCATTTTCTAGAGTCACCACGGGAGGTAATGTGAGATGGACAGCAGCCTCTGAAAGGACAACAAGATGTACCTCATTCTGAAGACAAACAAATGACAACTGCAAACACCAGCAGAGGTTGATGGGTAAAAATAATGGAGATAATAATCAGAAAACTGTTTAATGGCATAAAGCAGATGTCCCAAACTGTGATCTCACAGGCAGGAGAATCAGAGCTTGAGTTAACATCCAGTGTAGGGACCACTACAGCCTGGTATACAGTAGCATAGTTGTCCTGCAGTTTGAATCATCATCATCAATCGTATTCATTGAGCGCTTACTGTGTGCAGAGCACTGTACTAAGCGCTTGGGAAGTACAAGTTGGCAACAACTTGTTTGAATCAGACAATTCCAGCAATGCTATGGAATCCATGAGTGTCTGAGAGGAAAAATCTCTTGCCTGACTCAAATCTGACAGGGTAGGGCGCATATCTAGCCCAACCCTTTTTTTAAATCAGGTCTACTTGATCTTGACCTGATTTCTGTAAGGGGAAGAAGTGAGGAAAAGGGGGTTGGGGGAAGGAGCAACACACATTATGTATTGCTGAGCCGTGCGGTCTCTGCATATACACTGGGACTTCAGTATATGAATAGGAACAGTGCTCAGACTAGCCAGAGATCACCATGCTGAGGAGGCCAGACACAGAGGTGGATGGGCCAGGGCAGACCCAACCCTAGTTTGCCTTTTCCGAGTAAAACTCCAATCCCTGGGGCCCCCATCTAAGTTGCTTGAGAACCAGGAGTGGGGTAGGGCTTTTGTGGGGAAAGAAGGGATCAGAGAAGAGTTGCTTCTTTCTAGCCTCAGCCTGCTGTATTACCTTCTATCCCCCTTTACCCCTGCAAAGGTGCTAAACCGACGATGTTAGCTACAGCTTGGAGGCCACACTGTGGTTCAATACAATATGCTACCAGCTTGGAAATGTGAACTGGTAATAGAGTTGCTTTAATATCCAAAGCCAGAAGCTTGTGAAATCACAGGCTCAATTTAGACTTCTAAGACAGTGCTGCCATACACCCTTCTGTCACCTAACAGAATGCAGGTGTTCCTTCCATCCAAGATTTTACTAAGTTCCTCTCCTTTAGTTCCTGCTACGTTCATCCTGGAGTATAAGCTTGATTCTCAGTTTTAACTTCCAGACGGGCTGCAGCACAATGGGATTTTTTAGCAGAGACATCTGTAAAATTGGTTTTGCGGGGACAGGATTTACAGATGTGAAGTAACAGCCCAACTGGTTGATCTCCACAAACTTGTTTCCATTCTAACCTATGAGGCCTGCGTAATAGATTTCACAACTTCCCTCTGGGACCCTCTTCAATATTTAACAACAGTCACTGTCAGGAAATTGTCCCTAATGCCTAAGCTAAATCTCTCACACTATCCTTTAAGCCTATTTCCTCTCTGGAACATTTTAACCAGGGACACGGTTTGAAAAACAGGTTCACCTGGTTGCCACAGGTTAGTGAAAATTTTTAATCCCTCAGGGTCACAAAACATGTGTGCTGTAGGTCAGGTGAACCATTGCTTTCTCTGGCTCAGGGCTCTGGAGAAGCTGGCTGTTCACACTGCTCGGGACTGAGCGGGAACAGAGTGGTATCACATGACTTCCCAAAGGAAGTACAATTTGCAACTCTTCTCCATGGTATGAGTGGCCTGACTTAAGCCATTCCTTACAACTGGGGTAGAAGGGCCAAATTGTTTACATTTCATAAGTCTCAAGGTAACTGGATTTGAAGATAATCACCCAGAGAAAGCTGGAGACAAACAGAACCTTGAAGCACTTTATTAGTGATCCCAAACAGCCTTTGTCACTGGGCAAATGAAATAAGGCCAAAGGGAAAAAGGAGAAGTAGTGTAAGAACAGCATTCATACTTAACTTGCTGCCAAATAATCTCTGTAGGTACATGTTGGCAATCAACATTAATATTAATTTCACTCGTGCAAGTTTAACCTGGGTGCTGGGAAAGTGGTTCTCTGAAGTTTTCAATTCTTCTGATCACTGGTGTTTCTTCCAAGTGATTGTTGAAAACACAAAGCCTGACTCAGAATTAAGACGTGGTGTCCAAACCATTTTAATAGATCATCTTGGTGAGCATTTTACTTGCAGATCTGGAAAACCTATTTTCCTAATGTATTGGGCCACCAAGACCCCCATCATTTAACTTGGTAAAGAACTCAAAACTAAAAAAGGAGTTCTAGTTTGCATATCTGCTCAGGGGGTCTGAAAAACAACTTTTGTCTTAGCAAAATGGTCAGATGTGAGGGTGATACTTGAAAATGGTGCTTAAATACATTAGTGAGGCTTCTCTGCAAAAAGGTGCTTAATAAATATTATTGATTAAAATGATGAATAAGATCTATGATGAGCAATTTCTATTGACTGCTTCATAGGGCTCTATATTGGGAAACATTTGACTTGAAATTTTAACCACACATATTCCTCAAGTCTGTTACCTTTTTTTTTTTGCCCTTACAGTCATATCTGATCTAACCTTAACTTCCCAGTTCCAAACTTACCACATTGTTCTTGCCGCTTGAGAGAAAGACAGACCATAAAAAGAAGTGTCCATCTTTTCACCATCTTGAACTTCAGACAACTAGGAAAAAAAGTACAGAAGAAAAATTCAAAAGACAAGTCAGCTGGTGGTGTATAAAGGTCTGAATACTTCTTCCCCATTCTTAACTTGTTTTGAACAGAACCTCAGGCAAGCAATTCTCCTTATCAGTAAAAAAAAGGTAAATTACTTATCTTTGTGACCCTTAAGCCCTGTATGGTCTCTGCCCCACCCCTCCTACCCCACATTATCTACTGGTGTGAGCTCCAAGAAGTCCCAGTGGGCTGACATCTGATCTCTCATCCTTCAATCAATCAGTGGTGTTTATTGAGCACGTATTATAGGCAGAGCACTGTACTAAGCACTTAGTGCAAGTACAATAATAGTTATAAAATTTGTTCCACGCTAAGCAATCAGGTTAGGTACAGTCCCTGTCCCTCTTGGGACTCAGAATCTAAATTGGGGGGAGGGAGTAGGATCTAATCCCCATTTTACAGATGAGGAAACTGAGGCACAGGGAAGTTAAGTGACACAACCAAGGTCAGTCACACAGCAGGCAAGTGGTAGAGCTGGGATTGGAATCCAGGTCATCATCATCAATCGTATTTATTGAGTGCTTACTGTGTGCAGAGCACTGTACTAAGCGCTTGGGAAGTCCAAGTTGGCAACATATAGAGACAGTCCCTACCCAACAGTGGGCTCACAGTCTAAAAGGGGGAGACAGAGAACAAACCCAAACATACTGACAAAATAAAATAAATAGAATAGATATGTACAAGTAAAATAAAGTAACAAATATGTACAAACATATATACATATATAGAGGTGCAGTGGGGAAGGGAAGGAGGTAAGATGGGGGATGGAGAGGAAGGAAGGGGCTCAGTCTGGGAAGGCCTCCTGGAGGAGGTGAGCTCTCAGGTCCTGATTCCCAAGCTTGTGCTCCTTCTACTGGGCCATTCTCCTTCCAACCTGAATCCTTGTTGCTCTAGTTCCACCACTAGAAGTACAAGTAAAATAAAGTAACAAATATGTACAAACATATATACATATACAGAGGTGCAGTGGGGAAGGGAAGGAGGTAAGATGGGGGGGATGGAGAGGAAGGAAGGGGCTCAGTCTGGGAAGGCCTCCTGGAGGAGGTGAGCTCTCAGGTCCTGACTCCCAAGCTTGTGCTCCTTCTACTGGGCCGTTCTCCTTCCAACCTGAATCCTTGTTGCTCTAGTTCCACCACTAGAAGTACAAGTAAAATAAAGTAACAAATATGTACAAACATATATACATATATAGAGGTGCAGTGGGGAAGGGAAGGAGGTAAGATGGGGGGGATGGAGAGGAAGGAAGGGGCTCAGTCTGGGAAGGCCTCCTGGAGGAGGTGAGCTCTCAGGTCCTGACTCCCAAGCTTGTGCTCCTTCTACTGGGCCATTCTCCTTCCAACCTGAATCCTTGTTGCTCTAGTTCCACCACATACTTGGGAACTAAGGACTGGGCATTGCCCCAGGCATCTTCAAACCCCAGGCAGCACCTGCCCCACTCCCCTAACTGCCCTGACCTCACACCGACTTCCTGGGCTGCCATCCTGGCTCGTCACCTCAGCTCAGACCCCTTGGGATCCCCATTTCACAGGGGCCCTCTGGATTCGATCTGGTCTTCTCCACAGGCGGGTCTCCCCACAAGGAAGCAAAGGATTAATTATCTAGGGCCATTTGGGGATTCAGACTCCAGGCTGAACCAGAAAGCTAGGAGACATTTTGAAAAGGGCCCCGATTCGTTTTTAAATGGGAAATCAAATCAATCAGCGGTAATTACTGGGTGCTTACTATGCGCAGAGCACTGAGACAGCACTTGAGAGAGTATAAGTTAACAAGACACATTCCCGGCTCACAAGGACCCACCCCACCTAACACACAGAAGGGCACACAGGGTCCTCTCCATTTCACCTCTGACCATCCTGGTGCCCAAGACAGTCAAACCCACCGGGGGCTTAGCCCGGGGGGGCAGGCGTGAACTTGGGGTGCCTCAATTCCCCTCCCTTCCGGTTCTGCAAAAATACCCTAACAGGTAAGCTCATTGTTACCTGGGGGGGTAAATTGTCATTTAACTCTTGCACCGTACTCTCCCAAGCACTGAGTACGGTGCTCTACACATAGTAAATGCTCAAAAAATGCCCTTGATCGATTGATAATAATAATAATAATAATAATGATGGCATTTGTTAAGCGCTTACTATGTGCAAAGCACTGTTCTAAGCGCTGGGGGGGGATACAAGGTGATCAAGTTGCCCCACGTGGGGCTCACAGTCTTAATCCCCATTTTACAGATGAGGTAACTGAGGCTCAGAGAAGTTAAGTGACTTGTCCAAGGTCACACAGCAGACGTGTGGCGGAGCCGGGATTCGAACCCCTGACCTCTGACTCCAAAGCCCGGGCTCTTTCCGCTGAGCCATGCTGCTTCTCTCATTGATGGCTCCAGAGGGTGTGTGTGTACATATACATGTATACATGTATACATATAAATACATACATATCTCCTCACTGTACCTCGCTCTCACCTGTCCCGCCATCGACCCCCGGCCCACGTCATCCCCCGGGCCTGGAATGCCCTCCCTCTGCCCATCCGCCAAGCTAGCTCTCTTCCTCCCTTCAAGGCCCTGCTGAGAGCTCACCTCCTCCAGGAGGCCTTCCCAGACTGAGCCCCTTCTTTCCTTTCCCCCTCGTCCCCCTCTCCATCCCCCCGTCTTACCTCCTTCCCTTCCCCACAGCACCTGTATATATGTATATATGGTTGTACATATTTATTACTCTATTTATTTATTTATTTATTTTACTTGTACATTTCTATCCTACTTATTTTATTTTGTTGGTATGTTTGGTTCTGTTCTCTGTCTCCCCCTTTTAGACTGTGAGCCCACTGTTGGGTAGGGACTGTCTCTATGTGATGCCAATTTGTACTTCCCAAGCACTTAGTACAGTGCTCTGCACATAGTAAGCGCTCAATAAATACGATTGATTGATTGATATACATACACACACACACACACACACACACACCCAGATCGGGAGGGACAGGGCGAGGGGCAAGTAGACCAGGGCTCCAACAGCTGTTTGGCGATGGAGCCGCAGCAGAGCAGCACAGGTGCCCAACGTGGGCTTCCTCCCAGTCCAACGAGGGCATCCCCTCCTCACCCCCTCCGGGCCGGGGTTACGAATATACATTTGCTCCCTCCGGGGAAGGGAATTATTTATTTATACTGAATAAATAATTCAGTATTTATTGAGCGCTTACTGACCGAGAAGCAGCGTGGCTTAGTGGAAGGAGCACAGGCTTGGGGGTCGGAGGTCATTCATTCATTCAATCGTATTTATTGAGCGCTTACTGTGTGCAGAGCACTGTACTGAGCACTTGGGAAGTACAACCGTGCCTCAGTGGAAAGAGCACAGGCTTTGGAGTCAGAGGTCAGGGGTTCGAATCCCGGCTCCGCCCATGTCTGCTGTGTGACCTTGGGCAAGTCACTTAACTTCTCTGAGCCTCAGTTACCTCATCTGTAAAATGGAGATTAATAATAATAATAATGATGGCATTTATTAGGTGCTTACTATGTGCAAAGCACCGTTCTAAGCGCTGGAGAGATTACAAGGTGATCAGGTTGTCCCACGGGGGGCCCACAGTCTTAATACCCATTTTACAGATGAGGTAACTGAGGCACAGAGAAGTTAAGTGACTTGCCCAAAGTCGCACAGCTGACAATTGGCAGAGCTGGGATTTGAACCCATGAACCCATGACCTCTGACTCCAAAGCCCGAGCTCTTTCCGCTGAGCCACGCTGCTTCTCTGATTAAGACTGTGAGCCCCACGTGGGACAACCTGATCACCTTGTATCCCCCCCCCCCAGCGCTTAGAACAGTGCTTTGCACATCGTAAGCGCTTAATAAATCCATCATTATTATTATTATTACAAGGTGATCAGGTTGTCCCACAGGGGGCTCACAGTCTTAATCCCCATTTTACAGATGAGGTAACTGAGGCACAGAGAAGTTGAGCGACTTGCCCAAAGTCACACAGCTGACAATTTGAACCCAAGTAGCATGGCTCACTGGAAAGAGCCCAGGCTTCGGAGTCAGAGGTCATGGGTTCAAATCCCGGCTCCGCCAATTGTTAGCTGTGTGACTCTGGGCAAGTCACTTCACTTCTCAGTTCCCTCATCTGGAAAATGGGGATTAAGACTGTGAGCCCCAAGTGGGACATCGTGATCACCTTGTATTCCCCCCGACCGCTTAGAACACTGCTTTGCACATAGTAAGTGCTTAACAAATACCATTATTATTCTTCTAGACTGTGAGCCCTTCTAGACTGTGAGCCCACTGTTGGGTAGGGACTGTCTCTATATGTTGCCAACTTGTACTTCCCAAGCGCTTAGTACAGTGCTCTGCACGCAGTAAGCGCTCAATAAATACGATTGATTGGCCTAGAATGCCCTCCCTCTGCCAATCCGCCAAGCTAGCTCTCTTCCTCCCTTCAGGGCCCTACTGAGAGCTCACCTCCTCCAGGAGGCCTTCCCAGACTGAGCCCCCTCCTTCCTCTCCCCCTTGTCCCCCTTTTCATCCCCCCCGTCTTGCCTCCTTCCCTTCCCCACAGCACCTGTATATATGCATGTACATATTTATTACTCTATTTACTTATTTATTTTACTTGTACATATCTATTCTATTAATTTTGTTAATATGTTTGGTTTTGTTCTCTGTCTCCCCCTTCTAGACTGTGAGCCCACTGTTGGGTAGGGACCGTCTCTACATGTTGCCAACTTGGACTTCCCAAGCGCTTAGTCCAGTGCTCTGCACGCAGTGAGCGCTCAATAAATACGATTGATGATGATGATGATGTTGGGTAGGGACTGTCTCTATATGTTGCCAACTTGGACTTCCCAAGCGCTTAGTCCAGTGCTCTGCACGCAGTGAGCGCTCAATAAATACGATTGATTGACTGATTGATGATCTCTGAGTGCAAAGCCCAGGCTCTTTCCGCTGAGCCACGCTGCTTTATAATCAATCATCATCATCAATCGTATTTATTGAGCGCTTACTATGTGCAGAGCACTGTACTAAGCGCTTGGGAAGTCCAAATTGGCAACATACGGAGACAGTCCCTACCCAACAGTGGGCTCGCAGTCTAAAAGGGGGAGACAGAGGACAAAACCAAACATACTAACAAAAGAAAATAAATAGAATAGAAATGTACGAGTAAAATAAATAAATAAATAGATCATCATCATCATCATCAATCGTATTTATTGAGCGCTTACTATGTGCAGAGCACTGTACTAAGCGCTTGGGAAGTCCAAATTGGCAACATACGGAGACAGTCCCTACCCAACAGTGGGCTCACAGTCTAAAAGGGGGGGGACAGAGAACAAAACCAAACATACTAACAAAATAAAATAAATAGAACAGATATGTACAAGTAAAATTTATTTATCTATCAATTGCATTTATTGAGCGCTTACTGGGTGCTGTCCTAAGCGCTTGGGAAGTACAAGTCGGCAACGAGGCAACCCGAGCGAGAGAAGCCTAATGAGACAGAAACCTTTATCTAGGGGGACTTACTGGGGCGAGGGGGGTCCCCCAACCGAACTGCAGGGCTCCCAATGCGGGGCGAAAGGGAGGGAGGCCGGACTACATTTCCCAGCAGGCAGCGCGCCCCCTCCGCCGCGGGGACTAAGGAACCAGGCGGCGCGGAGCCCGCTGGGAATTGTAGTTTCCGTGGCTGGGGCAAGAAGAGTGGGGCCTGGGGAACTCACCTACCACCGTGGCTCCCCTCCTGGCTACTTCAGCTCGCCGGATGTGACCAACCAAGTCCCTCCCAATGGGAGGGCTGTAGTCGACTCCCCCGCTCAAGCAGGGACAGCCTCTTTTAAGGAAGTGGGCGGGATTTCCTCGCCTCCCCCCGCCCTCTTCAGTCAATCTGGACTCTGCTCGTGGCTTCGGGTGACGTCCAAGGCCTGGGGTTTGACCCCTGCAGAGAGTAGGCCTCAGTTGGGCCGCCCCAGTTGCCATGGCAACCCCTTCCCTCATTCTGGGCATCGACCTGGGCACCACGTCGGTCAAGGCCGCCCTGGTGGAAGTGGCAGGGGGAGCTGAGCAGAAGCCCGTGGTCACCGCGAGCTGTACCAGGGGGACACAGGCCGAGGTGGCAAGCCCGGCTGTTGGGCCGCAGGTGAGAAAGTGGGTATGCCTCATTTGGGCACTGGCCAGATCAATCAATCAATCAGTCAATCAATCGTATTTCTTGAGCGCTTACTGTGGGCAGAGCACTGGACCAAGCGCTTGGCAAGTCCAAGTTGGCAACATCTAGAGACAGTCCCTACCCGACAGTGGGCTCACGGTCTAGAAGGGGGAGACAGAGAACAAAACAAAACGTATTAACAGAATAAAATAAGTAGAATAATCAATCAATCAGTCGTATTTATGGAGCGCTTACTGCGGGCAGAGCACTGGACTAAGCGCTTGGGAAGTACAAGTTGGCAACATCTAGAGGCAGTCCCTACCCAACAGTGGGCTCACAGTATAGAAGGGGGAGACAGAGAACAAAACTAAACGTATTAACAGAATAAAATAAGTAGAATAATCAATCAATCAATCAATCGTATTTATTGAGCGCTTACTGTGGGCAGAGCACTGGACTAAGCGCTTGGGAAGTACAAGTTGGCAAAATCTAGAGACAGTCCCTACCCAACAGTGGGTTCACAGTCTAGAAGGGGGAAACAGAGAAAAAAACAAAATGTATTAACAGAATAAAATAAGTAGAATAATCAATCAATCAATCAATCGTATTTATTGAGTGCTTACTGTGTGCAGAGCACTGTAGTAAGCGCTTGGGAAGTACAAGTTGGCAACATCTAGAGACGGTCCCTACCCAACAGTGGGCTCACAGTCTAGAAGGGGGAGACAGAGAACAAAAGAAAACATATTAACAGAATAAAATAAGTAGAATAATCAATCAATCGTATTTATTGAGCGCTTACTGTGGGCAGAGCACTGGACTAAGCACTTGGGAAGTACAAGTTGGCAACATCTAGAGACGGTCCCTACCCAACAATGGGCTCACAGTCTAGAAGGGGGAGACAGAGAACAAAACCAGACATACTAACAAAATAAAATAAATAGAACAGATATGTACAAGTAAAATAAATAGAGTAATAAATATGTACAAACATATACAGGTGCTGTGAGGAAGGGAAGGAGGTAAGGTGGGGGGGATGGAGAGGGGGAGAAGAGGGAGAGGAAGGAGGGGGCTCAGTCTGGGAAGGCCTCCTGGAGGAGGTGAGCTCTCAGTAGGGCCTTGAAGGGAGGAAGAGAACTAGCTTGGCGGATGAGCAGAGGGAGGGCATTCCAGGCCAGGGGGATGACGTGGACCGGGGATTGACGGTGGGACAGGTGCTTACTGTGTGTAGAGCACTGTATTAAGCGCTTGGGAAGTACAAGTTGGCAACGTATAGTGACGGTCCCTACCCAACATGCCCAGAACAGCCTGGTGACCTGTACTGCTGGCATCTGGAAGCCTGGCTTGGGACAGGCAGGAATAACTAGGGCCAGGAACCTCATGATGCTTAATGCCATTTTCTTCCTAGTGAATAACTGTACACTTCAGTCCAGTCGGAGTGTGAAACAGAAGATAGGGTGGCAGCTATTTCAGTGTAGTAGCCTGAAAAGTAAGTGATGATGGGTCTCCCTCTGAACCCCAGAAAAATCTCTGCACCGGCAACTTTGCCCAACATCGCCTGCATTGCATCCAGCTTCATATGACAATCAGAGGAGTAGATGTTCCTCAACTTGGGCTTCATGACAAGAAAGTCGTACTTCTCTGGCTCGTTTGCATCAGAAGCTGCTAAGTGGGAACATACTGATTGTTTCCCGCTCAATAAATACGATTGATGATGATGATGATAAGCTGAGGGCCATTGTTCCCAGAGGGTCAGAGTCCTTGAAGTTCAGCATGGGGGAGAACACGCGAATCACATCACTACCTTCCCACTACTATTAGCAGAGGTCCAGTCTCTGGACTTCATCTGTTCCAAAAATGTTATTATTTGTCAAGCACTGAGGTAGATATAAGTTAATCAGGTCAGACACGCATGGAGCTCCCAGTCTAAGTAGGAGAGAGAACAGGTATTTCATCCCCATTACAGTTGAGGAAACAGAGAAGTGAAATGACATGTCCAAGGCCATTCAGCAGGCTAGTGGTAGAGCTGGTATTAGAACCCAGGTCCTCTGATTCTCAGGCCCGTGCTCTTTCCCAGAGGCTATACTGCTTCGATCCCATATTATTCATCTTCCTTTCCTAAGAGCCATTTCATGAGCACTATTTTCTCTTTGTAGAATCCTGTGGATCGTTTTGGTTAGTGAGGCCTTACCCTGTGAGGTGAGCTACTATTGTTATCCCATTTTACAGAAGAGGATATGGAGGCGTAGAGTTGGTGACTGACCCAAGCCCAGCAGTAAATGAGTAGCAGAGTTTATCTCTAGGTGTTTTGAGCAGTGCCCACAAAAAGTGAGTGCTGGAAATTCTCTAAATTGTGACGTAGGCAAAGGCATAAGCATAAGCCATAGGTGAGCGATACTGAAAGGAAAACAACCCCAGAGAAGCAATGTGGCCTAGAGGAAAGAGCACGGGCCTAGGACACAGACGATGTGGGTTCTAATGCTGCCTCCACCACTTGTCTGCTGTGTGACCTTGGGTAAGTCACTCCGTGTCTCTGTAAAATGGAAGGGTTACGACCTTGTGGGACCGGGACTGTGTCCATCCTGACAAATTTGTATCTATCCCAGTGCTTAGTACAGTGCCTGGCACTTTCATTCTTTCAGTCGCATTTATCGAGCTCTTACCGTGTGCACGGCACTGTACTAAGCGCTTGGGAGAATACAGTACAACAATAAACAGATACATTCCCTGCCCACAGCGAGCTTAGAGTCTGGGAGAGGGGAGACAGACATTAATAAGCGCTGAACAAATACCACAATTATGATCATTGTTATTCTCCGGGCTTGCTAGAAACATGCCAGCCAGACTGTTTTGAATTGTAAAATTCCGTACTGATATTTTTTTCTCCCAAAACGAGTCATTTTGGGTAGCAATGAGATTCTGAAAGAGTTCATGTCTGCCAGCCAGTGGGCCTGGTGGATGGCTTCAGAGCCCTGGTTGGGCAGCCCTGTGGCTGAACTCAGCAGGACGGGGCTGGATTTTGTGTCTAGATTTGATTTATTTTGTTAGTATGTTTGGTTTTGTTCTCTGTCTCCCCCTTTTAGACTGTGAGCCCACTGTTGGGTAGGGACTGTCTCTTTATGTTGCCAATTTGTACTTCCCAAGCGCTTAGTACAGTGCTCTGCACATAGTAAGCGCTCAATAAATACGATTGATGATGATGATGACGGTTGATTGGCCGCATCATTGCTGATCGGATAGGTCTCTTTCTGTTTAGAAAGCAGCAATGGCGGGAGGGATCTAGCCAGGCGTCTGTCTTGTGCTTTGCCACTGTGAGCTGAGCCATTCTGTCTCTGGAATGGGATGGTCCCCGGGGCAGGGAGGACGATGACCCATTTAGAGGCTGGGGGTGTGACCCACACTTAATTAGCACACTTGAAGGACAAGAGCCACCACTATCCTTCTGTTCTCCTTGAGTCCGGGGCAGCTCCCAGTGCTGCCCAAGGATCCAGGAGAGGTCAGAGGAATGGGTTGTCTTTTTTTTTTTAATGATATTTGTCCATCAGTCAACCGTATTGAGTACTTACTGTGTGTGGAGCACTGTACTAAGTACTTGGGAGAGTACAATGTAACAGTAAACCGACACATTCCCTGCTCACAATAAGCTTAAAGGTCTAGAGGCCTGTTAAGCACTTAGTATGTGCCTTCTGCCTCTGCTCTCTCATCCCTTGCCAGGAACTCCAGGCAGGGTGGTGGGGGGAGTGATAGTGAAAGTAGTGGCAGAAACGGCCCCAACATTTCAATCAATCAATCATCGTTATTTATTGAATACTTATGGTATATACTAAGTGCTTGGGATAGTACAATACAACAGAGATGGTATACATGTTCCCCGTCCACATCGAGCAAGCCTACTCCTCATTTCCTTAACCCAGCCATGCTACTCGTCTGTTGTGGGCAAGTCACTTCGCTTTTCTGGTCTTCAGTTTCCTCACCTGTAATGGAGATTCAATACCTGTTCTTTCCTCCCCATTAGACTGTGAGCCCCATAGGGGACAGGGGCTAGGTCTAATCTGATGATCTTGTATCTACCCCAGCATATGGTACAGTGCTTGGCAAACAATAAGCACTGTACAAATATTAAAAAACCCAAACCCCTTCCTATTTGTTTCTTCTCCTTGCCCCAGCCTCTTTGCACCTCCCTGTCCATTGATGGAGCTGAGGGTTCAACAGGTTGAGCAATGTGATGTGGTATCTGGGTCGACCAACTTGAGGTGTTTGGATCAATCGAGTAGTCAGTACTTCCAGTCAGCCCCAGCCCCTCATATCTGGCCCCTGGGAACTGATTTCTAAATTTTTGTTTGCAGGGAAGGGAGCAGGATGTGCAGAAGGTCATCCAAGCATTGAATGAATGTCTCTCTGCTCTCCCAATACAGCAACTCCAGAGGGTTTGTTGCATTGGGATTTCAGGACAGATGCATGGAGTGATGTTTTGGAAAACCAATCAAGGTAGCACCTCGTGAAAGGACTCTTCTGTTGTGTAATTGTGTGGGCAGTGCTGGAAAAATGTTGCAAAGGAATCCAGAGGTTTTACAGTTCAAATGTTCTTAGGTTTTGTGTTTAAATATTGTAACCAAGTGCTGTGTGCCAAAAACTATACCAAGCGCTGGGGCACTGTCCATATCCTATATAGGGTTCACAGTCTTAATCCCTATTTTACAGATGAGGTAACTGAGGCACAGAGAACTGATGTGATTCTCCCAAGGTCACATAGCAAAGAAGCGGTGGAGTCAGGATTAGAACCCAGGTCCTTCTGACTCTAAGGCCCATGCTCTTTCTACTAGCCCAAGCTGCTTCTCTTGTTCTTTGAGGCAAACGTTTACTTCTCGGTGGACACCTTGTATCTGACCCCATTTCTTAGCTGTGCAGGCTGACGGCAATATTCAGGAACTTTGTTTCGCAAGAAAGCAAATTGGCGAGAGAACAAGCCATATTAATTGTGGTGTTTGTTAAGTGTTTAACCATGTTCAATGTGCTGTATAAATACCTTGGTAGAGGCAAGATAAACAAGTTAAACACAGACACAAATTGCCTAGGTAAGTCCTCTCTGTCCAGAAGGAGGACTGAACAGTTGTCCAGTTGACTTGCTCTGTGTGGATGGGTTAACCAGATTGTTTAAGCCAAAAAACCGTATATTATTATTACCATTATTACGTACTTGTTAAGTGCAGTCAGCGTGTCAAGTACTGTTCTAAGTACTGGGGTAGATCCAGTTAATCAGGTCAGACACAGTCCCTGCACCACGTAGGGATCACAGTCCAAGTAGGATGGAGAAACCCCTGTTTAAATCCCTGTTTTACAGCAAAGGAAACTGAGGCCCAGACAAGTGAAGTGACTTGCCCAAGGTCACACAGCAGCAAGTGGCAGAGCCAGGATTAGAACTCAGACCTTCTGACTAGCAGGCTGGTGCTCTTTCCACTAGGCCACACTGCTATCTTGGGGTGGAAATAATCGCTTTGGACTGTCTACGTGGAATAGATCAATAGGCTGATTGCTCAGCCCTCACTTTACTAAAGCTGTGCAGGTCCGGACCATGGCTTGGTTGGATTGTTGGGAGGTGAGGGTGGGGACTGCAGGGGACAGTTGGGGTCTCTGTAACTCATCCTATTTGGGGGGGGCAGAGAATGAATGGAGTAATAAGCCCAAAAGGATCCAGCCTGCCTTGCCTAAGGTAGTCCAGAGGTCAATAAATCCCTTTTGAAATCTTCAAGAAAATTAATTTTCTTTGAACACAGCCAGTTTTCTTATAAGGCAGAGCTCACGTTCTCAAAGAATTCCATATAATGGAAAACACAGACAGTAGTACTCACCCATTAAGCACCACGCATAGGGGCTTAAGCGATTTCTTCTGACACAGAAGTGCGCTGTATCCAAACGGCCTCACCTTATGGGATAAATGCCCCCTAAATCCCCTAACAACGTTCTAACCAAAATGCATAGTGAAAACACACGTTATGGCAAAACAATGAAGTTCTGGAACGTAGTTGGGACCTAGCATCAGACCTTAATACAACTGTGCCGGGTGGGACAGGTGAGGAGAATGAGGTGTTGTTACTGTTGTTGTTGGTGTTGTTAATGGTATTTGTTAAGTGCTTACTATGTGCCGGGCACTGTTCTCAGCACTAGGGTAGATACAGGATAATCGGGTTGGACACAGTCCCTGTTCCACATGGGGCTCACAGTCTAAGCAGGAGGGTGAAAAGGAGAACTGAGGCCCAGAGAAGAGAAGCGACTTGCCCAAGATCACACAGCAGACAATTGGTGGAGCTGGGATTAGAACCCAGATCCTTCTCACTCCCAGGCCCATGCTGTATTCACTAGGCCACGGTGCTTCTGAGTGGCAGCAGGATAACCAGCAACTGCTGAAATTAGGAAATCAAAAGTGAGAAGGTCAGAGGGAGCATTTGAAAGACAGGGTAATAGAAAGTCTAAGACTTTCTAAGATTGAGTCTAAATTTCAGCAGCAGCCCAGCTGACAACTGGAAGCTAGACCTGCAGGTTGACTGCTCTCAAGATGGGAGTAGCTCTCTCTGAGCAAAAATTTTGAATGGAAAGAGACAAGGAGGCAAAAGAGAAAACAGTGCCAGGTGCTACAGATATTCAGCACAATCACATGACAAGCTAACAGCTTTTTTGTGTGTCCCTTGTGGCCAGCACTGTGGATCCCACATTGGCCTTTTCAGCTACACACACATTTATGGGTGACTTCACCGTCAAAGGTGTCTTCTTTGAAAATATTGCAGAACTGAATGTACCAAAAGGCAGACAGCCTAGTTTGAATGATTTGTGAATCTATTACATACAATGTACTTTACTTTCCACCTGTCCCAGGAGCAATGCAACTAAGCCATATAAACCATAGCGTATACTGGACGTGCTTTTTCTGGGAGCTGCTTAATGTTTTTTGAGGCAGAGTCACATATTCACTTGGTCTGTTTTCAGGCTTCTAGACAATAAGAAGTGTTCCTTTCCTCTTGTGTCTGCTTAGCAGACTTACGTGCAACCACATTTTCTACTATACCTTGACAACTTTAGGAAGCCTTGCTATGAGACTCTGGAAAAAGTCATGAAATGTGCTGATGTAAAAATACCACAAAAAATACGAATTGTCAATTCTATGATGTTTCCTGTGACAATGAATGGATTCGAAAGCTGGACAGTGAAAAAACAAGATTGAAAGAGCTTCGATTCATTTGAAATGTGTTGGAAAAGGCTTTTGCAAATACCTTGGATTGCCTGAAAAACAAACAGATGGATTTTGGAGCAAATTAATCCAAAGTGGCCTTTGGAAGGCTAAATGACTCGACTAGATTAGCCTATTTTGGACACATAATCAGGAGGACTAATTCTCTGGAGAAGACACTAATGCTCGGAAAAGTCCAGGGAAAACGTGGAAGAGGCAGACCAGCAGCTAGATGGGTAGAGAGACCATAACAACGATAATGAAAGTACTGTTAGAAAGGTTGCAGATTATGGCAGAAGACAGGACGTTCTGGAGAAAATATATCCACAGGGTCGCTTTGAATCGGAAACGACTTGATAATAATAATGACAACTTTAATGACAGCCTTTAGTGTGTTTAGAGTTGGCATTGTGGCTAATTCAGTTTCCGGGCATTATTCTTGGGCGGAATAAATGGGATGGAAGAGAACTCTTACTGCAGTGGTTTAGGAAGGGAGAGAAAGACAAAATGCACCACAAACACCGACAGAGTATTTTGTTTAGCATTGCTGGGCTGGAGGCTCAGGTCAGATATCGAATCCAGAGTTCCACTTTTAGGCTTGAGGGAAGGTGATAGGTTAAGAGTGGGGCTGAAGAGGAGATTTCTATACCAATGAACTCTAAAAAAAATAGAACAAAAAACCAAAGCAGTTTTGATGGAAGTCTGAACCTTGATGATTTTGTCTCTTCTAGACTTGCCTCAGATATGAACTATTCTCATTTGGGGGGCTGGGAGAAAGCCTTATTGGACCCTTATTCCTATTCTTGAACAGCATTTACTTTATCCCAGAAATAATCTGTGAGAAAGTTCATTTCAAGCCAGAAAGTATATCTCGTTAGGTTATCTGTAATAAAGTCTTATTTAAGAAAATTGTGGGACTGCTAGTGTATGAGATTTAGTGCTTTATTAAATGAGTCGTATCTCAGGATTGAGTAATGCCGAACAACCGTGACTCTGTATTTTTCTCTGAACTACCATTCCATGCAGGGTGCGAGTGGAAAGGAAGTGGAGCTAGTTGTGTATTCGAGCCTAAAGAAGTCAGTCATCTGATCACTTGGCGAGATGGCCGCTGCAGCAGCAGTTTCCTGGCTTCCCTTCCACCACCTCAGTCTCATCTCAGCGTGGCCACTGGATTTGGGTGTGCAACAATATACTGGCATCTGATGAACAGGTACAAGGTGCTGATCTCAATCAATCAATCAATCGTATTTATTGAGCGCTTACTGTGTGCAGAGCACTGTACTAAGCGCTTGGGAAGTACAAGTTGGCAACATATAGAGACAGTCCCTACCCAACAGTGGGCTCACAGTCTAAAAGGGGGAGACAGAACAAAACCAAACATACTAACAAAATAAAATAAATAGAATAGATATGTACAAGTTAAATAAATAGAGTAATAAGTATGTACAAACATATATACAGGTACTGTGGGGAAGGGAAGGAGTTAAGATGAGGGGGATGGAGAGGGGGACGAGGGGGAGAGGAAGGACTCTAGAGTCATGACGTTTCCTGGAAGTTGTTGTGGAGCCAGGGGCAAGTCCTAGAAATGAATTCAGAGTTAATGACCTCCAATCTATGGCTCAGATCGCAAGATTGCTTAGCTCTTCCTTCTGAATTCTTTGAAGGCCGGTTCAGCCGGGCTGAATAGATATAACTTGGCCAGGACAAGTGAAAAGGCAAGGTCTACCAGCAGTTATTTCAAACATAAAAGATAGTGAGATAAGACTGGCAATTCTCTAAATTCCTGTAGTGAATTTTATTAAAGCAGCTCCTCAGGTGGCATTTGTTCAGTGGCTGGTGTTCTCATTTTGGATCCAGGACTAGTCCATTAACCCTAGAGATGTAATTTTTTGAAATGAGGCAAAGGAACCGCTTTAGTCTGCTGGGAAAGCATTGCCCTTTCCCTTTCAAGTCTTGTTTTTCCCTGGTGGTGCAGGACTCCCGGCCACTCCCTTAATTCCCCTCGTGAATTCTCCAAGGGCCTAAAGCAAGTCCTCACATGGCATTTGTTCAGTTGCTGCTGGTCACATATCTGGTCCCTAGAATCATCCATTAACCTCTACAATCTGATTTCCATCCCCTTCATTTCACTGAGACTGCATTCTCCAAGGCCACCAAGGACCTCTTCCTTGCCAAATCTAGGAGACTCTATCCGAACCCTCCTCAGCCTCTCTGCTGCTTTGGACGCCGGATCTACTCACTTCTCCTGGAGACGCCATCGGACTTTGGTGCCCCAATACAATTCTCTCCTGGTTCTCTTCCTACTTCTCCTGCTGCTGCTGCTCAGTGTCTTTTCGCTGATTATTTTAGCAGATTAAGTGAACATTTGATGAATTTTGCAGTTCAATGTGAGATGAAGAGCGGAGGCTCATTGTGGGCAGGGAACGTGTCTACAAAATCTTATTGTACTCTCCCATGTACTCCCAAGTTCAGTGCTCTGCATACAGTAAGTGCTCAATAAATATGATTGACTGACTGACACTTGGAAGAATACTTTGTGTGCAGTAAGCGCACTATAAATATCATCAGTTGATTCATAGTGACCTGGAATTTTAATCCTCACTCTGAAAGGGGAGAGTTCCCTGTCATGGGAGTCACACTTGGTCAGTCCTTCTATTCAGGCCTGCCATGAGAAGTAGTAAAGTGTTTTGAGCTCCTCCAAAGAAAGTTGAATGCCTCGTTCTCGCCTGTCCCGCCATCGACCCCCGGCCCACATCATCCCCCGGGCCTGGAATGCCCTCCCTCTGCCCATCCGCCAAGCTAGCTCTCTTCCTCCCTTCAAGGCCCTACTGAGAGCTCACCTCCTCCAGGAGGCCTTCCCAAACTGAGCCCCTTCCTTCCTCTCCCCCTCGTCCCCCTCTCCATCCCCCTCATCTTACCTCCTTCCCTTCCCCACAGCACCTGTATATATGTATATATGTTTGTACATATTTATTACTCTATGTATTTATTTATTTATTTATTTATTTATTTATATTACTTGTACATATCTATTCTATTTATTTTATTTTGTTAGTATGTTTGGTTTTGTTCTCTGTCTCCCCCTTTTAGACTGTGAGCCCACTGTTGGGTAGGGACTGTCTCTATATGTTGCCAATGTGTACTTCCCAAGCACTTAGTACAGTGCTCTGCACACAGTAAGCGCTCAATAAATACGATTGATTGATTGATTGATAAAATACATCACCATCTGGCTTAGTTAATTTGTTGGACTGGCCTTCAGTTCTCTGGGTGCCAGTTGCTGGAGGCAGTAAGAACTGGAAGAAGTAACTGGCTTCTCACCCCAAAGGCCTGACCTAGATCCTCTCTTCCAGCTTCCCAGAGCCAGTGGCTGGAGATGGGAATTGAAGGACTTAGGTCATCCTGCACTCGATCCCTCCACTTTCCAATTTCTGAGAGAGCAGGTGGCTGATTGGGCCTACAGTGTGACTGGAAATGGAAAAGTCAGCTCCTTCTTTTCCCCCAAGTTCCCACCCCCATTAAAATCACTAAACCGCCCTGGCTCCAACTGGAATTACTGACCTCTCCCTTCCCCAGCCACTTGCTCGCAGAAACTCTACTCCAGTTGGCTGGGAGCAAATCCCTGTGGGATTCAGCACTGGTCCAGCTGCTGAGAGCAGACTACTTATGGCTGCTATTCTGCTCTCCTTCTTGTCAGTGCCCACCCGCATCCAGGAATTCCACAGCTTCATTACGAACAAAAGGCGGTACAATTTTTCAGGAAGATACTTGACCTCATTGGCGTTTTTTTGTTTTTGTTTTTTGGGGGCGGTATGTGAAACAGCCCAGAGTTTCTGAAGTCCTACAGCGCGGCTGGGACCATCCATGACTATGTGGTGGCCATGTTGTGTGGCCTGAAGAAACCTCTGATGTCCGACCACAATGCCGCGAGCTGGGGCTATTTCAATACCAGAAGTAGGACGTGGAATTCGGAAATGTGAGTGAAGTCAGAATGGGCTGAGCTCTACCATGGATAATTCATGTTTTGAAGTCTGTCCCAACAACTGGGATCTGTTCCCTAGCTATTAAAGTGATTGAGGGGTGGGGGGCACCTTTTTCCCATCCCAGTAGGGCAGGTGTTTAGGATCCCCAAACCCAGCAAAACTAATTTAAGTGGGTTGGCCCGGAGATGGCAGTGAGCCATGGGTTGGGGAGAGAGGAAAAATGGGCAGCTGAACAGCTAAATTGCTGGATCTCCCACCTTGGGATCCAGTCCTTCAGGGCTCACACCTGCCGCTGTCCTTAGAGGATGCCGGTTCCTTGAACTGCCAGCCGAGCACCTTGCTTTTACCCAAGCATAACAAGGAGCTGTTTACTCCTAAGTTCTTCGCAGCACCTGCCATAGCATTTGGACTGACAATAATGAAATACACATTTTCTTTTTCAATAGTACCAAGCAAGGGAAGTATTAGACTTGAGGGGTGGTCTTTAAGGATACTGTTTCTGGGGCAAGGTCCAGACTCCTATAAAATCCTCTTCCTTCCTTCAGGGCCAAGACACTGAGCTCTTAAAGACCTCCAGGCAGGGAAGGTAAAGGACTCTCTAGCATGCCATAAAACGGAGAAATCAATTTTGAGTTGATGTGCCATTTTCACTTACCTTGATGTGTTTTCTGTTTGTTTGCTTCAGAAAAGTAATGGCTTTGAATTTGTTCCTTCTTGGGTATTGACTTGCTAACGACTCCTTGGGCACTGCAACTTAAAATAGCTACCCTACGAAAAATGGCCATTCGGGTTAGTCATGTGACGCCGTTAGGCTAATTGCTTCTGCCCAGCTCCTAAGCCTCCTTGACTAGGGGAGCGGACATTGGTTCTGTCCACCTCCTCCGAGGAAATGAATCTGCTTCGTCTCCTTCCAAAATATGGGTATTTTTCAAACCTGTGACTAGTCTAATTGTATGGAAGAAGACTAAGGCACAAAGTGAGTTGGAGATAGATTTTTGTACACCCCAAAGCAGAGGTTATCTCATAGCTCAACCCCCTACCTCTTCCCACACGCCTGCTCCTGCTGGCTCAACCCAAACTCTTATAAGTGTCCATTGTTGCATTCCAGTTTGAGCCGCTCTGACTTTCCTGTACACCTGCTCCCTGACCTCGCAGCACCTGGCAGTGTGGCAGGGCGAACGTCTCGAGACTGGTGTGGGATCCCAAAAGGGACTGAAGTGGGAGTGGCTCTGGGGGATTTCCAGTGCTCAGTCTATTCCAGTATGACCCAGAGGACGGATGCAGGTAAGGCCGCGGGGCTTGGAAAGGGGTCGGTGGACAGAGAGAGTTAGACCCCAGGCCTCACCACTCTGGGGCTCTTTGAAGATCTCTCTTTCCTGGTGGTCTGCTTTCCAGTTGTCCTCTTGAAAGAGGATGTGGGCGAGGAAATTCCCAAGAGTTGTTTCCCCCTTAAGAATGGGTATTTGTTTTTAATTGAATTAGTCCCTGCTCTCAAACCAGGTTTGGAATACAACCAATTTTTGATGGTCCAGAGGTCAGTGATCCAATCTTAAAAATTATCCAGGTCCTTTGCTGCTTCCTCTCCTTCCTCTCTTCATTTCCTGCTCATTAGCACCTTTACTGGGAGATGATACTAGAAAATATTTTTCCTAGAGAAAATCTGTTTTTTTCCCCACTCTGCCCAGGGCAAACCAATGCCAAGTATAAGTGAATGTTAACAGGAATGGCACCATGCAGGCAGGCACTGTATAGCCTTAGTCCACTTTTCAGTCTTTCCAAGGTACCCTAATGCCAGCCTGACCACCTCACACCCTGCTGCTGCTCTCCGGGGCAGTAAGGCCATCCCCAAAGTTCAGAAAAGCAAGCAGCGTGGTAGGAGCGATGGGCATTATAGAGTTGCCAGTTGTCCCAAGCAAATTCCCAAGCCAATCTTGGGAAGAACACTTCCTCTGTTTCAGATCATCCAAATACTTGAAAACCACACCAAAAGTTCTGGAATCAAGCTCCCCTAACAGAACCTGAATAGTACTCTCTCCCTCTCTTACCTAGACTGTGATCCCCATATGGATTAGGGACTATGTCCACCCTGATTATCTGTTATCTACCCTAGCACTTAGTTCAGCGCTTGGCACATAGTAGGTGCTTAACAAATACCATGTAAAACAGTCAGTCATACTTATTGAGCACTTACTGTATGCAGAACATTGTAGTAAGGGCTTGGGAAAGTGTGATATAACAATATAAAAATTCCCTATCCATAGTGCTTGACAAATACCATTGATTGATTTGATCACCAGCAGGTAGTCTGGGGCTCCCTATGTGACCACTGTGCTTGGATTTTAGCCAGACAAGGCTCCGGGACCCAACAGTTACTTTTTACTTTTGTCTTTCCTGCTGTTATTAAAAGAGTCTAACCTCTTCTTACTTCTCGGGCTTAGTTCTCAACATCAGCACCTCTGCGCAGCTGGCAGCCGCCATGCCGTCTGGATTCCAGCCCACACAGACCCCAGACCCCTCAGCACCGATTGCCTACTTTCCCTACTTCAATGGGACCTACTTGAGTGTGGCAGCATCTCTCAACGGAGGCAATGTTTTGGCGACGTTTGTCAGCATGCTGTTGCAGTGGATGGCAGAGCTAGGTAAAGCATTTCCCAAATGATCCAGATTTCCCAGCAGATTTTGGCTGGGGGTGTGAGTCGTGGAGAGTGATTGTGATTGTCATTCTTCCCGGAGCAGCACTTCTTGTGGAGCCGGGCCTTTCCTCACCTAAAGGAAATATATGCAGTTAACTGTGTAGGCCCAAAATTTCCTGGCTCCAGGCCCTTTAGGTTGAAATTTGTAAGCACAAAGCAGGTCTGTGTTATTTTTAGCCCTAGACTGGGGATTGGTATATTAGCACCTGGAGAAGAAGAGAATTTGTGGTGTTAAGAAGCATCTGCCACCTTTTCCATAACAAGTGACTTCCATATTATCATTTATGGGCTTTTTCTCCGCTTTGGTGAGCTTTTAATTTTTTTAATTTTTGAGCACATCAATTAGCACCTGATTGGTGGCCCGCTCAGTGGGGGTAAGGACTATGATGGACACCTGTGCCCCACTGCTAAGAGAACTCCTTCTGCTCTCCATCACACCAGAGAAGCTGGAAAAAAGGCATTCACAGTGCTGGGTAGCAGATGTAGTATTACCCATGCATGCCAGATTATAGAAACTGTTCAGATCCACAACAGTTTTGAGGTCAGTTGATCCTCACAATATTCTGTTAAGGTAGAGAGGAATTTTAATCTTACCTGGGGAAACTAACCTCAGATGGAGCAGAGGGGCTCAGTGGAAAGAGCACGGGCTTGAGAGTCAGAGGTCATGGGTTGTAATCCCAGCTCTGCTGCTTGTCAGCTGTGTGACCTTGGGCAAGTCACTTAACTTCTCTGTGCCTCAGTACCCTCATCTGTAAAATGGGGATGAAGACTGTGTGCCCCACGTGGGACAACCTGATGACCTTGTATCTCCCCCAGCACCTAGAATAGTGCTTGGGACATAGTAAGCACTTAGCAAAAACCAACATTTTTATTATTATTGAGGAGTCAGGACACCAGGGTCACATAAGTCAAATGGCTGAGGTGGGAATGGAGCTTTAGTCCCCTCTTCTGCAACCTTGGATTCTGCCCACTCTACAATTCTGTTTCTTTCAGTTCCTCAGGGCTGACTTGACTCCCTAACTGGTGCTTAGACTGAAAGTTAGAAGTCATTATGTACTTGCACAGCTCTATTATCATCTTTATATTCCAGACCTTATAATTGCAGAAACACATTTCCCCAAAAGTGTATAACTCTAGCGGAGCACTTGGATCTGAGATTCTGGGCAGAATCAATTTGTAAAGGGCGAGGGCTGAGGCTGCTAAAACCCACAAGTCTCGTAGCTCATGAAGAATTTGATGATTTCTAGGTTGGCCATGTCTTTGGACCACATCTATTTCCCTGCCATGGGGGGCAGGAATACTTGGGCCCAAGTTAGGATGGAGAAACATTACTGGGCGTGTGTATTCAGCCGGTCTCAGGAGAAGTTGGATTGAATTTCAAATGTAAAAGGAAATGGGTGAGACCTTTCTGTCTCCTATCTTTCCAGAAAGGCCTATTGGAAAAAGCAGATCAGAGTGTGCCGTGGGTCAGCACTTTGGTGAATATTTGGGTCTCAAATTAGGGACAATGCATTAATTCTGGAACTTTGAATTGTAGTCTGTGCTCTACTTTCAGGAATCCTATGGATTGGGGTGGATTGAGGGTAGGTTTATGACACAGTGATCTGTCCAGGCATAATTCATTCATTCATTCATTCAGTCATATTTATTGAGCGCTTACTGTGTGCAGAGCACTGTACGAAGCACTTGGGAAGTACAAGTTGGCAACATATAGAGACGGTCCCCACCCAGCAGCGGGCTCACAGTCTAGAAGGGGGAGACAGGCAACAAAACGAAACATATTAACAAAATAAAATTAATAGAATAAATATGTACAAGTAAAATAAATAGAGTAATAAATATGTACAAACATATATACATATATACAGGTGCTGTGGGGAGGGGAAGGAGGTAAGGTGGGGGAGATGGGGTGGGGGAGGAGGGGCAGAGGAAGGAGGGGGCTCAGTCTGGGAAGGCCTCCTGGAGGAGGTGAGCTCTCAGTAGGGCTTTGAAGGGAGGAAGAGAGCTAGCTTGGCAGATGTGCGGAGGGAGGGCATTGCAGTCCAGGGGGATGACGTGGGCTGGGGGTCGATGGCGGGACAGGCGAGAATGTGGCACAGTGAGGAGATTAGCGGCGGAGGAGCGGAGGGTGCGTGCTGGGCTGGAGAAGGAGAGAAGGGAGGTGAGGTAGGAGGGGGCGAGGTGATGGACAGCCTTGAAGCTGAGGGTGAGGAGTTTTTGCCTGTTGCGTAGGTTGATTGGTAGCCACTGGAGACTTTTGAGGAGGGGAGAAACATGCCCAGAGCGTTTCTGCACAAAGGCGATCCGGGCAGCGGCGTGAAGTATGGATTGAAGTGGGGAGAGACAGGAGGATGGGAGATCGGAGAGGAGGCTGATGCAGTATTCCAGTCGGGATAGGATGAGAGATTGAACGAGCAGGATAGCGGTTTGGATGGAGAGGAAAGGGCGGATCTTGGCGATGTTGCGGAGGTGAGACCGGCAGGTTTTGGTGATGGATTGGATGTGAGGGGTGAATGAGAGAGCAGAGTCGAGGATGACACCAAGGTTGCGGGCTTGTGAGACGGGAAGAATGGTAGTGCCATCAACAGTGATGGGAAAGTCAGGGAGAGGGCAGGGTTTGGGAGGGAAGATAAGGAATTCAGTCTTGGACACGTTGAGTTTTAGGTGGCGGGCAGACATCCAGATGGAGATGTCCTGAAAGCAGGAGGAGATATGAGCCTGGAGGGAGGAAGAGAGAGCAGGGGCAGAGATGTAGATTGGGGTGTCATCACCATAGAGATGATAGTTGAAGCCATGGGAGTGAATGAGTTCACCAAGGGAGTGAGTGTAGATAGCTTGGTGGTGTGTCTTCAGAGCACTCCAGCTGGGCAGGACATTCTGTTATTCTTCCTTCATTCAGCACTTGAATATTTGCCTCATACAGCAAACTTCCCTGTAGGAGCAGTGCGACCTAGCAGGTAAATCATGAGCCTTGAAGTCAGAAGGACCTAGGTTCTAGTCCCAGCTCCTCCACTTGAGTGCTGTGTGACCTTGGGCATGTCACTTAGATTATCTTTGCCTCAGTAACCTCATCTGTAAAATGGGGATGAAGACTGTGAGCCCTATGTGGGACTTGGACCGTGTCCAACTTGATTGCTTGTCTCTACCCCAGCACTTAATACAGTGCCTGGCACACAGTAAATGCATAAAAAAAATACCTTAAAACAAACAAACAAAAAACTTCACCTGCTGACTTAGGCTTAAGTAGTGCAGCCAACATATCCTAACTAAATCATTGGATAGTTCAGGTTCCAAATGTTTAGAGTTTTTCCTTGGCACACAGCCTTGATTTTCCCAGAGAGCTGGGCAATTACTAGAATTGGTGGTGTCAAAACTCCAAAAGCGTCCTTGAATCAGAGCAAGATGAATGAAGGCTCTATCTCCCCGGCTGACCAACTGGTGGCAAAAAGGAAAGAACAAGAATTTAAAAAGCAGTTAACAATAGGCTAGTCACTCTCTTCTGTGAAACCTACTTCCCGTGGCGAATCACAACAAGAGAGGGTTCAGGAAGGTGGAGAACAGATTTACATTGTGCTGATTTGTTTTTGGCAGGGTTGGAAGTTTTGGAGTCCTCCGTGTATTCACAAATGATCCAAGCAGCCTTAACCCAGATGGACACCACCCTCACCATCACCCCGACCTTATCCGGAGAGAGGCACATGCCGGATCAGCTGGCTTCAGCGACTGGTATTGCTGCCTCAAACCTTTCCCTCGGTCATGTGACCAGAGCTCTGTGCCAGGGCATCATTCAAAACCTTCAGACCATGCTTCCATTTCAACAGCTGAGGGAGTGGGGCGTGGAGAGAGTGATTGGGAGTGGCAGTGCGCTCTCCCGGAATGAGGTACTGAGACAGGAAGTGGAGAAGGCTTTTCCAGTCCCTGTACTCTTTGGCCAGGATGTGGATGCAGCCCTGGGTGCTGCTCTTGTCATGCTTCGAGAGAAACTCAATTAAAAACAGGTCACTAGCCACTACTCAGCTTTCCAATTCAGTCCCACACACACCCAGGGGTGAATTTCGCCATCAGTGACACCTTCATTAAGTAAGACGATCAACTGCACATACAATATATGCCTTTCAGAAAGGAATCCAAAGTCCTGCTCTCTCACGAATGTTCCCGCAGTTGCCTTCACTCCATTATCCTAATTCTCACGGCTGTCCTCACTTTAATAATCCCATACACCTTAAATTTGTCTCGTGTCCTGATGCCAATGTTTCCACAGCAAAAAAACATGTTAGTTCTACGGCTTGTTAAATCATCATCATCAATCATCAATCGTATTTATTGAGCGCTTACTGTGTGCAGAGCACTGTACTAAGTGCTTGGGAAGAACAAGTTGGCAACATATAGAGACAGTCCCTACCCAACAGTGGGCTCACAGTCTTAAAGTGAGCCCACTTAAATCTAACAGCACCTGGAGACATTATGTACTGGCCTAGAGCAGAGGCTGAATTATTCTACTGAAGGGCTTCCGAGGGTTTTTTGGAAAATCTTTTTCACCTGTGCGTGGTACAGACCTTATAAGGGTACCTAAATAGTCACCCCCAAATAATTTTAATTTAGTTGGAGGCCTCTCTAGATCCTAGAGAGTTTTGCTAATTGACCCAGTTCTCTCAGATTTCGTGGAAGCAGGGTGGCCTAATGGAAAGAGCACAGGCTTGGGAGTAGGAGGATCTGAATTCTAATCCTGGTTCTGTGTGAGCTGGGGCAAGTCACTTAACTTCCCTGGGCCTCAGTTCCCTCATTTGCAAAACAGGGATTGAATACCTGTTCTTCTCCCCACTACTTAGACTGTGAGCTCCATGTGGGACCTGATCACTTGTGTCTACCCCGGTGCTAAGAACAGTGCTTGGCACATAGCAAGTGTTTTTAAAAATACCACAATCATACATTCATTTTTAGAACAGTGCTTTGCACATAGTAAGCGCTTAATAAATACCATTATTATTATTATTATTATTTTCGACCAAACCCAATTGCCATCAGAAATCCTCAACGATAGCACAGAACTGACAATAATAAATGGGTGCTCTTAGTGACTAACTGCCTAGGGATTCACAGATTGGCAAGGAAAAAATATATAAAAGCCAGGACATTATTTGGTAGCATCAGAGAGTCCGGAAGCATTGAGTTCCAGACTCGAATTAAATTCTACCAAATAGCAATGCTTTCTTGCCTTTTTCATAGCTGCTACCACCATCCCAGTCATGTCCTGGAAAAGATATTCAATTTTGCTTGCAAATTATCCTCAACCTCATTCACCAAGGTCATTACGGTCAGCGTGTCTGCATACCATAAGTTAGCAGGGGACAAGAAACATAAACACTTCCATGGCATAGTGGGTAGAGCATGGGCTTGGGAGTCAGGAGGTCATGGATTCTAATCTTGCCTCTGCTGTATGACCTTGGGCAAGTCACTTCAGTTCTCTGGGCCTTAGTTACCTCATCTGTAAAAAGGGGATTGAGACTGTGAACCCCACATGGAATAGGGACTCTGTCCAACTTTATTTGCTTGCATCCACCCCAGTGCTTAGTACAGTGCCTGGCATATACCGTTTAACAAATACCATTATTATTATCCTTCTTTGTCATCGTCAGCTAAAAATAATGTTTGTGGAATTAGAGAAGCAGCGTGGCTCAGTGGAAAAGAGCACGGGCTTTGGAGTCTGAGGTCATGGGTTCAAATCCCGGCTCTGCCACTAAGCTGTGTGACTTTGGGCAAGTCACTTCACTTCTCTGTGCCTCAGTTCCCTCATCTGTAAAATAGGGATTAAGACTGTGAGCCCCCCCTGGGGCAACCTGATCACCTTGTAACCTCCCCAGCGTTTAGAACAGTGCTTTGCACATAGTAAGCACTTAATAAATGCCATCATTAAATTTGTTAAAGTGCTTACTGTGTGCCAGGCACTGGGGTAGATGCAGGATCACCAGGTCAGATACAGTCGCTGCTCAACCTGGGGCTCACAGTCTAATGGGGAGGGAGGACAGGTATTTAATCCCCATCTTACAGATGAGGAAACTGAGGCACACAAATGTGGAATAACTTGCCCTAGGTCACAAAACAGATGTGGTGGATTCAAGATTAGAACCCAGGTCTCAACTCCCAGGCTCATGCTCTTTCCACTAGTTCACATGGCTTTCTCTGCCTATTGAGTAATTTTAGGGTTCATGGCACCAATCAATCATTCATATTTATGGAGCACTTACTGGGTGCAGAGCATTGTACTAAGCACTTGGCACAGGACCAGGGCCAGTAACGTATAGATGCTTCTTGGCCAAGAATCTTCACTTGTAGAAGAATGACCAGTTGCCTCTGGAAGAATTCTCCAAGAATGTTATCTGTTCCTTTCTCCCCCTGGCAAGAAGTGGTTTAGGTTTCTTACTGTGACCAGTGAATTAGATTGACCGTTATATTGGGAATTCTGGATGTGGTACCACATAGACTGACCAGTTGTAGGTTTACAGTCTTCATTTTTTTTCCAGCCTTAAAGACCCTCTTTTGTATTCATTCCACAACTCTCCAATACAGAATTTCATAGTAAAATCAAATTTCAGCTTTCTGTATTTTAGAGAATCAAGGAAATTTCTAAACTTTTTTTTTTTGGAAAGCTAATGGGGAAGCCTGTGGGAGCAAATTACTTCCCTTCCCTGGGCTCTTCATTAAATCAGAAAATAAATGGACCAGTGCTCTGAAACAAGACTGAATGAAGGGTTGAGCTGTTGCAATCATGAATTGTGAAAGAATGCACTTTTATCATTTGGGAAATGTTATTTTGTAATTTTCTGAACTGCTGCTTTCTTCCAGGCTTGATTCTATAACCGTAAACTTTGGAAAGTGGGCAATATTGTCAGTTTTTATAAATGGGCAGGGCCAAAGCCTCTTTCTATGGGGCGGGGCCAACTTCTATGCCTCTTTGTGTGACCGTCATCTCACTTATCAGCATTGGAAAAAGGGTGCCGTTGGTAGTCCAGTTACAACACATACTCAGCTCATAAGGGACCTCAAAATATGAGTCAGTCCACTTCACATTAACCTCAGTTGCCTACTAATTCTAATTAAGTTAATCGAAAGGCTAGAGGAGTAGGAAACACTAGCAAAAGGAGTTGTGGTTGTTGCTATTCACTCCCAGTTACTTTGTGCCCTGAAGACAAGTGAAAGAGACAAGCAGAAGGCATATTAGTTTTATGTTTATTTTACCACCTTGTTAAAAACCTCTTAGAACCCACAAGGGGTTATAAGAAACCAAAGAAGGCAGGCATTTCTGAATTACGACCAGGGTTCTAATACCTGTTCTACCACTTTGCTGTGTGACCTTGGGTGAGTTGCTTTATTTCTTTGTGCCTCTGTTCTCTCATCTGTATAATGGGGATTAAGGCCATGAGTTCCATGTGGGACATGGACTGTGTCCAACTTGATTAGTTTGTATCCACCCCAGTGCTTAGTACAGTGTCTGGCTCATAGTCAGCACTTAAATGCCATTTAAAAAAACCCAAAACCCAAAAAACTAGAAAGAGGGTCTCTTCGAGCCTCTCCAAGCCACAACAGAGTCATGACAAAGCCACGGTAGGCTTGCAAATCTGTCTTTTTTTCAGCTGAAAAAATTTCGACCCAGGAGCCTTATTTGGATCTATTTTTCTACTTAGCCATTGTGAATTTGTAAGCACCAGAGTAGTCTTCCCGTAGCAAACAGTGTACTATAAAGGTAATAAACCAAACAGATTACTTAGGGGGAATCAGAACTCTGTTCATTTTGAAACAGCTCAGACAAATATGTGTAAGTATCAGTTACTTTCATTTAAGAGTGTGGTGTGATCTTGTGGAGTTGCAGTCTTGGGGATTAACTCTGATAGCCCGGGTAGGAGTCAGCCAGGTGGTGCTGTTTGGAGATTCAGGCCTACCACCAAAAAATTCACTTATACTAAGCGCTTAGTACAGTGCTCTGCACACAGTAAGCACTCAATAAATACGATTGATTGATTATAGACTAAGCAGATCCTGCAAGTCATTCGTTTTGCTTCCCATCCACCTCAGCAATCCAACAGGTTTAACACAGTTTGTGGGATTGCTCGTGAGGTTAAAATCAGCATGGCCTAGTGGATAGAGCAAGAGCCTGGAAGTTAGAGGACCAGTGTTCTAATCCCAGCCCTGCCAATCAATCAATCAATCATATTTATTGAGCGCTTACTATGTGCAGAGCACTGTACTAAGCGCTTGGGAAGTACAAATTGGCAGCATATAGAGACAGTCCCTACCCAACATTGGGCTCACAGTCTAAAAGGGGGAGACAGAGAAAAAAAAAAAAACCAAAAATACTAACAAAATAAAATAAATAGAATAGATATGTACAAGTAAATCTGGGTGGTCTTGGTAAGTCACTTCACTTCTGTGTGCCTCAGTTACCTCATCTGTAAAATGGGGATTAAGACTGTGAGCCCCATGTGGGACAGGGACTCTGTCCAACCCAATTTGCTTGAATCCATCCCAGGGCTTGTACTGTGACTGGCACAGAGTAAGAGCTTAACACATACCACAATTATTATTGTAAACTCCCCGTAGGTAGAATTCTTGCCTTCTATTGTGCTCACCCCACTGCTTGGTACAGTGCTCAGTACACAGTGGGTGTCCAGTAAATATTCTTGACTGATCGATTTGTGAACAGTGGGATGGAATGGGGTGCAAGGGTGAGGATTGTGGCCTGGGTGGAAGAGAGGTGAGTGGGTATGGGAGAGTATGAAGTTGTAAGAAGGATGGCCAGTTGTGGATAGCCTTGGGGAGGGTCGGCCCAATTCTTCCTCCAAGTTTAGTGCACTCTATCATGAACTGTTTTCTGAGGAATGATTTTTCCCCCCTCATTACACACAGCTTTTAAGAAATCCAGTGTAAGTGCCACAAAGAAATAAAGCAGGGACTGTCACATGAGCTGGAGTGAGCTACAGTGTTGGCATCGGGGAAGATACGAGAGTCAACAGCAAAGTTAATTGGAGGAAGGAGGAATAGATGATTTTCTCTGAAGCACTTAATCCTCTTTCCACCCATTTCTGAAATTCAGGCTCAGATTCCCAGAACAAAACATTCCAATTTAATGTTGTTTGCTGAATGCTGTCCTGTGTTTGGAAATTAGCCCATTATGTTGCGACTGATTGCTTCTTTATGAATAAAATAAGATTCGCTAAATGTCTCTGCTGCCATGACCAGCATAATGTTTTCCTAATGCTGAAAGTCACAGTGAGACTTCAGTTTGGTTCGGTCATATGGGGTGGAGGGAAGCAAATGGTTACTGGAAACTCCTCTTAGCCCAAATTCAAGATGTTCAAATATATTTGGAATCATTTGATCTGGAATTAACTCTGCTGATATAGATTTTCCTCAAGAAACAGTGTCTAATCCTCACCTTGGGTGCTCTTTCCCAATGTTAAGTACAGTGCTATGCACACAATAAACAAGTAATTAATACCAATTACTATTACTACTACTGCCTTCAGGTATTTTTAGCAGCCCCTCCTACTCTTAGCACCCCCTTCACCTTTCCTGGTCACCCCACTACTTCTTCCTGCTAGACTAAGAGAACTCTGTCATATGCCTGCAACCCAAATCCTCTTAAAAGTAGTAGCAATAGTATTTATTAAGTGCCTTCTGTGTCCAGAGCACTGTACTCATTGCTGTTCTCTGTTCTCTGTCTCCCCCTTTTAGACTGCGAGCCCACTATCGGGTAGGGACTGTCTCTATGTGATGCCAATTTGTACTTCCCAAGCGCTTAGTACAGTGCTCTGCACATAGTAAGCGCTCAATAAATACGATTGATTGATTGATTGATTGATTGGGGAAAAAAATGCACAGCTGAGCATTAGACATGAACCTTCAGATGCTCACAACCTACAAAGTAAGTTGGGAAGGGGTTTTAGAAAGATGAAATAATGTAAATGCTGGTTCAGGATCCAATAAAACCAGTGGTAAAGGAGACCAGTGGTAGGGCTTCAGGGTAGAGCTGATCAGGTCATCGAGAGTCCAGATGGTTTCTACACGACCTCAGCAAACTATATTTGCAGGCAATTTTGATCATCTTGTGGGTGTATGTCTGTAAGAATATGTAGCTGGTAATTATAAGTGTGCATGGCAGGGTAGTCTTGGAAAACTAAGCCTGCAGTTATTTCCAATTGGTAGTAGTAGTAATAGTATTTATTAAGTGCTTACTGTGTGCAGAGCACTGAAAATTAGAAATGGCCTCCTGTCCCTCAGGGAGAAGGAATTGGTGACAGACACATAGGGTGGATGGGCTTTTGATAACTTTCCTTCCAGTTTTCAGTTTTCATATCAACAGTGTAGAATTGACACTCAGTTGTGTAATTTTGTAATCAATCAGTGGTACTTGTTAAGCTCTTACTCTGCAGAACATTGTACTAAACACTTGGGAGAGTACAATATGACAGAGTTGGTAGATACATTCACTGCCCACAACGAGCTTACAGTCTAAATTACAAAAAGAAAAGTAAGTTTTAAAATTGCAATTTAAAAAAGGAATGATTTGATGAAACAAAGCTTGCTTTGACTTTTCTGTATTTTCTGTCATGTATTTTCAGCCTCTGAACTCCATCTTTGCTCTGGTCTGAGAAAACGGTAAGGATAGACTTTCAGAGTTGTGTGTTAGCTGTGGTTTAAGTGTTTCATGCAGTCAAAATCTCAAAAGGAGGGGCAGTGCCTAAATGTAGTTACTGAAAAACAGCAAAATGATTGTAAAAAGCTTTGAAATGCCCATGGGAACAGGAAGCAGCAGCAGCTGCTGCTATTGCTCTCCACAACATCTTTCTTCATTATTGAGTTGCTTAAATCCTAGCGCTTCCCCACCATCTCCTGATCAACAAAACCCCGCTGAGGTTGGAACAAGCAGCTGACAGATGAAGTGGATGAGGATAGAGGATAGTGACCAGCGAAGAAACAAGTGAATTTACCTAAACCCATTCAACTTTTGGGCTAAATAGCAATTGGCTTACTGTTTCATAGAAGAAAGCAGCATTCGGTACTCACCTAGTGTTGCCGTGTTGCCGGTAAGTCTCGGTTTTGAGATTGATAGCTGACTCACACGGTCTTTAAAATTGCCGTTTATTTTTCATTGCTAATTGTGAGATAATTGTAGTGTAAGACTCCCAAGGCAAATTATCTTTCCCGCAGGAACAGTGGCAAAAGCCACCTTGAGGTGCATGCATGTGTGGAACTGGGGTTCTCTATTTAATGGGTTCTGAGGATAAGTAGTCCTCAAGCTAATCTATCAAGAAAGTTTGATGGAGAGCGGTGAAATTGTTCACTGCTGAATTTTCAGTAAGGAAGGTGAGGGTTATTTAACAGGTTGCAAATGGAAAACAAGACGGAGAAGGTTTTTCCAAGGGTCTTTCATCCAATTGTTTAGAGGTGAATAGCTTTCTTTGAGCCCTAATTGGCACAGGACACACCAGCCAAGTTGTGCCACTTTTCTGGCTATCCCCAAAGGGTAGGTGAGGAGAGAGCAGCAACCTGTTCTAGCATTTTTCACAGCATTAAATTGCTTAGAATGAAAAATCCTATTCAAAGTTGCTTGATTGAACCAGCCCATTGTCCCTGTTACCACTTTCCTCTATTCCAAATATTTTAACCCAAATTCAAATCTTGCGGGATTAATGTTGGTATATACAAAGGCAACTGTAGCCTATTCCAATCACAGACCAATTTATTGGGCCTGAAATTGATCCCTGAAGAATATTCGTGTTAAATAGAACCACCTAATTCAGATATCATTCAGGTGTGGTTTGACATGTTGCATGGTTATTCATCCAGTTTTATACTGGATGGGTCCAGTGTATACCTAGTCTGCTCCTGTCCACTACTGTATGAGTGTGTGTGTGCGTGTGAGAAGGAGGAGGGAAAGGAATACCCAGTATTCTTGGGTAACATCAGTGACCACTCTATTCAACTGCATCTTTTGCAGCTTTACTTGATAGTGGAATGATGTAAATGGGAAACTAGCCATAGGAAGCAATGATCTTGTGTAATGAAACCAGTAATAGAGCACAATTCCTAGACTACAGAATGGGTGAGTCCTCTTATCACCCTCCAGGCTTATAATACGTTAGGGATCTGGGTTTAACCTGTTGTCCTTTCATCCATTCTCCTTCTCTCTCTCACCCCCCAATTCCCCTCCTTTAGGACAGCAAGCTTCCCTACCGAATTATGAACTAAGCTTGAGGACAGGAAGATTCTTTGGAAGCAAAAACAGACATAGGGGGGCAAGAAGAGGTGTGTGGGGAGGCCGTTTAGGTGAATGTGGAATTTAGTTCCTGCTACAAGAGTTTGTGGTGTGGTAAAGATGGGGGTTTCAGATACCTTTTGAAATATTTTAGCAGCTCCTTCACTTTAGCTTATCCTTTAGAAATCCTTCACTGCAACCCTTAGAGGACATTCTAAAAGTAAAACATTTTGTAGTCTTTCCCTCCCAACACCCCTATTTTCAAAAAAGTGAGTGCTCAATGTTATTAAACATTACAAAAATACTTAATTCTGATCATTTTTCAAGAGCAGCTATTTCTAAAACCAAGCTAAATCTTTCCTTTTCCCCTTTGACTTAGTTTCCCTTGTTAAACTACAAACTCCTTGAAGCCTAGAAATATGTCTTCTATTTCTAGTGCATGTTTACAAGTGCCTACCACAGTGCTTGGCAAACAGTAGATGCTCAATAAATACCGAGGATGAATAGCATAGCCTTTCCCCAGAGAGCTTCCTATGCACCTGAAGTTTCGGACTGAAGTGGGTCCCCAGAAGAAATGCAACCTGTGTGATATTAACATCATCAACATTAATTACAATGCCATGAATAATTCTTCTCCGAGGGCTTCTAGTGGGCTGAGTACCAGGCATGAAGGGAGAACCTGCTAAGGACCCATAATAACAAATAGGGTATTAGAAATAATTGCGTTCATATTTGTTGAACTCCTGCAGAGGGTGGAGTTCTGTATGAGATAAGAAATTAGGCTGTTTCAGACCTAATTCATGCTGAAACTAGTAGGGCACTCTCTGAAGCCTCAAAAGTCCTAAGCCTTATAATGCTAATTCCATAAAAATAATTAATGGCATCATTGGAGGAAATGCATTCTTGTTCTAACCATCGAAAGCTGTGGGACCCTCAAGCCACCACAGACACTCCACTGACAGACCCCACCCTTAGGAGCAGCAGCACCTGTAGCCATGGAAATCCCCATTCTATCAGAGCTCCGCCCAGCTGGACTTTGGCATCAAATGGGAAAAATCAGTAATGCATTTCCTAATGTTCACTGCAGCCCTAGTTCTTTTTTGTAGTGAAGTAGCCTGGAACCACTAAAAGTCAGAGTTTGAACGGAGCCATTGTTACTGTTGTTATTATTCTACTTTAGACAAAATGAGATAATTATTATGAAAGCATTACACAAATTTAAGGTTTTTTTATTGTTATCGGTAGGGCCCTGGAGTCACATCTATTAGTAATTCTTGGCACGAAGCCTGTGTTATGAGTGAGTATCATATTACCTACCCATTTGCCAGAAGACGAAACTGAGACGGAGGGGATCGTGGCTGGTCCATGATCATTGCTTATGCTGTAATTATACCTTGAGTGCTTAACCTACTTTCATTAATAAATTACCTCAAAGCAGCTGAGCACAATACCAAACTAAGAAACTGAAAAGGTTTCACCCCCACAACGGAAAAAAGTCTGAACCAAACACAGACGTACCGTTCATTTCGTGGGGGGCTGGAATGGACAGCTCTGTTGGCTGCTGTTGCTACCTTGAGGGTAGGGACTGCGCTGGGACAATTCATTTTTCCGGTGTTTTCTATGCTTTCGAAACCAGCCACAAAACAGGATACCATCGAGAAGGGGCAGAGGGGAGGAGGCTCTAGAGATTGATAATAATAATTGTGCTATTTATTAAGCACGTATTACGTGCAAGCATTATACTAAGTGCTGGGGTAGGTACAAATCATCAGGTACCACTTGGGGCTCACAGTCCAAGTTAAAAGGGCAAACAGGATTGATGGTTGTGGGTTCTAATCCCAACTCCACCACTTGTCTGCTGTGTGGCCTTGGGCAAGTCACTTAACTTCTCTGTGCCTCAGTTTCCCCATCTGTAAAATGGGGATTGAGACTCTGAGCCCCACGTGGGACAGGAACTGTGTCCAACCTGATTTGCCTGTATCCATCCCAGCACTTAGTGCAGTGCCTGGCACATAGTAAGCGCTTAACAAATGCTAGAGAAGCAGCATGGCCTAGTGGAAAGAGCGTCGGCCTGGGAGTCAGACGTTGTGGGTTCTAATCCGGCTCTGCCACCTGTCTGCTGTGTGACCCTGGGCAAGTCACTCAACTTCTCTGTGTCTCGGTTACCTCACCTGTAAAATGGGGATCGAGATAGTGAGCCCCATGAGGGACAAGTGCTGTGTCCAAACTGATTACTTTGAATCTACTCCAGTGCTTAAAACAGTGCTTGGCACATGGTAAGTGCTTAAATATCACAATAATAATAATAATAATAACAATAATTATTATTATTATTATATTGCAGGGCATTTAACCTAGAAGATGGAGGAACTAGCGCTATCCCAAGAGCACATTCTTCTTTCCTTGGTTTCCCAGCAGGGTGCCCCGTGGGTCCCCAGAGGGATCCCGACAAGAATGAAGAAGTTGGGCAGCTCCGATTTGGCAGAGTTGGAAGTGGCAAAGGAGCATCTGGATGACAACCCTGATGAGAATCCCAACCAGGGCACCCCTGATGGCATTCCGGGCTCCAAGCCTCCGCCTCCCAAGCATCACATCTTCTCCACAGCTAGGAGCCGACACAGGCTCTTCACCAAGGGGGATTCAGAGGAATCTGCCCCAATGGACTCCTCCTACGAGGAGCTGGAACCAGCCTCGTGCCCCATCATCAAGTTCAGCCCCATGGTCGATAGAGGAAGATGTAACCGTCAATTTGTCAAGTGAGTTTATTTTTATAAATGTCTGTCTTCCCCTCTAGACCAAAGGGTCATTATGGGCAGGGAATGTGTCCACTGATTCTGATGTATCATACTCTCCCAAGCACTTAGTACAGTGCTCTGCACATAGTAAGCACTCAATAAATGCCACTGATTGATTGAGCATCCAGGTCGCTCTCACTGCACTTTTCTCATTTCTTCAGGGCAAAAGCATTTAAGCCTCTCTCCCCAAAGGGCAGATGTTGGAAGTAAGTTATTCAGCAGAGTAAACCAGCCTGGGCTTAGAGTTGCTGGGGCTTCAGCACTTTAAACGAGCCTGTTAGAAACCAAACATGCACATGAGACTTAAAATTGTGTGTTTGTCTCTTTTTAATTGCAGTAAGTTTGAAAAATCTTGAAAAAAGAGTATATGGCCACTCTCCACTCAATTCATTGAGGGCATTAGGGTTTGATGGGCCTTTTATTATCAGTCATATCAGGCGGGAGAGTGAAAGCACTCAGGGAGCTAGAACCAATGAAGGGGCATGAAGGGAAGGAGGAGGTTGGCTCTTTGCCGGGTCTGTTGATTTAAAGACCTCCCTCTCCCAAACTGCTCTCTCCCAGGCAGCTGTCTGTGGATTCCATTTCCATCGGCTCAGAGAAAGCCTTCAAACTCTACGATCGCCGAAAGATCTTTGATGCAGTGGCCCAAGGCAACTGTAGGGAACTGGAAGACCTGTTGGTCTATCTCCTCAAGAGCACAAAGCAGCTTACGGACGTAGAATTCAAAGGTATCAAGGGAGGAGAAGCTGCTTTCTCAAACTCGGGCTCTCCCGCGATGAAACCTGAGAGCCAACAGCTTCAGCCCTGACTCTGTGTTTCAGATCCAGAAACGGGGAAAACCTGCCTGCTGAAAGCTATGCTGAATTTGCAAAGCGGGAAGAACGAGACCATCCCCTTGCTGCTGGAGATCGCAGGACAGACCGACAACCTGAAAGAGTTTGTGAATGCCGGCTACACCGATAGCTACTACAGGGGTAAGGAGCGGAGCGGGCAGGACCTGGTTTGCCCTGACCTGACAAGAAGATGGGCTTGAATTCCCTGGCAGGTGCCGAAAGTGTTCTCTCCTTTGCGGCTGTGACAGATGCCCTCTTGTTTCGGGAGGGGAATTTAGAAGTTGATCTTGGCCATGGTCACTTGTGGTCAAGGAGTCTAGGTCTCAGGCGAATCAGATGGTAAAAGTCAGAGGTGCTCCCCGGTGTTGTAATATCCCAGGGAGCATCTAGATCATGGACTTCTGGTGGGCAGGAAAAGTGCCTGCCAACTCTGTTGTACCGCGTACTCCCAAGGGCTTAGTACAATGCTCTGATACATTAAGTGCCCAGTAAATACCATTAATGCATTGATTGATATGTTATTGCCATGGGAATAGCCTCGTGGGCAGGGTATGTGTCTACCAACTCTGTTGTTTTGCACCCTCCCAAGGGCGCAATACAAATACCATTGATTGAATGTGACCATTCCACTGATGTGTGCCAATCTAGGCCTTTGTTTCAGTGTTTACCCAGGTGCCACCAACTACTGACCTCTGTTGTCTTCAAAGTGGAGTCCCTTGGCAGAGGGGCAAACTAGTTGTTGTTGGAATCTTGTTTTTGCCTTTGTCCAGGCTGTCCTTGTTGATGGCCCCAATGGCCGTGGCGTGTACTTTCCGAGTGGGTGGACGTGTCGGTGTCTTTCCAGGTCAGACTGCTCTCCACATTGCCATTGAGAGGCGGAATATGTACTTGGTGACCCTCCTGGTACAGAACGGAGCCGATGTCCATGCTGCAGCCCATGGTGACTTCTTTAAGAAAACCAAAGGCCGGGCGGGCTTTTATTTTGGTAGGCTGACCCACATTTGGACATTTCATAATTATAATTATGGTATTTGTTAAGTGCTTACTCCTTGTCAAGCACCGTTCTCAGCACGGGGGTAGATACAAGCTAATCAGGTCAGACGCACAGTCTTTGTCTATAGGAGCCTCTCGATCCAAGTAGGATGGAGGACAAGTGTGAAACCCCCATTTTACAGATGGGGAGACTGAAGTAAGGAGAAGTTGAGCGGCCCACCCAGAGTCACACAGCCAAGAATGGCTGAGGCAGGATTAGAACCCAAGTCATCTAATTCTCTTGCTTCTATTCTTTCTATTTGGGTATGCTACGCCACCATCTACTACTCAAATTGGCTAAAGAAGCAGCATGGTGTAGTGGATAGAGCACAGATCTAGGAGTCAGAAGGTCATGGGTTCTAATCCTGGCTCTGCCACTTGTCTGCGCTGTGACCTTGGGCAAGTCATTTCACTTCTCTGTGCCTCAGTTACCTCATCTGTAAAATGGGGACTGAGACCGTGAATCCCATGTGGGACAGGGACTGTGTCCCTCAGCGCTTGTATCCACCTCAGCGCTTAGTACAGTGCCTGGCACATAGTACTTGCTTAACAAATACCATAATTATTATTATTATTATTAGAGAGAGGTTTAGCTTAGAGAGTGATCTATTTGGTTTTTCTCTGACTCCAGGGTATCAGTGGTTCTCAGATAGCCCAAGTGTTAGACCCCAGCCCTGCTGATGACTCACAGAGAGAGGAACAGGAAGGCCATTTCTTACCCAACAGCACTTGCTCTGCTGTGTGCTATTTTCTGCGCAGTGAGTTTTTTTGGAAAATAAAATGAAAAAGATAAAACACTTTTTGGGGGGAAGCCAAAGGAAAACAATAACCACTCGCCCCATGTTTCAAACCTTCCCACTTCCTCTGCCTGGCTCCCTTTCGAGGAGAGTGCTCTCCTCAATTCAGTGCAGGTGCTTAGAACAGTGCTCCAGCAGTGCTTGGCACATAATAAGCACTTAACAAATACCATTATTATGTGACCTGGGCAAACTGGTAGTGGGTGGGAGTCGGCCTAATTGGAAATGTCAGTCACACCATCATCATCATCATCATCAATTGTATTTATTGAGCGCTTACTATGTGCAGAGCACTGTACTAAGCGCTTGGTAAGTACAAATTGGCAACACATAGAGACAGTCCCTACCCAACAGTGGGCTCACAGTCTAAAAGGGGGAGACAGAGAACAAAACCAAACATACCAACAAAATAAAATAAATAGGATAGATATGTACAAGTAAAATAAATAAATAAATAGAGTAATAAATATGTATGTACACCAGCAGACAGGCGCAGACTAATGTAGCCCCCCAACAATCAGGTCTGTTCCTTTGTTGGCCAAGATGATCTCAAATTTGTGTTTGGCCTCAGGGGAACTTCCACTCTCCCTCGCTGCCTGCACCAACCAGCTGGGCATTGTGAAGTTCCTGCTGCAGAACCCCTACCACTCAGCTGACATCGATGCCAGGGACTCTATAGGTAACACGGTCTTGCACGCCCTGGTAGAGGTGGCTGACAACACCCCGGAGAATACCAAGTTTGTGACCAACATGTACAACGAGATCCTGATCCTGGGGGCCAAGATTAACCCTACCTTGAATCTGGAAGAGCTCACCAATAAGAAGGAGTTGACTCCGTTGGCCCTAGCTGCCAAGAGTGGGAAGATTGGGGTAAGTGGGCCCCCAGTTGGGTTCCATCAAGGTGGGGGGGGGGTCAATGGGGAGATTATTCCCTTGTAGTACTTATCATCCGGAGGCTACATTTTATTTGTCATACCAGCTAAGAGAAACAGCGTGGCCTAATGGATAGAGCACAAGCCTGGGAATCAGAAGGATTTGGGTTCTGGATCAGGCTCTACCACTTGTCTTCTGTGTGACTTTGGGCAAGTCACTTCACTTCTCTGTGCCTCAATTACTTCATCTGTGAAATGAGGATTAAGACTGTGAGCCCGCTGAGGGACATGGACTATGCCCAATCTGATTAGCAGGTATCTACTCCAGGGCTTAGTACAGTGCCTGGCTCATAGTGAGCGCTTCACAAATACCATAAAAAAAATTTCCAAGGCCAGATGTTTTCCCTCACCATGAATCATGTTGGGGTGTGTGGTGTTGACAGGGACAGAGGAAGAGGTTTTAGCTCCAATCTGGCTCTGCCCAACTTTGTCCATGAACCCAGAGAGGCATCAAAAAACAAGGGATGCGGCTTTGACTCTAGAGGATGTCTCTCATCCCATATAACCTTCATCCATAACTTGATCCCTGCTGCCTCTCTCCTGCACTTAGTCACACACTTAGCTACTACCCTCCATCCCCACAGCGCTAGTGTACATATTTATGTACACAGTTGCTTCCCTTACCTGTAATTTATTTTAATGTATGCCTCCTATGTTAGCCTGTAATAGGGGGTACTGTGTGTGCACCAACTGTAATGAGCACTTAGTAAAAAGTGCTCATCATTAAAGAAAGTAGTCAATTAATACCATTGATTGATTGATACAGTCCATAGGCAGGATGGGTGCTAACCATTTTTTTTTCTCGCTTGGTTGCTCCTTGCTTTCTTGATTCAGGTCCTGGCCTACATCCTCAGGAGAGAAATTCAAGAACCTGAATGCAGGCACCTATCCAGAAAATTCACAGAGTGGGCTTATGGGCCAGTGCACTCATCTCTTTATGACCTCTCCTGCATTGACACATGTGAGAAGAACTCAGTCCTCGAGGTTATTGCATACAGCAGTGAAACCCCTGTGAGTATCAGATTGTCAGAAGAAGGAGGCAGGGAGGCTTGTGGTAGAGGATATATCTTGTTAAAGTTTTGCTGTACTTAAACCCAGAGGCAAACTCACACTTCTGGTTTGTTGGGGCACCATTTTCTTCCATTTCCAGCAGTTCTCAAAGGTGTGCCAAGGGAATTTATGGGATATTCATCCCTGGAGATTTTGAAAAACAGCAGAGATCACTGTCCCAGAAAGTATAGGAATTCCCCTGCCAGTAGAAGAAGGGAGATTAGAAGACACTTGAGGTCTCCTCCAGTTTTGTGTGTCTTTTTTTTGAGGCTGTTTTGAGCCATACCAAGTGGGTAAAGTATAATATGGGGTTAAGTTCAACATCAATCAATTCTATTTATTGAACACTTACTGTGGGCAGAGCATTATACTAAGTGCTTAGGAGAGTGCAACTCTACAGAGTTGGTAGACTCAGTGAGCTTATGGACTAGAGGGCTGTATCATAGGAGCTGAGGGAGGCAAGCCAATTTAACAATGGCACCATCCCCAGGAAATGACGGTACCCAGTCTGGGGAACTGACTGTCTCCTGTCTTCATTGCTTCCTTTAGAACCGCCATGACATGCTCTTGGTTGAGCCCCTGAATAAGCTCCTGCAAGATAAGTGGGACAGATTTGTCAAACGCATATTTTACTTCAACTTCTTCGTTTACATCCTGTATATCATCACCTTCACTCTTGTTGCTTGCTACAGGCCTGTGGATTTAACCCAAAAGGTTGTATGTCTTCATGGTTGCCTAAATTTCTGGAGAAATTCCTGAGGTGCTCCCACTCCCCATTTCCACTTGATTCCACGCTCAGAAGGGAGTGGAATCAGGCAATGTTTCATGAGCAAGACAGTGTTAGGCCTGTTCAGATTTAGTCTCTAGTTGCCCCTCAGTCTCTCCTGCAGTGTGCTGAACTTCTCTGGGAGTTTCTTCTCTAAGAGAAACTTTCCCTCATGAGACATACACTTGGTGACCTACTTCTCTGGGTCTTGCAGCCTCCTTATGCTCTTGGGAACACCGCCTTGCAGTATTTACAAGTGTTTGGAGAATTTCTGACCCTGCTGGGAGGGATCTATTTCTTTATCAGAGGGGTAAGTGCTTTAGACTGTCTCCTGTCACTTGATAATGTTGTCCCAGCATGTGTGTCCAGGGCCACACCCATTACCGGTACCAGAAGGTGGACACCCAATCCCATAATTAGAAGAGCCCCCATTTCATTGCTACCATTCAGGCAAGGCAAAGGGGAGAGGGCCCAAAAATGGAATTCCAGTGGCCAAGGCGAGTGGCAGCCCCTAATCTCTTCCCTCTGAGAGTTTTTTTTTTTTTTAATGGTATTTATTAACCGCTTACTATGTGACAGGCACCATACCTGGGGTAGATACAAGATAATCAGGTTGGACAGATTCCATGTCCCACATGGGGTGCACAGTCTTAATCCCAATTTTATAGATGAGGTAACTGAGGTACAGAGAAGTTAAATGACTTGCCCAGGGTCACACAGCAGACAAGTGGTGGAGCCGGGATCAGAACCCAGATTCTCCGACTCCCAGACTCGTGCTCTTTCCACCAGGCCATGCTGCTTCTCTGAGTGCAACTGTCTATTGTGGCTTCCTTGCAGATACAGTATTTCCTGCAGAGGCAACCATCCTTGAAGACTTTGTTCGTCGACAGCTACAGTGAGGTGCTTTTGTACGTTCCCCTCCCATTTCTATTTTAAACACAAGGACTGCTAAGATAAGGCTAAATCTGGGCTTCGCTGGGTCTCTTTCCCTCCTAGCGATACTCACAAGGTTAATTTCTGATTAGGGACACATCCAGTTTGAATTGCTCCATCTCAGCAGCATCCCCTGCGTACAGTTATTGAGGTGGGCGCTCTGTAAAAGGAACCTGGGGATTTAACAACAATTAGAGAAGGCCCCCATTCTTACCTTCATAGAGTTTGTGAACTAAGTTGCCGCCACTCCTACGCTGAACTGGTCTCTTCCTGCTCTCCGGCCCCTAGGCAATCTCACTCGGACCATTTCAGCTAATCATCATCATCATCAATCGTATTTATTGAGCGCTTACTATGTGCAGAGCACTGTACTAAGTGCTTGGGAAGTACAAATTGGCAACAAATAGAGACAGTCCCTACCCGACAGTGGGCTCACAGTCTAAAAGGGGGAGACAGAGAACAAAACCAAACATACTAACAAAATAAAATAAATGGAGCTGGCACTGGGTGGCATAGAGCTGTACTAGGCATTAGGGGTTATGAGCATAGAACAAGAAAAGGCAAGGTATGTTTTCAAGAATCATGTAATCTGTTTAAGGCCTATTCAGAAACACTAACTTAATGAAGCTATTCTAGACAGTATGTTCATGATTAATATTGAAATTAATAGGAGTGAGATTAGACCAGAGGGGAAGGGGCCAAGCACAGGGCCTGCATCAGGCCAGAACACCTCCAGGCAACCTGGCTTCAGTGACCCAAAATGCCCAGGAAGGATTGATCTACTGAGCCTTTTCCCCACTAACTCCCTCACACTGGCTGTGGGGGTAAAATGGAACTGTTTCAGCCAGAAGGACTAATAGGCAGGAGTTTGATTTCTTCTGCAGCTACTACAAACCAGTCAGTCTCATTTGCATGAGTGATTGTTTTCCCCCAGCCATATGTCACACACACAAGATTTAGGGAAACCATGAACAGATCAGAAAATTTTACTTTAGGGGATAGTCAATTCCTTTTTTGGCAGAACCACAGTTTCAAATTGCTGCCTTCTGAGGCCACACTGAATATCCTGCTGACTGTGGTGCTGAGGCATCCACTTGGAAAATTCCGGGGGGAGCCTGTGGCTCTGGAAGTGTAAACGGTGCCCACCAAATGAATCCATACTCTAGGTACTACTAGTACTACTACTAATAATGGTATTTAAGTGCTTACTATGTGTCAGACACTGTACTAAGTGCTGGGCTTAATACAAGCAAATTGGGTTGGACACAGTCCCTGTCCCACCTGGGGCTCACAGTCTCAATCCACGTTTTACAGATGACGTTACTGAGGCCCAGTGAAGTGATTGGCCCAAGGTCACACAGCAGACAGGTGGTGGAGGCAGGATTAGAACTCATGACCTTCTGATTCCCAGTCCCGTGCTATGCCACGCTGCTTTCCTGCATGAGACAAACACAGTCTTCAGGGTCAGGACCAATCCAGCTCCTTCTGTCCCTTTCTCTCTTTCTTTCCTCTGTCTGTGGATGTTTGTCTCTTTCAGCTTTATCCAGTCTCTGCTCCTCCTCATCTCGGTGGGATTCTACTTCAGTGGCCAGAAGGTGTACGTGGCTTTCATGGTGTTGTCTCTGGCCATGGGCTGGACAAACATGCTGTACTACACCCGTGGCTTCCAGCAGATGGGCATTTATGCTGTCATGATTGAAAAGGTCAGTCGGGGAGTAGGGGCCCCTTAGACCTTTTCCCCAGCCCTGGTCCCAGATGGGCTGGCCAACAGCTCTGGAAATGTGGATAATATGACTCAGCTACCTCCCACACTCTAGGTTGAGCTGGAAAAATATGGGATGGGACACAGTCCTCCTACAGAACCCCAGATAGAGCCCCCCGAGAGGCCAAAAGAACCCTCCCACACTTGTCCCCAGAGAAAGAGAACCTGACTAGATATCTCCGTGCCCTCTGATTAAATTCAATCTTGACTCCCTTTAATACCCTGAGAGTATATCTATTGCCCTTCCTTCTTTGTAAATGCAGGCTTTGAGAATGGCAAGTCTCATTTCAGTTTGGGTCAGGGTTCAAACTATATCTCTTGTGACAGCTCTGCCCTACCATTGCATAGTCTGGGATGCCTTGGGGGCTGGGTTGTCAGAGAGAACAGAACTGTCTTTCTTGCAGATGATCCTGAGAGACCTATGTCGCTTCATGTTTGTCTACAGTGTGTTTCTATTTGGATTCTCCACAGGTAATCTTAGGCTTTCCTGCTCATTCCTCAGGCTCCAGGGAGATGGGGCCCCACCTGTCTGTTGTCTGGCGATATTTCCATTGGCTAAACAGATAAGATTCAGCTGGTGTTTCCTCCCTCTATGAATGGCAACTCATTGTGCCGAGTGTGACAGGCCACAGAAGTGGAACATTTTCACCCTTGCTGGGGGCTGGCATGGAGGGAGAGCTATGTGGTTAGAAATGAGGCTCTTCAGGGTGAGGGAATTGTTTCTACTTCCCGAATCCCAGGGCCTGAACAAGCTGAAAACCAGAGAGGAATCATCCCTGTGGTGCTCATAGCCTTCCATTTCCTATATTCTGGGTAGCGTATGGCAGCCCCTAGAGTTGGATGAATGGCACTCTCAGAGCCTGGGGACAGGAAACGGGAGGTGAGGGCCCAACTAGTTGGCCCAACTTGATGTGGGTTCTTACCTATTTGGAATTTTTTGAGCACCCTCTGTACCCAGAGCACTTTACTAGGAAGTGGTTTGACTGGGAGAGTACAAAGTAGAAGCCGCGGTCTCTGTCCTCCAAGAGCTTACAACTTTCCATCTATGTTGCTTTCCCGTTGGCTCTAGCGGTGGTGTCCCTGATTGAAGGTGGAAAAAACAACACAGAATGTACCTGTCTGTGGCAGGGGAAACGAGGCAACACCTGTAAGCCTTCTTCCCCTTCCTATAACAGCCTGTACTCCACCTGCCTGGAGCTCTTCAAGTTCACTATTGGCATGGGAGATCTGGAGTTCACCGATAACTATGATTTCAAATTTGTCTTCATCATTCTCTTGCTCTCCTACGTGATCCTGACATATATCCTCCTGCTAAACATGCTCATCGCCCTGATGGGGGAAACAGTGAACAAGGTCTCGCAAGAAAGCAAGAACATCTGGAAACTCCAGGTCTGTTGGCTCTTTCCCATCTTCCTGATATTAGCAGAGCTCTGTGGGCTGGGGCTGGCACTAAATTCCTTTCCCTGGTGGTTGGTCAGGCCCAGTCTGAGCTTGGTGCTCCATTAATTGCTTTCAGGGCATGCAAAACTGAATTAAGGGGATATTGCCTGATTAGTCACTTACAGAATTAAGAGCAAATGAGCACTAATAACCAGTGAAAAGGCCTTTAGAGGAGAGTGAGAAGCTGTAACCAGAGGAGAAATGGAAAGTTTGTTCTAATAGTAGAAAAACGCCAGTGGGCTTTAGGATAGGCAGGGAACTCAAGTCCCAGGTTGACAGGTAGACATCAAAGTCTAGCGTAAATGGCATTTTCTAGTACAGGTGCCAGGATATTCTTCTATTTTCCCTTCTGTCAGAGTGTGTGTGTGTGTGTGTGTGTGTGTGTGTGTGTGTGTGTGTGTGTGTGTGTGTGTGTGTGTACACATACGTAAGAGGAAAAGCAGAAAATCCAGCCTCCCAACTCTGAACCCCTAATCATGTGTGCCCTCTCCTTAGCCTGGAGATGGAATCACTGAAGACAGGTTGGAAACCTGTTGATTTTTCCTGGCACTTTGTCTCCCAACACTGAGTCTTGTTCTCTGTCTCATGAATTCTTCTGCCCCAACCTGAACCTTCTCCTAGCACCCCCATCCCAAACTGCTAATGGTCACTCCTCCTAGAAGGAAACAAAGGCGGGAGTGTTCCAGCCCGGCCAGACCCCACAGGGCCTTGCGTCCTTGGAGGCAGAGAGAGGAGTTTGTGTGGATAGCATTTTCTCTGTCTTCTGCATTTCCCTTTGTAGAGAGCCATCACCATCCTGGACATTGAAAAGAGCTTCCTGAATTGCATGAGGAAAGCATTCCGCTCGGGAAAGCTGGTCCAGGTGGGCTACACGCCTGATGGAAAGGACGATTACAGATGGTGCTTTAGGTAAACCCCCTTTCCTGGGCCATTCATTACCCGCAACTCTGTGGGCAGCAGCAGGGCATCCCAGCCCTACTGCTGGACAGACAGAGAGCCCAACAGGCTGCGGGGCAGAAGTCAGGGCTCCCCAGTTGCCTCAAGGCAAACACTGGCGGTCCCCTACAATTTGGCAATATGGGGGCTGGATTGGGGTCCCCAGGGCCAGCCTGAGACTTTTAGCTGTCCTGAAGTGAGGGAAGAATAGTTTGCCCCCTTCCTGGGTACACAGCATAATGTAATGACATCATATACAAGCCCACCCAAACCTAGTGTATTTTTCTAGAGGGAACCCCTGACCGTCCTCATTCAGAGCCAGTTCATTCCCCTCGCAACTCTCCATTCACACAAGCATCATTTCCAACCCAGACTGAGGGAGGCAGGGCACTTTCAAATTTTCAACAGCTGCCACTTTCTGTGACAAGTGTGCACGACATCTGAAGCTGCCTCTCCCTCCCACCCCCCTGCCCCCGCATCCCCCATAGTTTAGGGAAGTTAAAGTGAAAATCCATAGTGAAATGGTTGAATGGCTGATGAGAAGAGGATAAAATTCCTGTATCCCAGTTGAAATATTTATATTCCTTTTTGCATCTACAGCTAATTTTTCAGAGTGTAAGAGACTCTATTCCAGCCAGACTTCTGGGTCCTCAATCTGAGTTTGGTTAGATAACCTGGGTAGATTTGGGTAGATAAAGACTCTTTATCACTATTAGTATAGTAACTGAAGGCAGAAGATTCTATATGCCCATCCTCCTGGAGATTTTCTAAGAACCCAGAGAAATCTAAATTAGCATTTCACATCATTTTGCAACAACCAAATGCTCTGCTCCTGTAACACCTGAGAACGAGACATGCCATTACCACTTAGACCACCTTAGTAGAGTTTCTCTATCAAAATTATTCCATTAGTCTTAATCTACCTGTTGCAAAAATCTACATAATATTCAAAGGGTTTCACATATGTGGGTGGAACCAAATAATGCCCCCATCTGAAAAGTGATTACCGCCGGGGCCAGAAGAAATCGAGTTCCAGTACAGAGGACACATTTTCCACATTAAAATCTTACTCTTTCATCACCCAGTTTCTTTTCAGACTCACTGAATTTCTTCCAATCACTATTCTGACTTATCAGTCTCCCTGTGGGATTTCATTCTTGCAATTCTCTCTACAGAGTCGATGAAGTAAATTGGACCCATTGGAACACCAATCTAGGCATCATCAACGAGGACCCTGGAAACAGTGAAGGGATTAAACGCACCTTGAGTTTTTCTTTGAGGTCTGGCCGAGGTGAGAACCCCAGGACCACAAAATAGCCTGGTTCTTGCCATATTCCATCAGGGTGGGCCATCCCCACGTTTTCGTGTCTGAATTTAAACCAAAGGCAGAGGTGTGGGAAGGGGGGATTAGCCCCAACAGGGAATATTGTAGTGATAATCATCAGGCCCAAGGAACAACTCTCATCCAACTAGTCCGTTTTCCCTTCTCTACATCCTTTGCTCAGCCTACACTACAAACATTTACCTGAATAGGTGATGTAATAATAATGATCATAGTATTTAAGTGCTTACTATGTGCCAAGCACTAAAATCTCTACAAAAAGGAGACTTCCCAGTCTAGCAGTCCAAAAAGTATTGTCTGCCCCCATCTAGTAATAATAATAATAGTGGAATATAAGTGCTTATTATGTGCCAAGCATTGTACTAAGCACTGCGGTAGATACATGATAATTGGGTCCCACGTGGGGATCACAGTCTAAGGAAGAGGGCGAACAGGTATGGAACCCCATTTGGCAGATGAGGGAACTGAGGCCCAGAGAAGTTAAGTGACTTGCCCAAGGTCACAAAGCAGGCAAGTGGCAGAGCTGAGATTAGAACCCAGGTCCTCTGACTCCCAGCACCATGCTTTTTCCACTAGTACACACTGTTTCCATTGACCTAGAAAAGAAAGCATGATACTATTTGTCCCAAAATCCCCATTCCAGGATCCACGAGAAGCCTACCCCCTACCTAAACACAACATGTAGAATATTTGATCTGTGTCTGAGTTGATACCTACTTCATACAGCAGTGGTCTGTAGCCTTTTGTCCTTTCTAAAACCAAAGGTCTTAAAGGTCCCAAGCCATTGAACTGCAGTAGAAATAGACCTTGTTGAGATTAGATATTGCTACAGTGCCATTTTGCTCACCAACAGACACACGCAGAATAGTTGATCTGTGTCTCCAAGTTGTACCCTTTACATTTGTTGGGATCTGTAGTCCTTTGTCATTGCTAAAGCCAAAGGCCTTTAAAGTCCCAAGCCCTTGAGCTGCAGAAGGGCTTTCTCTTTCTGTAGGAACATAGGAACAGGGTTCCCTTAACTCTGTGAATGGGTGAGGTGAAAAACAAACCATAAGTGCTAAATAAATATTAACAGTTCAGCAAGGCCTTAATACAGTGCTCTGCACACAGTAGAGCACTCATGTACCACTGATTGAAGAGAGCATCTAGGCCAAGACAAGGGAAAGGGAGGAAGGAAGCTTTTTTAAGAACGTCCTGTCTCCAACAAATGTTCTGGAACCTCTCGACTCTCTCTGTGGCCACTGGTCTCCTAGGCGGGCTGGGACCTGGAAACAGAATTTCTGTTTTACAACACAAATCACTGATTCCACCTCCTGAATATCTTACCCCTAAATCCAAATGCAATATGTATAGCTCCTGTCAGGAGGGATGTCCCAGCTTCTCCAAATAAGCACATCAATCAGGGAGGAGAAGAGAACATTCCACCAAGTGTACTGAAGCCAAGGGAACTCAGAGGAAGGGAGAAGGCTAGGGATGGCACCTCTCTGATGATGGCACCTCTTTTAGACTGTGAGCCCACTGTTGGTTAGGGACTGTCTCTGTTGCCAATTTGTACTTCCCAAGCACTTAGTACAATGCTCTGCACATAGTAAGCGCTCAATAAATACGATTGATGATGATGAAAAGTGCAGTTAGTTGAGCAGGCATGAAGCCCCTCCTGCAAAAAAGATGATTCCCTGCAGTCAAGATGGTCTGCAGAGGGCCTCTCCTGAGAATGTCCTGTGCACCTTCGAGTTGTGCCTGTTTACCCTCCGGGCTGGAAAGAATTTAGTCTACTGTAAAATGACCTTCCCTGTTCTGCTCACAACCCAGCTTCACGTGAGGAGATGCCCAATTAGATCATGCTGCCCCTCTCAAAAAGGGGAGGAGATGCCACTCTGAATTATATGAGCTAAACTTGAGGATTACTGACTTGTAACTCAGGCCAGTTCTAAAATATTGTGAATCCCTGGAGGAACTTGGGGTCTGTGTCTAATTCTCACTTGTATACTCTTTTGCAGCACTTAGTACGGTGTTCTGCACACAGAATTTAATAAATATTATTACTAATAAACATGGTGACCCATTAGAACCCAATTAATTTATCTTATTTACAAGAGTTTCCATAATGTCCAGGAAACAAAGATTGAGCTATAGGGGGGACCCCAGTCTTTTCCTCAACCTGACTGGCTTTCTGTGAGACACATGAGAGTGAAGAGGACTGAAAATTGGGGTGAGGGTCATTTGTCCCATAGAGAGCACGGCCCTGCAGGGCCATGACAATTCATTGCCTGGGGGGCCAATGTTCTGTCATCCCAGTTAGAGGCAAATATGAAGTTGCTTTTAGGAATGCTTTGGGGGCAGTAGGCCCGTGAGGGAAAATCCCCAAGAAGTTTAGATTGTCTAAAATTCCCCTGGAAAGTTGCCTCTGCCATCCCGAGTTACCTGTCACCCAAAGTCTGAGTCTCCCAGTCCCCGAGGGGAACAAAGTCAGGGGCCTACTGGCAGGCCATTCACTTTCAGGATGCTAAAGGTTGGGATTTCTAATGAATAGAAAAGATGGTCAAATTCAGTAGGGTTTAATGCTGTGTTGCTGATTTAAATATATGTGGCTGGAATACTTCAACGAGACTAGAAATTACCATGTTCTCTGCGGCAGCTCAACAGCTTGTTTTTATCAGACTGTAGCAGGCCTGAGATAGCAAGAAGGGACTAAGGCAGAGCTGTTGATCCTGGTGGTTCTAAATACTGTTTTAAAAATGTGGATATTTATCACAAGAACACTTCTGGCTGATTATTATAACTCATTTTATGTTTAAATCCTATTCGCTTACATATTTTGTATAATTTACACAGATTGAAGCTAAATGTTTTCAAGACCCATGCAACTGACCACTGAAGCCCAGAATTTTCTTGTCATTGAGAATCATATAAGGACATTTATGGTTCTGGTTGAATAAATGTTTTCTTTGCTGTCCCCACATTTATTATCAACCATTTTAACTGGGTGGGAAGGAAGAGACCGGGGGAAAGAACTGGAGGTGAGAGAGGATTCAGTGAATGGTGGATTGTGTAGGGGGAAAAAGGTTCTGTTTACTCAGTGTGAGACAGATGGGTTCAGAAAGTCATTAAAAATAATTATTATTATGGGATTTGTTAAGCACTTACTTGTCAAGCCCTGTTCTAAGCCCTGTCCCAGATGCCACATAGTCTGAGTGGGAGGGAGGACAGGCACTGCATCCGCATTTTACAGACGAGGAAATTTAGGCCCAGAGAAGTTAAGTGACTTGCTCCAGGTCTCACAGCAGGGAACTTGCAGAGCTGGGTTTAAAACCCAAGTCCTCTGACTCCCGATCTTTGCTTTTTCCACTAGGCCCTGCTGTGACTCCTCTCATGAGGGATCAGAACATTTCCCCATACGGATGTATTCCGTTTCCCTTCACGGCATCCTTGGAAGGCCAGGAAGGGCAGTTTTATATAGAGAAATGGAGATCCATGGATTCTCATGGAGACTAAGTGACTTTTCCATGGGCTCGCAGAGAGTCAGTAGTAGATTTGAAGGAGCCTGGAGAGATTAATCAGCAGACACAGATGAGATATGTTCTGCTGCTACCAAGGAGGAGATTGACATAACATGGGAGCTCCCTCCAGCTATTTCCTTAGCTCTTAGTGGTACTTGAAACTGAACACAATGGTTTCTCTGTTTTTCTTTTTCCAGAATCATTAATTCCACTTTCCATATAAGTTTCAGGGAAAAACTGGAAGACCTTTCCTCTGGTTCCACTTTTAAGAGACGGAAGCACTCGAGAAAGGCCAACTCCCCATCCCGAAGAAATCAGGCTAAGGCCTTTTTCAGGCTCACTTAAGCCAGAAGATGCTGAAGTGCAGAAGGTGTCATTTATTTTAGAAGATAAATGTTCAGAGGAGTGAAGGACACTGTGCCAAATTCAGACCTAACATCCCTGGGTCTAGTTAGGTAATCATGAGTTGGGATAAGGCCCCAAGCTCCAAGGCCAACCCTTCCCTAAATACCTCAGTAAGGGCATATTTACTCTGGCCTTGGACCCAAAAATCAACATTTTTCCTCCAAGAGAAAATGACTTTCCATCATTAGTTGGGAAGGCATGAGGATAGCTTATACATACAATATATATCTATATACACCTTTATATGTACACAAGCACATATCGTTTATGTATTAATATACACACACTTACCTATTTAGATGAAATGCAGGTCCAAAGAAAAAGTTTCAAAGTCCCCAGGATCTCATTTGCCTTCTTAGGTGTTCTTGACCCTGATAGGTTGGTATCTTGAGGTTGGTTTCATTAAGCAAAACTAACTTGCCCACGGTGAGCTCTCTCCAGACAAGGATCCGAACAGGGGAGACTATTGGAAAAGAGTTGGCAAACATTTCTGGCCTGGATCATCGTATCAGATTGGCCCAGGGTTGGACCTCTTCTGAAAAGTCCAATCTTCTCTCCCTGCCCTCAGTGGAAGCTAGAATTCATTCATTCAATAGTATTTATTGAGCGTTTACTGTGTGCAGAGCACCGTACTAATCACTTGGAAAGTACAATTTTGGCAACAAATAGAATGAGTCTAGAAAGGAAAAAATCCCTGGGCTGGATCTGTTTAGTCTTGAGAGGTTGGAGTGGGTGCTTACCCCAGTCTCTCAAACATTAGCATTCAGCCCAGAAATAATCTAGTGTAAAATGAAGCTCCTAAAAAGAATTAGCCAAAATATCACCTTCCCAGCCCGATCCCACACAGAGCAAGACCATAAGCAAGCCAGCCTGGTTCCAAGCCCTGCAAGCCGACAGGCTGGTAATAATAATGATACTTGTGGTACTTGTTAGCGCTTACTATGTGTCAGGAACTGTACTAAGGTGGATGCAAGTAAATTGGGTTGGACTCAGTCCCTGTTCCACATGGGGCTCACAGTCTTAATCCCCATTTTACAAATGAGGAAACTGAGGCTCAGAGAAGTGAAGTGACTTGCCCAAGGTCACACAGCAGCCTTGGTAAACTGGGTTTAGAACTAGGTCCATCTGACTCCCAGGACCATGCTGTATCCACAAGGCCACACTAGGGTAGGTTGAAAACCTGGCCCCCCAGTTATCAAGTCCTGGCCTCTGGCCCCCTCAGCACACAGAGACTTGGCTCCCTCCCGCCCTGCAACCCACCCTTTGATGGCAGAGACTGGCTGAGTCCAGCTGTCTGAGCTATCCCTCCTGGTTCTGGCCTGAGCTCAAGAAGCAGGGAGTAGTCTCAAGTTCAAAGGTGAGTACTGACTCTCTCCAAGTGCTCCTCTTCTTTCAGGCAAGAAGCTTCTGGTCCTTTCTGACAAGGAAATTTGGCCATATCTAGGGTGGGTGGGTTAGAAGGTACAAAATCCAATGAAGTTTCAGCATATCTGAAGGTCTTTTGAACAACAAGAATAACAGGAAAAAAGGGGACATTTTATGGACATTTACAATGTAATTGTATCTATAGAATGCACTGTCAGTTTTTTAGTGTAAATGTAGTTATTGGTGTCATTTTGCTATGTGTTTAGCTCACTTACTAGCTTTGTGCAAAGTGAAGTGGAAAATGGAGGCAATTCTCTAATTCAGTCCCCCAAGATCTGCTTTTGAGGAGAACAAGGTTCTTTTGGCTTGAATGATCCAGACTGGCTGTCTACACTAAATAAATTGACTGAATAATGACAACTTTTTACTTTTCTTGGCTTGTGAAGACATCTAAATACTAAGTAGAAAAACAGAGAAACGGGTTGTTCAATCCCACTTTCTGCAATACCCAAAAGTGACACAGCTACCTAATTCCCAAGTTCTGGCAGACCTAGAATCCCCCTGATATTTGACCAACCACCCTTTCCCTACCTTCAAGCCCTACTAAAATCAATCACCTCCAAGAAGTCTTCCCTGACTAGGCCCTCATTTCTCCTGTTTGCCCTCCCTTCGGTATCTTCTATGCACTTGGGTCTTATAAGCTGTTAATAGTCACCCCTTCTCCAGACCCACAACACACATATATATATCCTTAATACTCTCCCATCTCTCCTATCTGTAATTTATTTTGATGTCTTTTCCCCCCTAGACTGTAAGCTCCTTGTGAGCAGGGAACAGGTCTACCAACTCTACTGTACTCTCCTAAGTGCCTAGTAATGTGCTTGGCCCATGATAAACACTCAATAAATTGTAATGATTGATTGAAATGAAATTGAAATTTATATTATAAATTACTCATTCATTCATATTAATGTCTCTTCCTCTAGATTGTAAGGTCGTTATGGGCAGCAAACATGCCTGCTAATTCTGTTGTGCTGTACTCTCCCAAGTGTTTAGTACAGTCCTCAGCACATAGTATGCACTTAATAAATGTGATTGATTGATTGCTATTAATCCCACTGCCATGCTGGCAGGGGAGCCAGCCCCATAATAATTGGCAAAACAATTATCACCTTTGGCCATGACTCCTGTTTTCCTCAAGGTTTGAACCTCAGAGACCATAAGGCAGAGTGGGCGGTCCTCTTGGCAACAGGAAATTAATGCTCATGATTGAGGACATAGGTTACCTTAACTCTCTTCAACCTCTAACTAAATGCCTCCTCCCTTTTAGTTCCAGGGTACAATAGACTTTGTGAACCAAGGGGAGGAGTAAATTAGGCAGGTGATGGGCCCTCCCATAGACACTTAGAGCCCTCCCACCACTTCCTGGGCCAATGAAAAGACCAAGTGTGCTGGCATGTTGTTCTGGAATCACCAGTCCTCACTTCCTGACTGCAGCATTGCCAGAACAACAGCCAGAAGTTGATGTACCATTGCATTAAAAGCTGAAAGTTGGGAAAATAAACAATTACTATTTATTGGGATTTTTTTAAAAAATCATGTTACAAAGCAATGATTCCCTCTCTGGCATTTCCTCATATTACCATCGATTATTCTTTTATGGTGCTGTAGGTCACTAACGCTAAATCCTGCTCAACAAAAGCATGCACAACCCCACGTATGCCAAATTCAGTTCAATAAGTCAATAGAGAGTACAAATACACGACAGGTGCCTCATCTGGGTAAATACTCATGGGGTCTGGCTTCCCAGGGGCTGGTTTATAGTGTACTATTTGCATGAGAAAAGAGGAATTTGGCCACAAGTGGCAGAACCTTTCCCAGAAAACTTGAGGCCCAGGCAGAAATAACAGGTGTCTCTGGGGCCTGAGGCCACCAGCGAGCAGGAAACTTCTGGCCCTTCTCTTTCATACGTGGGAGGTGATTATGTCCAGTTCATCTTGATCCTCCATACCTGTGATTGCGTCTGGAAAAAAAAAATCCCCCTTGTATGTTTTCAGGGTATCTGCAGGAGCATTCCTGGGATTTGAGAAAGGGGACACCTTCGCTCAGAGGTACTGAGAGCTTGAGAGCGGCTGGTTTTACTGGTCAAATGGGTAAGCCTCTGGCCACCCCCTGGGGCACAAGGGGTCAAAGGGAGCCAGTCACCAGAGGGCTGGGCCAGGCTGGGGCTTGTTTCTGAGAAAGCCAAAGCCACAGAAATTCCCATGACACAGTTTAAAGGAAATGTACACAACGGAACAGGGGAAATTTGGGGGTTTGGCTGGAAAGGAACTTCTGTTTATCAAATCCAGCTCCTCTGCTCGTGATTCTAGTCCTAAAGGTCCCCAATCCGCCCCTGCTTCAGGCTCCCAGCACCCTGAATCCGACCCCGAGCCTTATTACCTGGTGCTCCTCTAGGTACTGGGATGAGATCCTCAATGATCCCCACAACCCGGCTTGTAGAGTTGCTCTGTTGCCCCACTTCATTCACCCTGCAAATGACAGTCACAAAGGGGAAACAGGGAAGAGCCGTGAGAGCCATGGAAGATGTAACACAGAAAACAGGGACAGTCTGCCACTGCCTGCATGTAAAGAAGGGTCTATACTAGCGGTGGACCACACCCTGGCAGGGAGTTTCCCTCTGGCTCACCAAGTGACATGGAAGTGGCTGCACTTTCAGTGGTGGCAGTTCTAACCGGCTCTGAGCCTGCGGATGGAGCCTCAGCATGCCCCAGCCTCTGCCTTTTTAGACTGTGATCCCACTGTTGGGTAGGGACTGTCTCTATATGTTGCCAACTTGTACTTCCCGAGCGCTTAGTACAGTGCTCTGCACACAGTAAGCGCTCAATAAATACGATTGATTGATTGCCTGATCTGGCAGCTCCGGTAGCCAGAATATGCTGGGATGGCCAAGTGCATTTCTGGACATCCTTCCTGCAAATTCTTGTGCCCAAGAAGGAAACAAACAAAAGGAGCCCGAGGATTCTGCCTCTTTGGGACTCTGGAGTCCCAGAGTTCTCTGGACTCTTGCTCATGCTGTAAATCTGAATTATAAACGAACCAGCTGAGGCTCTGATGTTGGGAAGATTTTTCCGGTGAGAGGGATGGATTGTGAGCCTGTTGGAGTTGCCAGGTTAAAATGTCGCCATTCCTCTAGCAGGAAAGTCTGTTTCGGATTCAAGGAGGCTGGTCCCACAGCCAACCCTAGTGCAACTCTCCAGTTGGAGGGCTGCAGCTGTGCTCCTGGATAGCCATTCTGTGCCCACATGGGGCCCGAGTGAAGGCCTCCTTTCTGGGCCCTTTCTTCCCTCCGGGTCTCTGCTGTCTTGCCCTCTCCCACCTGCAGTTGAGAGGCAGAGACAGGGAAAGGAATTCCACAAGAAAGAGGTGTGGGAAGAAGCACCTATTTTCGAAGACCCCACTAACCTACCGTAAACAGGTTCTTCGATCTTCCTTATTAGAACGGCTCCATCCGACAAACATATCTGAGTGAATTTTTGTTTTTTGTAAATAATGCAGCCAGGATCTTGGCAAACATCTTTCTAGATCCAGGATGGTGATGGCTCTCTGGGAATGAGAAAATAATGGATAAGCAATGGAAAAACAGCCTTGATGGTGGGTGGGGTTCCAGCAGGGACAGGTACAACAAAAAGGGACCAGAAACTTTTCTAATAGAAGTAATGTGGCTTAGTGACTCCCTCAGGCCTGGGAGTTAGAGGGTCATGGGTTCTCATCCCAGCTCCACCACTTGTTAGTTGTGAGACTTTCTGTCCCAGTACCTAGAACAGTGCTTGTCACATAGTACGTGCTTAACATTTAAAAAAAAAAAACAAAACACCCCCCCCAAAAAAACCCATCTTGGACCTAATGTCCATGAACTGATCTAAACTGGTTTGGAGCCCAATTTCTCTAATACTACTAATTTAATAAGCTTGGGGTCTATTCATTAATTTGTCCAAATTTATATAGCTATATTTTCTACCCACACTTCTGTGATGACTATTTTCATAAGCTAAATACCTACTGTGTGAAAAAGTGTCCTTTGTTTTGAATTTGCAAATTTCAATGGGGACACCCTTGTCCTTGGGCTGTGGGATTTGGTGAATAGCAATTCTGCATTTAATCTTCATCATTTTGTAAACTCCAGTGACATCCCATCTCCAGACCAGAGTCCAGATTTTTCCAGTCTGACCTATGTAGATTGCTTCATCCCAGACTGAGTTGCTGTTCCTTTCTGTTCCTGCAATGGCTATGTAATAGCCTTCCAGGCTGCTACCCACTAGACTATACTGCTGCTTCTCCCCATGCTGGTCTAGATGACAGCAAAGGGCAGAAAAAGGGAGTTTGCTCTTGGGGAAGTAACTTTCCAGCAAACCTTACTCCCTCAATTCCAGGGCGTATAGTAAAATTTGGTATTTTCTGGGCAAGGTCAAGCTTGAGAGGGGGAGCTGGACTGGGAAACCCTAGACAGTACCTGGATCTGCTAGAGTGAATGCTCCTAGAATGCAGGGATCATGTCTACTTATTCTACTCTCCAAAGCACTTAGTACTAAGCTTTGCAGAAAGTAAGGGCTCAATGAATACCATTAATTGATTGGCATTCTACTTGCTTGGAAATCAGATCCAGTTAGAGAATATTGCATGAAGTACAGGAATCACTGGTCCTTTGTCTTATCTCCCATGAGCCCTGAAATGTTCATGTTAGGGTTTCCCGGTAGTGGTTACTGAGTCAGTTTGCTGAAAGGGTCCTGGGACAGTCTGGGGTTAGGGTTAGTCATTCTGACACGTGATTAACTTTAACACTTACTAAGGCCTTTGTGGTCCAGATTGATTCTGAGGCTGCCAGGGTGCCTTGGGTACAGTTAAAAATAACAATAATTATTGCGGCATTTGCTAAGCACTTACTATGTGCCAAACACTGTGGTAGATATAGGCTGGACGTAGTCCTTTGTCCTACATGGGGCTCATAGTCTATGATGGAGGAAGAACAGGCATTTTATCCTTGTTTTATAGATGAGGTAACTAAGGCACAGAGACTTGCCCAAGGTCACACAGCAGACAAGTGGCAGAGCCGGGATTAGAACCCAGATCCTTCTGACTCCCAGGCCTGGCTCTTTCCACTAGGCCATCCTGCTTCTCTAGTTCTAGTCTGGGATGATTTCAGAATCCCAGGATACCCCTCTGTAAAAAAAAATAAATAAAATCCTCAGAGGATCTCAGAATTAACTTGTCTGAGGGAGACCTTCTAGAGCAAGGTTCTGGTGGCCTAGCTGATACAGCATGCGCCTGAGTCAAGAAGACTTCTAATCCCAGCTCTGCCACCTGTCAGCTGCATGACCTTGGGCAAATTACTTAACTTCTCTGTGCCTCAGTGACTGCATCTGTAAAATGGGGATTAAGACTGTGAGCCCCTTGTGGTACAGGGGCCGTGTCCAATTTAATTAACTATCCCAGCACTTAAGACAATGCTTGGCACATAGTAAGTACTTAACAAGTACCATTATTATTATTATTATTGCACAAAGAAATAACTTCTTAATGGACAGCTGTACTTCCATACTTTTTTAGCCAGGTGTCATAGGCAGACAGCTGAAAATGGCTGTATTCTCTCTCCCTGCCCTGGTAGTGTGGGCAAACTCCTGCTGTGCAGGCCCTTGAATGAGACTTCCTACTGACAATGATGACATCATCATCATCATCATCATCAATCGTATTTATTGAGCGCTTACTATGTGCAGAGCACTGTACTAAGCGCTTGGGAAGTACAAATTGGCAACATCATCTCTGCAGAACAGCCACATCCTGAACAAAGACCTGACCAAGGACACTAAGATCTCTCCTCCAAGCAGCCACAGCTGGCTTGGCCCACTGAACAACGTCCGGGACCGAGATCTCCCTGAGGACACTAACAGCTCTCCTCCAAGCAGCCACAGCCTGGACAGAGACCTGCCCGGGGACATTGAGATCTCTCCGCTGAGTGCCCTCAGCCAGGACAGAGATCTGTCCAAGGCTGCAGAGATCTCCTTGCAGATCTGCATCAGCCAAACTCCTTCAGCCGAGAAGCAGCTATTCCTTCATTTTCCCTCTTCCCACACCCTGGTCTGAATCCACAGTAGAGAACACAGAACAGGTGTGGCTGACACCCCAGTGAAAACCCGGATTATTACATAAGCATCAATCAAACCCTCTGTTTACTCCTAAGTAGTTGTCTCTTCACTCTCCAAGGATTTGCATAAAATACAGCAGTTTTTTTCAGGAAACCATCAGATTAAGCAGTTATTGCTGTTAATAACCTTACCCTTAAACTGCTCCAACTTCATCATGTCGCCTCAATCCTCACCCTCCAATCAGCCCTTCCCCACCCAACCTTCCCAGCAACTTGCCCCCTCTTCCTAACAAGCCCTCCCCATCCTCACCATCCAACATCATTACGAAAATCCACCCTTTCCTCTCCATCCAAACTGCTACCACGTTAATCCAAGCATTTATCCTTTCCCACCTGGATTACTGCATCAGGTTCTTTGCTGCCACCCTGCCTCCTGTCTCTCCCCACTCCAGTCTGCACTTCACTCTGCTGCTAAGATCACTTTTCTACAAAAATGTTCAGGTCATGTTTCCCCACTCCTCAAGAACCTCTAGTGGTTACCCATCCACTTCCACATCAAACAGAACCCCCTTACGTGGACTTCAAAACAATCACCTTGATCACTCCTACCTTACCTCACTGCTTTCCTACTTACAACCCAGCCTGCACCCTTCACTCTTCTAATACCAATCTACCCACTGTATCCCGATCTCAACTATCTCACTGGTGACTTCTTGCCCATATCTCACTTGTGTTCCTCCTCTTGTTGAAATACCCTACCTTTTCATATCCAACAGACAAAAACAATAACAACAATAATAGTGGTATTTGCCAAGCACTATGTTCCAGGCACTATACCAAGCGCTGGGGTGGATACAGGCAAATCAGATTGGACACAGCCCCTGTCCCACGTGGTGCTCACAATCTCAATCCCCATTTTACAGATGAGGTAACCGAGAACCGAGGTAACAGAGGAGGACCAGAGGAAGTGAAATGACTTGCCCAAGGTCACACAGCAAACAAGTGGCAGAGTCGGGGTTAGAACCCATGACCTTCTGAGTACTACAGCCATGCTCTATTTAATACACCAACCTTCAAAGCCTTACTCAAGGCATATCTCCTCCAAGAGGCCTTCCCTGATTAAGTCCTCATTTCATCTTCTCCCATTTCTGTCTGCGAGGCCCTGATTTGCTCCCTTCATTCACCCCTCCCTCAGCTCCACAGCACTCATGTACATAGCCGTAATTTATTTATATTAATGTCTGCCTCCCCCTCTAGACTGTAAGATCGTTATGGGCAGGGAACATATCTACCAACTCCGTCATAGTGTATTCTCCCAAGTGCTTAGTACAATGGTCTGCACACAGTAAGCGCTCAATAAATTGGGAAGCAGCATGGCTCAGTGGAAAGATCACGGGCTTTGGAGTCAGAGGTCATGGGTTTGAATCCCAGCTCCGCCACTTGTCAGCTGTATGACTTTGGGCAAGCCACTTAATCAATCGTATTTATTGAGCGCTTACTGTGTGCAGAGCACTGTACTAAGCGCTTGGGAAGTACAAATTGGCAACATATAGAGACAGTCCCTACCCAACAGTGGGCTCACAGTCTAAAAGGGGGAGAGAGAGAACAAAACCAAACATACTAACAAAATAAAATAAATAGAATAGATATGTACAAGTAAAATAAATAAATAAATAAATAGAGTAATAAATATGTACAAATATATATACATATATACAGGTGCTGTGGGAAAGGGAAGGAAGTAAGATGGGGGGATGAAGAGGGGGACGAGGGGGAGAGGAAGGAAGGGGCTCAGTCTGGGAAGGCCTCCTGGAGGAGATGAGCTCTCAGAAGGGCCTTGAAGGGAGGAAGAGAGCTAGCTTGGCGGATGGGCAGAGGGAGGGCATTCCAGGCCTGGGGGATGACGTGGGCCGGGGGTCGACTTAACTTCTCTGTGCCTCAGTTACCTCATCTGTAAAATGGGGATTAAGATTGTGAGCCCTCCGTGGGACAACCTGATCACCTTGTAACCTCCCCAGAGCTTAGAACAGTGCTTTGCACATAGTAAGCGCTTAATAAATGCCATTATTATTATTATTATTAATAATAAATACAATCGATTGACTGCTAAGAGCATTTTTCTCGTGTATCTATCTAGTCTAGGAAGAACAGCGGCACCCAGTGGCAGGAGTGGAATATTGCAGGGGGTCGGAGGTACCTGATGAATCAATGGCATTTTTTGTGTGCTTACTATGTGAGTTTCTGAGCGCTGATTTCCAGTGAAAAGGGAACAGGTATCATTCAATCGTATTTATAGAGCAATTACTGTGTGCAGAGCACTGTACTAAGGTAGTAAAGGTTGTACAGGGTTCACGGATAGATCAGGCCACATCTTGCCCTGCAGACTTTCTGCCCAGACTGGGCTACATCCTGTTTCTCAGTGGAGCTTAGCTCACTGTGGGCAGGGAATGTGTCTATTGTTGCATTGAACTCTCCCATGTTCTTAGTACAGTGCTTTGCACACAGTAAGCACTCAATAAACAGGATTGAATGAATGAAGCTTTGCTCATTGTGCAATTGCAGCTCCTGAAAAGGTGGTGCGAAAGTCTCAGCTCCAAATTGCAAGGAGAGCCCTGATGGGGACCCAACTAGCCTGCAGATTCTGCAAGAACAAAATCCTTATCGCTGGTCAGGCTAAAATAAAGCCAACCTGATTGGGCCTGGGCCAGCTTTGGTCAGAGTCCCAGAGTCTTTCCTTTTATTTTTGTATGTTATTTTTTTCTAAATGATACTTATTAAGTGCTTACTATGTGCTAGACAGAGTACTAAGTGCTGGTATCCAGCTTTGGTCAGAGTCCCAGAGTCTTTCCTTTTATTTTTGTATGTTATTTTTTTCTAAATGATACTTATTACGCACTTACTATGCACTAGGCAGAGTACTAAGTGCTGGTATCAGCGGCATTCTAGCTATTCTCTCCCTTGTAACAGTTATATATCATCAGTTTACCACTCGTGTCCCTGTGAGAATATCATAAGCTCTTTGAGGAGACAGACTACATCTTTCCCCTCTTTTGTATTTTCTCAAGTACCCAATACAAGTGCTCTGGTTCACAGGAGGTGTTCAGTAAATACTGATGATTGAGTGAGTCCTGACCCTGGAGTTCTCAGTTTCTCCCTAGAATGGGATACTGTGACAATCTCCTTGGAAAGCTGTCTTAAGGAGCCAGCCTGTGCCCAAGATGGATGTCATGTCCTTGAGGAAGCCAGTGGAGGTTCCAGTCAAGAGAAAATTTTCCTGGGTTGGAGGAACTGGACCCAATCTGCAGTCTGTCCAGACAAGCCTGGCCTGAGGTCTAAGGGCTTGTGGGCCTAATAATAATAATGGTATTTGTTAAGTGCTTACTTATGTGTCAAGCACTGCTCTAAGCGCTGAGATAGACACAAGCTAAATAGATTGGACCTAGTCACTGCACATGAGGCTCACAGTCTTAATCCCCATTTTACAGATGAAGTAACAGGCACAGAGAAATTAAGTGGCATGCCCAAGGTCACACAGCAGAAAACTGGTGGAGTTGAGATTAGAACCCAGGTTCTTCTGACTCCTAGGGCTGGGCTCTATTCATTAGTCCATACTGCTTCCCTGGGGCTAGGTAGGGATGGGTGCACTAAACACATGGCAAAGAGACAAGGAAAATGAAACAAACATCCCTTATCTTGTTACCAGCAGACTGATCACATTGCCAAATAAGCCTGGATCCACCATCTCACCTGCATTTTCCATATTTTCTCATTTTTCTCGGACAAACTGTTGATCGTCTGTGTCATTAGTGCGATCAGCATGTTTAAGAGAAGGATGCAGGTCAGGGTCACATAGGCGATCAGGAGAAACCGAAAAAGGTCAGGATAACTGGAATTCTCAGGGCCCGCCAGGTCTCCGATACCGAGAGTGAGTTTGAAAAGTTCCTCTGCTGCTCTGCCTAAGCCATTGTAGAGGCATGGGTTCTCCGCAGAACACTTGTCGCTCAAAGAGGAAAGAGCTGCAAGGGAAGAGCACAGTTCTCTCAGACACCGGGATCCCACAGAAGTCAGATGAGAGCTTTAAGTCTGTGTTCCCACTAGATGAGTTGTATTTACCTGCTGCAAACCCCAAGAGAAACATTATGTACACACAAAGGAACCGGGAGACATCTCTGAGAATCATCTGAAAGAGAGAGAGAAAGCCCATTAAACTGTCCATTTTTACTGTAGACCTCTACTCAGTTCAGCTGTAACAAATATTTTCACTATATGCTTTATCTAGAACATTGTGAGGGAATTAGAGAACGTGAATCCTATAAAGCACTTGCACTACAATGGGAGTGTGGATACAGCATGCCGAGGTGTCAGAAGAAATGGTTTGGGTGCAAATGCTTGGCTTCAGGAGACAAGTTAGGAGGCAAGTTCTCCTAACACCGAGTTTTTCAAAAAGTAACTCCAGGTTATAGGAAAGCTGGTGTGTTCTAAAAGAACAAAGGTTGGGTAATGTGAATCTTTTACAAAAGCAAAAATCAGGATCCCAAGCATTTACAAGTGAGAAAGCTGAACCTCATCTACCCCCTTAACTCCTCCACCTGCTTTCCACTTCTCCCTCCAAGGATGAGGTTTATAAAGTTCCTTTGAGTTCAGGAATCATATTCAGATGCCATTAATTTACAACTGGGATGGAGGACACATTCTGAGGAAACACAGATCTGCATAGGAAATCTAATTATATATAAGAAAAGGAGGCTTTGGTTCCAGGGGCCTTCCTTCCCTTCAAAATAAAGAAATGTGACTTGGGATAAAAAGAGCCTTTGTAAAGTGAATTGTGATGGTATCAAACAGGAGGGCAGGTACGACCAACAGTGTTTGATTAGGGAAATTTGGGCTGGTTCAAGGAGCACTGCTGCCTGTTCTCAGGGCATATATATATGCCTGTATATATGTATATGTATATATATGCCTATATATGCCTGTATATATGTATATATGTCCTGTATATATGTATATATGTTTGTACATATTTATTACTCTATTTATTTATTTATTTATTTATTTTACTTGTACATAGTTATTCTATTTATTTTATTTTGTTAGTATGTTTGGTTTTGTTCTCTGTCTCCCCTTTTATACTGTGAGCCCACTGTTGGGTAGGGACTGTCTCTATATGTTGCCAATTTGTCCTTCCCAAGCGCTTAGTACAGTGCTCTGCACATAGTAAGCGCTCAATAAATACGATTGATGATGATGATGATGAAGGCAGACGGAGCTTCCTTAAGGGAGCCAAGTCAGATGACAGAGCTTGGTGAACACCCTGTGTGTGGCTGATGGGAATCACAAATTCTGGGAGTTCCAACTTCCCCGCCAGCATGTGAAATGTCTAATTAAGGGTGGATGAGGGGGAGGTCTGAGGTCTGGTTGTATTTAACTGAAGCGTTTGGGTAAATATCCCAAGTGCAGCAAGGTCCCTGACCTTACCTGCTGGATAAAGACAGTGAAAATGCCGGTGAACTTGAATCCTCTGGAGAAATAGAGAAGATCAAACCAGCCTATCACTAGAGCCATCACCTGCATGACCACAAAGTTCTCATTTCCATCCCAGTACAGGAGAAGTGAGACCACCACCAGGGAGCTCTGAAGAACACTGAGAAAAACCAAATTGCAGTCAGGAAATTTCCTCTCTATTAGAAATGCCAATGTCATGAAAGGTTGCATTAGAGGTTGAAGTGAACTTACAAAAGGATATGGAAATAGCAGTTCTCAAGGAAGGAGTATAACTGAAAAGGCCACATCGCGACGGTGTCAAAGGCCTGAGAACAAAGTATATACGTATATATACACACATCTGCAAACATTGGAAACATTTAATTCAGATTTCAGAGCATTTAACTTGCCCACTGGAAGCAGTGCAGGTCCTGAAAAGTGACCTCTCTGCAGCAGTGGGGACATCAGATGGTGAACACACCCTTCTTAGACCCGTGACCCCACCATCCCAGCCCACCCCCACACAAAACTGTCCAATCCAGACCAGGGTAGTTTTTCAATCAATGATATTGAGTGCTGGCTATGTACTGAACACCATATTTTGTGTTAGGGGAAAACAAATACAATAGAGTTTGTAGACACAGTCCCTGCCCACAAGGAGCTTACAGTCAGCATCTCAGATGCCTCAGAGCTACGGATTTGATTTTTCCCTTTTATTTTGGGATGGGGCTAGTTATCGGCTTTCCGTGGGCTAGTACAGGGATGAGGCTCCACTCACCTCTTTTCCTCATTTCCCAGCTCCCATGGCACTATGGCCAGGAGTTCCCTGGTAGGGTGATGAGTCTGGGAAGTTTTGGAAGCACTGAAAGGATGCCCTGTCTGACTCTTCCCCCTCTTCTCCCTTCAGTCCCAGGACTCAAACTTTTGGGGCTAGCAAACTGTGCAGAGGATACCCCTCTGCTTCTCTTACTCCACCTTTGCCTTGGGGAGGGTGGGAAGAATCAGGCTCCTTTAAGAATGCAAGATTCCATGGAAGCTATGGGGGAGGCTAGATGATGAATCTGCTCTGGTTGATCTGAGCAGAGTAACCACTCCTGGAAAACCTGAAATTTACCTCTGGGCTAACTAGCTTCTTATAAAGGAAAAACAACTGGGGAATCATGGAAAATATGAGTTCCTAGTCATAGAGAATCACCTCTGAACAAATTCTAGCACCCCCAGGATTCTTTCCAGAAAATCCTTCTTATACTTACCGTCTTCAGAAGGAGGCCTAAGGCCACAATCAGAATGTAAACCTTCCCAAAGGTGAGCCAAGAGCTGCTTTCTGACTTGGGCGAAAACTTTTGGGCAGAGAGGAGAAACATTAGTTAGTGGCCCCGGAAGGATGTGAATAAAAAGGAAACCAAGGAAGGACCAAAGGGAAAATCTGTTTTGACTCTTAGGGCAGGGTCTACCCAGTCCCACAACTCACCAGTACCCTCCCCACATCCCATTTATTAAGGACCTCCAGGGTCTGGTCTCAATTCTACTCAGAGGGTTAATAGTTTCACACTGAAATACCCTCTCCAGCTCTTTATGGGCAGACCACTTCTCTTAGTTTTGTGCAGGGTGCCAAGCAGGCCTGGGAATAGGGGAGGGTGAATAAACACGATGAGGAGAAGGAGAGGGGAGACCTAGCCTTGGGGCTGGCTTCCTTGCGAGGTACAGAAGTGGGCAAGGCTTGGAGGGGGTGAGGATTCACCTGAGTTATGTGGGGCTGCAGGGCCGTGATCATGGTGAACAGGATGATGTAGTGGAGGTACCAGGCTGTGTTGACACCAAACATGACTGCAGCGAACATCTTCCATTTGATCGCTATCAGTTCCTTCAGGGGCTCCACATCCAGCAGGTCACTGTATTCCTGAGAGAAAGGGAAATTTAAAACTCTCTCCTATCCTGGAGTAATCAAGGTCCTTGGGCTGCTTTTCCTGGCTTCGTTTAGTCACTCTCCTATAGCCACTGTAGCAGATGGGAACGGTGGGGCCACTCAATTAAGCAACTGCATTTGAGTGCTTACTGCGTGCAGAGCCCTGTAGTAAGCGATTGGGAAAGTACAATATAACTGCTTTGGTAAACTCAATCCCTACCCACAAGGAGCTTACAGTCTACTGGGTGAGACAGACACTAAAATAAATTACAGACTGGGGAAATAGTAGAGTATAAGGAGATTTACATAAGCATGTATGGGGCTGGGGCGAGTATTAAAATGCTTAAGGGAGTACACAGCCGTAGTTGATGGTGAGGGGAGGTTGGATAATAGAAATGAGGGCTTAGTCAGGGAAGACCTCTTGGAGGAGAATATGATTTTAGGAGACAGTGGTGGACTGTGGCCCGGTGGCAAAACCTCTGTGGGTCAGCCCCACTCACAGATGAGCACAACCCCATCCCATTGCAGTGACCCAGCTTCCCCTCTGCCGGCATTCACCTCTTGTTTGCTGCTGTACACCACAATCTTCAGGGCAGACTGTTGGTCTGTCGTGTCCACTTCATCCAGATCGTACAGAGAGGCGCAAATGGGCCCATAAGTCCATTCAACAAACCTCCTGGAGAGGTGGTGCATTCGGTCGCGGACAGAAAACTCTCTGCTTAAGATGTGCCGAAAGAGCTTTTCAGAAAGAAATGGAGAAGGTCATTCTCTGAACTCTCCCCATAGGTATGATCATGGTGCTTCATCTTTTTCCCTTCCCTCTCCCTCTTCATCAGGAGCTGGGCCCTAACATACAAGCTACAGCCAAGCTAAGGGAATTGACACTTTTCTGGACTTTGTGCCGTCCAGCCAGCCTGAGCAGGGTCATGGGGGCACCACAGAGCATGTCCTCATGAAGTGGGAAAGTCAGGTCCCTTTCAGCCTCCATGACTCCCTGCATCAGCCTCCTGTAGTCCTAGGAGCAACAGCAGTGAACACCTTAGCCTGCAAACAAGACTCACCTGTAACCAGGGCCATTAGCTAGCCCCAGACTCCAGGGCCCTTCATTTTCAAGACATCCCCAGCCCCAGGGTCAATTTCAGGCATATTGCCACTATTGCTTCCTCCTTCCTGAAATTTATTTCAGTGGCTCTTTGTGCTCAGTACAGTCTAAATGTTCAATAAATCCTGTTGCTTGAGGAGGAGCAGAGTCATATGCTATGGGTCACTTCCTGCATGCCTCTCACTCAGTCTGGCTGATGCTTCTGGATGCTCAACACCTAAGTGTCACTAACTGTGGTACATTGCTGGCTTGGCCAGGCAGAATTCAGGACAATGGGTTAGATAGGCTCCCTCCACCCAGCTGGTTGGGAAGCTCCCATAAAGCTATGCCTCCGGGTAAAACTTCTACAGTGTGATTCACCATGAAGGAAGCTTCTGGGACTGGAGACTTCCAATGTGCCCTCACTAGTAGGTATGGGAAGTAAGGAGGAGGGCAACACTAGTTTACTGACTGGTCATTTCTGCTCCCTTCCATTCTAGAATGAATGGCTTTCAGCCCCAGGGCATATATAGCCCCAAGTGCCCCCGGGAAAACCCATCTCTAGAGTTGGATTCAGGGTTTCAGTGCTTTGCATGGAATTTCTCCCATGCTTCAGGAAACCTCCCCATTCCTCATCTTGTGGCCTGAGCTCTGGACGGATCAATCAGAATTCCCCTTTTGGGTTAAACAGCTAAAAGTCAAGCTTGGGGCTGACTGACACATCGCTCTACTCCTCCGCTCCTCGTCTCTTGCCCAGAATCTTGTACCTGGAGTTTTCCTTCTTTGGCTGCTAGCAGCAGGGGGGTCAGCCCCTCATTGTTGCGAAGCTTCTCCAGGTTGGCCTTAGAAAACTCCTTTTTCTCTATAATCTTCTCTTCACTCTTCTTTAGAATGAGGTCGTACATCTTGGTCACAAAGTGTGTTTTCTCCGTGTCATCAGCCACCATCACTAGAGCATGGAGCACGGTGTTCCCCAGAGAATCCCGAGCATCTGGATTGGAGGGTTTGTGTTCTCGGTCCAAGAGAAATTCCACGATTTCAGTTTGGTTGAGGCAGGCAGCCAGTGAGAGAGGATACTCCCCTGCAGGAAACACGGAGGTTATTAGATGAAACTATGGGGGTCTGGGATTGTGTAGTCTGTAAAATCCTTGTGGGCAGGGAGTATATCTTTCAACCCTATTGTACAATACTCCAATAAGCACTTATTACAGTGCTCTGCACACATTTAGCATTCAATATGTACCACTGTGATTGACAGTCCCCATGCTGGACCCATTGCATGGCAGATCATTAACCCCTAATCACTCCAGTTGTCCTCAATTCACATTTAAACTTCTTTCATAGACGTTTTGTTGTCTGTCTCCCCCTTCTAGACTGTGAGCCCGTTGTTGGGTAGGGACCGTCTCTATATGTTGCCGACTTGTACTTCCCAAGCGCTTAGTACAGTGCTCTGCACACAGTAAGCACTCAATAAATATGACAATGAATGAATGAATGCACGCTGTCTCTCAGACACTCCTTGGATTTAGCTTCACATAGTGAATTCAGAAGCGTTAGGAAAACAATTTGGGAAAATAACCACTCTGGGTTGAAAAAGGAATTTCCAAACGGGCTCTCCCCAACATTCATTGCTCAAGCAGTGTCAGCATGGAATTTCCCTGGCCCTAACAGGATCATAAAATTTTCCTTTGCCAAACTCAGTTATTCCATGATTGACAAGGCAATGATAGATAAGACTGAAGGCTTATGGGGGAAATGGAGTTGAGAATACTGCAGCTTTAGTCACCCTGGGGAAAGTATGAAAAGATTTGTGAGAGTTAAGACCAATATTCTAAGTCAGTATTAGATATGATAAATATATATAATACTGGGTACAAAAGTTATTTTAGTTACTTTCAATCCAGGTTAGCTTGTATTTGATTTAACAAAAATTCTGATTACTCTTGAAAAATGACATTAATTTCATTGTTACATAAGCCCTTAAAACCTGGAGAACCTGTAATAATAATAATAATATTTGATAAGCACTTACTATGTGCCAAGAACTCTACTAACCACTGGGGTACCTCACAAGTCTTCCCCTCTGCTTAGACAATACCAGGGCCTCATCACTCTTCCCATTTCCATGAAATCGACCTGAGTGATGTTGCCCAGACAAGAAATTAGGCAATAGATCTACTGGAGTAACTTACCAAAATAGAAGCAGTCCTCTCTCTTTCTGTTTAACTGAAAGAACAATCCTGTTGCCGGAATCTGAACATCAGCTCCATTTTCCACAAGGATTTTGACTATGTCCTTTAGCCCTTTTTCTATCGCGATGTGCAGTGCTGTCTGCCCTGGAGAAGAAGGGGGAAGATCAGAGGCATTAGATTTAGGAGGAAGAGAGAGAGGTAACATTCCCCACTAATCTCTTTTCATCTTTGTCACTGGAACCGTATATGAGTTGGGTGATTGACAAAGAGGAAGAAAGTGGGAATGTTTGTAGTGTATCCACTCAGAGGCCTAGCAGCTCAAAGGGAATCTGGCACATTCAGGCTTACATTCTCCTCCCTGATCTGGGAAGGCCCCAGGCTGCTCAGACCTTGGAAAGATCTTCTCCCAGTAACTACCTTAGAGAGGTTCAGTCTTCTAGACTGTAAACTCACTGTGGGCAGGAAATGTGTCTATTTTTGTATTATACTCTCCCGAGTACTTAATACAGTGTTCTGCACACAGTAAGTGCTCAATAAATACAACTGAATGAATAAGCTAGTCCTGTGGGTGAGGGCCAGTACTGGGTAAGAGTTTTACCCCTGGATTGGAGGAAGAGGAGGAGGACCATGAAGGGTGTGGGATTAGGGGTGGGGAACATAAAGGCTTGAAGTGGCAGCCCTCAGGAAAGTGGGTCGCTAATGCAAGCCATATTCAGTCTGGCTTTTAGGTGGGGAGGAGAGGGGGAAGGAGGAGACAGCCCTGGTAATAACAAGGGAGAAAAGAGGATTGAATTCCTTTTACTTTTCTGTTCAAGCTCCTGAATGGCCATTTGACAAGCAACCAATCACTGCCTTTCCTGCATCATTTCACAGGGCCCACAGCTGAAGAAGCAGCACAGTGAAAGGCAGAGCCCAGAGGAGCTGTAGGTAAGTCAGAAACTGAGAAGCACAGGTGTTTGTCATTAGGATGGATCTTCCAGCACTTTGATGGCTCCAAATCTCCGATGCTGCTGAGGTACATTTTCCCATTTATTTTCCCCTCACTGCCTAAGAGGGATGTGGGGTGACTATTAAGTACCAGACTGCATCCTGCATTACTAATGAAGACCAGGAAAAATACTACTAATTGAAAGGTGGCCAAGTGGTTTAACTCAATGAGGAATGAGGTTACAAATACATGTAATAGATGTGTTTCCCCCAATGCTCCCCAGTGAGCGTAATAAGACACTGTGGGGTGAGGATGTGCAGTGTGTTTAGGATGGGTCCAGAGGAGAAGGGGAGGTAGGTGAGAAAGGCAGTAAGGTTTTTCTGCAGTCAGGGCAGCAGCTGCCATTTGGCATTTCTGGGTCTCTAACAGTGCATATCAAACACCTGATTTGGGAGAGAAAGGAACAGGGAAGAGCAGCTCACCCCTGCCACTGACACTCTGAGGCAGGCACAATATTGCTTCCAAGAATCAGGGAGCCTCAGAGGGAATTTACTTTTTTCTTTGTATCTCTGCTGTGAGCTCAGAAGCCTTGAACAGAGAGCTGAGCTCTCCCTGTCTAGGTATGGAGTGGGCATAATGTTTGTGAGACTACAGGGTGGGTAACCAGGAGTCAACAGGAAATATTGGAAGTTTGCTAGCCTTGTGCCAGGGGGGAGAGTGTAGAAGTTAGGGATTTGGGAGACTGAGTGGCTCTGCCTGCATCTGATGTAGGAGGCAGGACCTAGCCACCTGGGGTCATGATACCCCGGAGGAAAGAAATCTAGGTGGTCAGATGAGATCTGGATGTACGGAGCAGTGAGAGGCTCATGCCTGCATTTCTTTTTGGATGTTAAAATTTTATTTGGGAAGGAATAATCTTATATAGGTACTTGGGAATGGGGTGGGACTTAATATCTCAGTAAAGTATTTCTTACTGTTACTCCATCTGAGTAGGAATCTGCTCAATACTCTCTCTGGACTCACATCAGCATAAACCCCAAGTAGATTGCCCCCCTGCTAGACATTATAGGGAAACACCTTCCTGAGTTACGCTGGGCCCGGATGCCTAAAGAAGCTGCCTTTAAAGATGGAAGTTGTGGAGCCAAGGCCTGATCTATGACCTAAATATTCTCCTCTTTGGGGAGCCAAATTCAGAGGGCTTTTCTTCCCTGGCCTCATCTGTGGATAAGGCTAGTAATTGGTCAGGATTATTGATGTTACAACTTCCTTCTCCCTTCTCTTTGGGGCTTAGAAGATAGGGAGGACTGAAACAGCCAAAGGCCCTGTGGAGTTGTTTTCACCCTGGTTATTGATGGTTTTACAACTCAGCCCCCAAGATACAATAAGCTGGCAACAAATACTGAGACAACCAAAGTGGGCAGGGGCAAGGCACATTCACCTTTGTAACAATAATCCTCGTAGGTGGCATTCAACAGGTTTTCCAAACCCCCATACTCCTTAGCATGGTGTAGAAGTAGCTTCACTATGTCTTCAGTCTTATCGCAGGCTTGAAGAAGTGCTTTCATCAGGCAGGTCTTGTTAGATTCTCCCTCTGTTAAAAAACAGTGAGACAATATGAACTCTTTGGTCCATCTTACTAAATGCTGCAGCTGACTAAAAGAGTCTAATGAACCAACCCTGGGAAAAACCCAAGGTCACTATCTCAGGGAAGGTGGCTAAGTCATACTTTCCAGTTCCTTGGTCCTCCTTCCTCCTCTGTAGAGGTGCTACCAGCTACCTCCTTCCTACTCTGCAGAGACACTAATCGCTGTTACCAGAGGTGTGGTTATTATCCAAATAGCTTCAGAAAGGTTTGGAAGATGGGGAGGGCAGTGGTCTTTTGGGTGTGTAAGGGGACAAAGTATCATTCAGTGGGGGCAGTGTGAGTCAAAGGTTGGCAATGGGAGAGATGAGAACAGGTCTCAGTGAATAAGTTAGTTTGAGAAGAACAAAGTGTGAGAAGTGGAGTATAATGGGAGAAAAGAGTGGACAGGAGCGAGTGTTGATTGATTGAATCCTTTAAAGCCAGTTGTCAGGAGTTTTTGCTTGACATGGAGGGGAAAGGACAACCATTGGAGATTTTAGAGGAGTGGGAAGATATGTGCAGAATATTTCAGAAAGTTAATATGAAAAGCAGCATCACCTACTGGGAAGAGCAGGGGCCTGGGAGCAGAGGACCTGGGATCTAAATCCAGCTCTCCCAACTTCTTGCTGTATGACTTTGGGAAAGCCATTTTCCTCTTTTTTGCCTCAGTTTCCTCAAAAGGTACTTAATTTTCTGAGTCCCATGTGGGAACAGGGACTGTGTCCAACCTGATTAACTTGGATCTACCTCAGTACTTAGAACAGTGCTTGATATACATTAAGTGCTTAACAAATACCATAATAATAATGATAATAATAATCTGTGTAGTAGAGGGAAGTATGAACTGAAGAAGGGAGAGGCTGAGGATCACTTGGGGTGCTCCATTCATGGTACTAATACCAACACAGCATGAAAATAGATTCTGTAAAGTTTTAGCAATGCATGGGACCCTTCCTGGCCTATGCACTAATACACTATACACCAATTCTTCACTTTAATACAGGGAAGATTGAAGGGGAGAAAAAGGTAGGAGAGAAACCCAGACAGACCTCAGAGATATTGCCAAAGATCCAGAAGTTCAGCTAAAGATGCCACCAGGAACCAGAGGGGATGCCAAGCTACCATCCAGTGAGGCACCTAGGGGCAGTGACCACAGCCAGAGTCAGATAACCCAGGCAGGGTAAGAGAGATGAGAAGAGAGATGAGGGAGCAAGAAAGAGATGGCCAAATGAAAAATCAGAGACAGAAAAACAAGGACAGTGAAAGGCAGAGATGGATGTGGGTTTACCTTCTTGGGTGGTGGGGCAAGCTGGGCTTGGCCTTCTGTTGCCGAAAGGGGCCAAGGTGGGCTTATACAGCAGTGGCAGAGCCTCAGTGGCCTCTAGACTGTGAGCTCTTTATGGGCAGGGAACAGGGTCTACCAATTCTGTAGTATTGTACTCTCCCAAGCATTTAGTACAGTGCTCTGCACAGAGTAAGGGCTCAATAAATACCATTGACTGACTGGGGCAAAAGGAATGATTTTACTCCTTCAGTCCTGATCCTGAGCTTCTCCCCGAAGTTGGAGTTACTTGTTTCTGAGCTTCATTTCCCCGAGTAAGACTGAGTAACAGTACCTCGCACATCCATGATATTTCTCCCATTTCTCTGAAGGTTTTGCAGCTGTACTTTGAGTTGAGTTATGTCTCCGTTGCATATGCATTTAATTAAGTTTTTGGTTAGCCTGGGAATGAAGAAGAGATTTTAGATCAGGAAGCTCAACTGTACTGTATTTAAAAAGCCAAGTTTCCTCCAGCCACATCTCACCCTGTGCCTGGTGTTTTCAATCTGCCTGACAGATGGCAGTCAGAGATTACTAACTTTACCCTAATCAATCTCCCCACCTTCAAAGCCCTACTAAAATGACATCTCCTTCAAGAGGCCTTCCCGGACTAAGCCCCCATTTATCCTATCCCCTTTCCCTTCTGCATCACCTATGCACTTGGGTCTGTACCTTTTAAGCACTTAATATTCACCCCACCTTTAGCCCCTCAGCTCTTATGTTCATATCTGTAAATCATTTTAATGCCTGTCTACTAACTCAATTACATTGTATTTCCCTCTACTACACAGGTTATTATTATCATTATTATTATGGTATTTGTTAAGCGCTTTATATCAAGCACTGTTCTAAGTACTGAGGTGGATACAAGTTAATCAGGTTGGACACAGTCCCTGTTCCCACACTCAGTAAATTCCATTGATTATAGATTTTTTGAATTCAGCCTCATTCTGCATTTCTCAGACATTCTCCCTGCAGCAGGCCTGAGTCTTAGAGGACATCCACAGCCCTGGTTCAGAGGACATCCAGGGCCCTGGTTCCCAGTCCTGGGCTTCATTGCATTTTATTGTCCCTCCTAAACCCTTAGTACAGTGCTCTGCCCTCAGTAAGCACTCAGTAAATTTCACTGAGTGATTGATTTTTTGGGGTCATGGGATGCTTCTCTGCCCCACTCCCTTACTCCATCCTCTGCAGGAGGCACTAGACCCCAAGAGACTTGCCCTGCTCTCTTCCACCCCAGGGGTCCTGCAGCATTTCTAGAATCTCCCAGTGCTCACGTTTCACATGTTATGTGGCAGTGCTGTGCACATAGTAAGCGCTCAATAAATACGATTGATTGATTGATGTGGCACAGAGCCTGGAGTTTTCCTGAGGCCTGTACCTAGGCTGCAGATATGGTTGGGGGAGCTGGAGCCTTCTCTGTCACCATTTGGGCCTGAGGCCATGTCTTCTTCCTACTTTAAACATGTTCTACTACAGGGCAGAGCCCTAAATGTCTTTTTTCATGGGTCATTAGGTCCTGGAGCAGAGACAGCAGGGATGCAAAGGCTGTTTAAATATGATTAAATCTGGTTCACACTGCTACTTTCCCCATCCTTAGATGGCACCCTGGCTGCATTGTGCCTTCTGGTCACTAGGATCCTGGTAAGTTTGCTATAATTGCCCAGAAATCTTTGGTTATGCAGACTCACAGGAAAGAAGAGTTTAGAGTTGCCAGTTAAACAGACACAGATATTACAGAATTAAATTACCACTGAGCTTGGTTCTCCCTGTTTTGGACCTTTAGGTGTACAGAGCGAGGTGGTCAAAGGTGTCACAAACTAGATCAATAAAGATTTCATCACCTTTGCATCCTGCAGTCTCTCACAGTTTAAATAACTCACCCTTCCCAAGTACCAGGAGTGGACCCTACTCAGGAGATATTACCTCGTAATAGCTTGAGCACCTTTGATTTCTGAATTGTCCTCCTGGTCGGGACACCGGCAGTATCCACCTGCTACATAGGATTCTGATCCACTTGGAAAATGCCTGGAATATTTAAGTGTCATAAATTACAAATCCACACATATTTTCAATCTGGGATTTTCACTTGCCAATGGTTACAAAAAGATTTGAAGGCTTCATATGGATTTGTGACCAGCTCTAAAAAAAACTCCCACAAGTGGTCATGGGACAGATTGAAAACTTTCTATTAAATCTGAGTGTCACTTAATCACTCCACATCCTCCCCACCGCCCCCATCCCACCACCTGCCACCAAAGTGCTTTGGTTGAATTAAAACAATTATAATTGTTGGACAATACCACCAGCTAAATATCTTTTGAAAGGACTTTCTCGTATTAATCAGAGAATCCAAATCTGGTTCTGGGAACTCAGAATAACAGACACACTTGGGAATGTATCCCTAGGGAAGCAGCATAGACTAGTGGAAAGAGCACGGGCCTAGGAATCAGAGGATCTGGGTTCCAATCCCAGCTATGCCACTTATCTGCTATGCGACCTTCGGCAAGTCACTTAAGTCTCTGTGCCTCAGTTCTCTCACCTGCAAAATGGGGATTAAATCCTACTCCCTCTTAGACTGTTAGCCCTGTGTGGGACAGGGACCGTGTCCCATTTAATTATTTTATATCTACCCCAAGCTCAGTACGGCACTTAGCACATAGTAAGAGCTTAACAAGTACTGTAATAATAATAATAATAACAATAATTTCCCAGGGCACTCCCTGACCACTGTAAACCACATTTCCTGCTGAATCTCTTCAGCAGAGAGCAGAGGGCAAAGTGCAGAGAACAACTGGAGTTTTGTGGGCAGTCACACCCTTAGGGTTGTCAGCACTAAATCTTACCCTCAGTCAAACATGCATGTTCCTTATTCCCCTTGCCCTCTTGAGGGGTCCTTGAGGTCCCCATGTCCAAAATTTTTCACCGTCTGTCCCTTCTTTCCCTCTCCTCCTTTGCCTCCATATATCTAAAGTGGCTTTGGGGCCCAACTGGATTCCTCTGGGACTCCCCAAGGAGCAGCGTGGCCTAGTGGATAGAGCACAGGCCTGGGACTCAGAGGACCTGGGTTTTAATCCCAGCTTCACCACTTGTCTGCTGTGTGACCTTGGGCAAGTCACTCCACTTCTCTGTGCCTCGGTTTCCTCATCTGAAAAATGGGGATTCAATATCTGATATCCCTCCTACTTAGACTGTGAGCTCCATGTGGAAGAGGGACTGTATCTGACCTGACTTACCTTTATCAACCCCGGCGCTTAGAACACTGCTTGACAGATAGCTAGCACTTAACAAATACTTATATACTTATTATGATTACTACTTCCCTTGGCCTTGGCACTCTTCTACTTCTTAAATGTTCCTTTCCCTTGCTTGGAATGCTCTGCCCCTTATGGACGCTCAAACTGGCTGAACCAAGAGCTGGGAAATGCTGACTTCATTTCCGGCTGGATAATAGTGATGGCATTTATAGTGATGGCATTTATTAATAGTGATGGCATTTATTAAGCGCTTACTATGTGCAAAGCACTGTTCTAAGCACTGGGGAGGTTACAAGGTGATCAGGTTGTCCCACGTGGGGCTCACAGTCTTAATCCCCATTTTACAGATGAGGTAACTGAGGCACAGAGAAGTTAAGTGACTTGCCCAAAGTCACACAGCTGACAATTGGCGGAGCTGGGATACGAACCCATGACCTCTGGCTCCAAAGCCCGTGCTCTTTCCACTGAGCCACGCTGCTTCTGGATGCCAGGTTACTGATCCCTCGAGGCCTAGAGCTGAAGGAGCCCTGAACAGATCACTCGATCTAGATGGGCAGACCTCTAAAGCAGCCAGGATAGATAGATACCTAACCTTTAAAAAAAAAATTTGCACAGATGGACAGTCCGCAATGTTTCTAGTAGGGAAGCCAAACTCAAGGTACCATATCGTTATGCACACAAGTAGAGGCTGTTGGGCTGTAGTCTTAGATAGAAGTGCAGAAAGCATCTTTACAGGTGGGGAACTACCACACAAGAAGCAGTGTCCCATCAACTGAGGTGCAGCCCCCACAGCCTCCTCAAGTGTGGGGACAAAATGATGTGGGCTGGGGGGGTCTTGAGTTGAAAGGCCTGTATGAGCCTGTCCAGTGGGTCCCTCTTGATGCCAGGCTGACCAGTCTAATGGTCAGCTCTACATTGTATTGTATTGGGGTGGTGCCCACCACCACCCCAACACCACCCAACTTTTGTGGCACTTGACAGCCAGGGCAGGTGAATGTAGTGGGTCACTCAGCCCTGAAAGGTTTGTTTAGAGCAAGGGGAAAGGTGAGACATTATCTGAACCTGCAGTAAGGAACTGAGTTGATTGAGAAATGATCTCCAAGATCCCAAACTCACCCATTCGTTGAACAGTCACTTCCCTGTGCCATCTGAGCCTCATGGGAGGAAGAAAATAGCACTTCAGAGTCTATGCAGTCATACTCGGAGCTGGGAAGAAGGAGAAAACATTTAACCCAATGGACATGCTATTGGATGGAGAACTATTATTTGTGTTCTTTCTGGTGGTCTCTGTTTCTGTCTTCAGTCGATTAATGATATTTATTGAGTGCTTACTGTGTGCAGAGCACTGTACTAAGTGTTTGGGAGAGTACAACAGAGATGGTAGTGTGACTTTAGGCAAGTCAATTCACTTCTCTGTGCCTCAGTTATCTCATGTGTAAAATGGGAATTGAGACTGTGGCCCCGTGTGGGACAGGGACTGTATCCAACCCGATTTGCTTGTATCCATCCCAGTGCCTAGTACAGTGCCTGGCACATAGTAAGCGCTTAATAAATATCATTATTATTATTATTATTATTATTATTAGACATGTTCCCTGCCCACAAGGCGTGGTTTAGAGTTATAGCAAGTTTAAACCACCCCTTACCAACATCCTTCAGCTTGCCTTCTATGCCTCTTGGACCAGGAAAATATGATTGCCCCTTTCCATGGAAACTGCACACCACTTCCCCTGTAAGCCCAGACCTTCACAGCAGGAACCACAGGTCCTTGATTTTTGTGGCTTCAGCCAGGAGCTTGGGCATCATTTCCCAATCAATCAATCAATCAATCATATTTATTGAGGGCTTACTGTGTGCAAAGCACTGTACTAAGCACTTGGGAAGTACAAGTTGACAACATATAGAGACGGTCCCTACCCAACAGTGGGCTCACAGTCTAGAAGGGGGAGACAGAGAACAAAACAAAACAAAACATATTAACAAAATAAAATAAATAGAATAGATACCTCCCAGTTTCCACAAAGAAGGGAATGAGATGTGTGAGAGACAGGAATTCGATCAAGGCCATATTAGAAAGGAGGTTCTTTTGGAAAGGAATAAAGCACCAAGTGTGGTTCATGTTGGAGTCTAATTACCTGGGTGAGATAGAAGGCAAATGAGTATCCACCTGTGTCTCCCACCTGCTGCTTGCGATGCTGTGAAAATCAGGGCTGGGTATTTGTCTTTAAAGAAGTTGAGATTTTTTTTTTAAATGACAGTTACTGAGCACATACCGGGTGCAGAGCACTGAACTATACACTAGACACAAGAGAAATTTTTAAAAAGTTACTTCACCTTGAATAGCTAACAATTTAGTGGGGTGGGCAAGTAGACACTAACTGGCAAATGTACAATAGGCAAATAAGAACGAGCATGAAGTCAAAATACAATAAGACAAAAGTAAGCACCTGATTGAACAAACTTAGCGAATAAACGGATATATGTGAGTTCTAAGGTGCCTGGTGGCCAGGAAGCTGGGAATTATGGAGTACCTTATGGATGAGATGGCTTTTTAGAAGGATTTTGAAGATGAGGAGGAATATGGTTTAGCAGATTGGAGATGGGAGGAAGTTGCACCCAGGGGGAAAGAAATTCAGGTCAGAAAAAGCTGAGTCACAAGGACAGTTAGGTAGTTGATTTGGCAGGAGTGAAGAGGTCAAGCTGGGTTATAGCTGTAGGAGAGGGTAGAAAGGTAAGAGGGAGATTGCAGATGTACAGTCTTGAAGCCAGATTTTAGGAGTTTTTTTAATTATGGGAGACCACATTCACAGGCAGGATGCCATTCCTGTTCTCTTGGGCAGACATCAAACCATTCCCCTAACTTCAAAGTTTGATCCATGTCTGTGGACAAACCATTCCACCTTCTTATTGCTCTGACTGGAATAATACATAACACAATTCATCTATTTTCTCACATTCTTCAAACCCAGTGACCCACAGGGGCTGACTCACACGGACACCCAAAGAGAACCAGGACTGGAGTTGCAGTTTACATCTGAGACCTCCCCTTCCTAGGAATCCACTAGGAAAACAGTAGTCCAATCTATGATCCTCCCTTCCTTGCTCCCAGGGGCAAACTGGTAAAACTGGTTGCACAACTTCTTCTGGTAACAAATTCCATATGCCTACCCAACTGGTGGAAGACCTGTTTCCTTTTGCTGTGTAGAACCTACTACCCTCAGAGTCCAATGGGCCTCGGTTGTAGAGGGAGAGGAGAAGAAGGAGACTAGATCTGGGGAGGTGACAGGGTGGGGGGCTTGTGGAAGGGGATTGACCCCCTTTATCCTCAGACCAAGTAGGGCTCCCCTCTGGTCTGCCCCAGCACCACCCCTCTAGCAACCTAGGATTGCATCAATATGTGGCAAGAAACTGTCAATCTTGGGTTTGACCAAACGCAACTCTGGCACATGCATGTTCAGCTGGGATTCCCCGGTCACCTCTTGGTAACATAAGTCACAAAATCTCCTCACAGATCAGAAGCATCTGTCTCCTCCAGAGTGGGTTTCTGTTGGCCTGATGGTTCGAAGTCATCTTGTAATCTGCAGAGAAGATGAACGAATGAACAAAAGCATGGCTCGGGACAGGTTTTTCAGCAAGAAGCAAGAACACATGTACCAGGTCACAACCTCAACATCCTCTTCAAAGAATGTTGGGTTCAATTGGTGGTCATGGTGGGGAAACCATTCTGTACCTCGTGTAACCTTGCTCTGACTGCCAGAGGGGTTACTCAGATCATATCCACTCTTCTGTCAAAGAAGAGCATCGGCTTCACCAGTGGCTCACCTGCACTGGCCTCTCACTAGACCCTGCTCTCTCGACTCTTCGGTCTAAGACTGAGGGTATCTACCAACTCTACTGTACTCTCCCAAGAGCTTAATACAGGGCTTTGCATGTAACCACTCAGTAAATGCCACTAATTGATTGAAATCATAACATCTCAGTTGTATTGCAGTCTCTTAAGTGCTTGCACACAGTGCTCTGCACAGAGTAAGCACTCAATAAATGCCATTGATGATGATGTTGCCAACTGTAATCTGGACTCCTGTGGTGATACCCCATGAATAGTTAGAACTTCTTCAGGTGGCTTAGTCCAGAGGCTGAGGGCAGGAGCTCTGGAGTTAAGGGGGAATGGAGGCACTTTGAAGAAGAGTTGAAATGTGGAAGTCCCACCTAAGACTCCACCTCACCCAAACCAGTGTGCACTCGGTTGAATGGTGATTCACTCAGGGCTCCGAGGGCAAATAATTTTCATCTCCCCTTCCACTAGCCACAGAGCAAATCCTGAAACAGCACCTGTGGAGGAGCAAAGAAGGGACACCAGAAAACAGCAGTCCAGTGTTCAACAACAAAACAACTTACCCTCCATTTGTCTCCTGTCCATCTGGGTTCTGACTGCTCATGGCTGGACCTGAACAACTGAACAGAGACAAACTCAGAAACTCTTTCCGTGGGGCTTGTTCAGTTACGGTAGAAGAGGGGCTACCAAATGTAATATGACTTCTTCCTATTTTCTCCATTCCCCTGGCATTTCATACTGCCATAGATTAGATACAACACAGGCAGAACATTCTCAAGGAGTAACCAGCAAGAGTGACCAGTCAGTAACAGCTGGACAGTACAGGACTCCTGGGCTGAGACGGTCTCAGTTTGGTTGGAGAATCCTGCTGCCTGTTCTCACTCTAGGTTTAAAAAGAAGGTGTTTCCAGACTAGCCCATGAGGAACAACCCAGGTCCCTCATTTCTCCCTCTAAAATGGCCATTTTCTACCATACCCATGTTTCAGAGCAGCACCAGGACCTAGAGATAGGAGAAGCTGAGGCCCAGAGAAGCAGTGAGGCCTAGGGAAAAGAGCACAAGCCTGGGAATCAGAGGACCTGGGTTCTAATCCTGGCTCTGTCACTTCTCTGCTGGGTGACCTTGGGCAAGTCACTTAACTTCTCCATGGTTCAGTTCCCTCAATTGTAAAATGGTATTAAACCCTACTCCCTCCTAAGCTAGACTGTCAGGCCCTTGCCGTACAAAGATTGTTTCCAATTTGATAACCTTGTATCTATCCCAGTTTTTATAACAGGGCTTGGCACATAATAAAAACTTAACAAATACCATGAAAATTAAAAAAATCAAAAAGAGGGCAATAATAGATGATGAACCTCACCTGAGTGGTCACTGGGCAGCTTAACTTACACTCCCAGAGATTCAACAGGAGTCTAGATGCACAGGGAGCAGGAAGGTAGGTATAAGGGAAGGAGATTATTTGCATTAATGTCTGTCTTCCCCTGTAGGTTGTAAGCTTCCCTGCCACTGTGGGCAGGGAATGTGTCTACCGCCTCTAATGTATTGTACTCTCCCAAGTGCTTAGTACAGTGCTCTGCACACAGCAAGCATTCAATAAATGCTGGAATGCCCTCCCTCCGCACATCTGCCAAGCTAGCTCTCTTCCTCCCTTCAAAGCCTTACTGAGAGCTCACCTCCTCCAGGAGGCCTTCCCAGACTGAGCTCCTTCTTTCCGCTGCCCCTCCCCATCCCCCCTGCCCTACCTCCTTCCCCTCCCCACAGCACCTGTATCTATGTTTGTACAGATTTATTACTCTATTTATTTTACTTGTACATATTTACTATTCTATTTATTTTGTTAATGATGTGCATCTAGCTTTACTTCTCTTTATTCTGATGACTTGACACCTGTCCTCATGTTTTGTTTTGTTGTCAGTCTCCCCCTTCTAGACTGTGAGCCTGCTGTTGGGTAGGGACTGTCTCTATATGTTGCCAACTTGTACTTCCCAAGCACTTAGTACAGTGCTCTGCACACAGTAAGTGCTCAATAAATACAATTGAATGAATGAATGAATGCCACCTTTTGATTGATTGACTGATTAGCATTTTATATCTTGCTTTTCAAATAGATTTTGTGGCTAACAAAGGGATTGTCCCCAAGCCCCCAGCTCCCCCCAGCATGCCTTCCAAGGATTCATTTTCCTAACTGGCGGAGGCTGATACAGTAGGTGCTGAAGGGGAAAAAGTTGCATTTCCACTCCATGTGGCTCCTTCCCTCATTCTTGGCCAGTCCCACCACCACCAGTCCCTTCTCCCCACACTCACCGACCAGAGACGAGGCGATCCCTGCCCCTGAGCCAGGCTGGGCACTGCCGCTTCAAACTCCTCCCCTGGGGAGCAGGCAGCAAAATCTACCAGGCAGAAAGGAGAGATGGTGAGCTAAGAAGAGGCAGCATCCTAAAATGGCATTTCGAAAAGAAAAAGTCTTGGATCCAGGAGTGGCACCTTCGTGACTCTAAAATCCAAGGTCTTGCTCCCTTGTGTTAGGCACAACTTCGACTTCCCTGAGTCAGGGACTGTAGAGTAAGTCCCCGGGTGGGTGTGGGTGTGTCCTCACTCTGCCCCAAACGAGAAAACTTTCCGGAAACCAAGTTCTGAGGTAAAATGGGAGTACTTTGGAAAATGAAACTAAAATATCCTCCCTATTTCATACAGGTTGTAAAAATTGGATCATAGAATTAGAACAGGTGGGTGAGCGGTCTGTATCTCACTGGGCAAAGAGCAGACTTAACCAGGATGTTTGTTCATCTCTTTATAATGGTATTGTTTAAGCGCTTATTATGTGTCAAGCACTATACTAAGCACTGGAGTAGGTACAAGGTGATCACTTCAGACACAATTCCTGCCCCCTATGGAGCTCAAAGCCTATGTAGGAGGGAAAACAGGCGTTGAATCTTCATTTTATAGATGAGGAAACTGAGGTACAGAGAAGTTAAGTGATTTTTCCAAGGTCATGCAGCAGGGAAGTGGTAGAGCTGGTTTTAAAACCCAGCAGGACCTCTGACTCCCAGTCTAGTGTTCTTTCCACTGGGCTGGCCTATTTCTCTTTACCCTCCTGTCCTCCGTTCTCCCTCCAACATTGCTCCCTGGGGCTGGGCCTTTCCTGTAAATCAGGGTAAAATCTGTATACTTGGAGGGTGAAGAATCATCCTGTGAAGTAGGCAGTCTTCTCAGCCCAGCTGGACAGCTATTGCTAAACTGATACCTGCAGTGAGGCCCATCTAATGTCTATGAAACCCTTTATGACTGCACATCAGGCAAGGAAGGTGGGAAGTTGAGGTCTGATATTTCTGTTCTCCCCAGGATTGTGGCATGTAACAATTGTTTTTCAGTTTTGAATAAATGACCTAAATACTCTACTTTGAGCAAAAGGGCCATGAAAGTTTGTCTGGAGCCCTGGCTGCTTAATTGAGGCCAGAAGGGCCTATCAAGGTATTCTTTTGGGGTGAGGTGGTGCCTCCAGCAGGGAACCTTGCCCTTGACTCAGATAGTAGCCCTCAAGAAGATGGGAGAGGTGGAAGAGCATGATGGGAGAAAGAGGAGCCCAAATGCCTGCCTCACTGTGAACCATGTGAACCACTGTGAATCCGTTTAACAGTGGCTGCCCAGTGCTCTGGGCTAGAAATGAGCTCTGGCGAACAGAATCTTATTAGATTTTTCTGTTTAGCTGGATGGGGCAGTCCAGCAAGTGTCAATCACACTCCAGATAGACATTCCCCCAGTGATCTTTTGGACATTTACCTGCTGTTCTGGCCAGGTGGGGATACGAGGGGTTGTCCTGGTTTTGCAGGACAGTCCAGTTTGGGGTAGCTCCTGGGACACAGAAAACATTTCAAGTTTCATTACCTAGCCCCAATCCTCTCCCATCTGCCTCTGATTTTAATGTCTGTCTCCCCATCTAGTCTGTAAGTTCCTTGTGGGCAGGGAGCATTTCTACGAACTCTGTTGTCTTGGTCTTTCCCAAGCACTTAGTACAATGTTCTGCATACAGTAAGTACTCAATAAATTCCACTGATTGATTGATCTGTCAGTTTTTCATTTTGAGTATATGGGTGAAAATGTGGGAGGGTTTATATGAGGAAGGAAGCAAGCATGCTAGAGCTTGGGAGTGGCAGGAAGTATTCGGGAGGCTACATGATGTGACCTACTGCATCAGGTAGAAGGCCTGATTTTGGGGGCTTTTTTGACCCTGCTCGCAGCTCTTGGGGTTTGGTAAAAGACTGAGAAGAGTGAGACTGAGGAGGGGAGGGGTTGGAAGCAGAGACCAGAGACAGATGCAATATAGAAGTCGAGTTGGGAGATGACAAGAATTTAAACCAGGAGAGTGACCATTTGGGAGAGATGAAGGGAAGGATCCAGGAAAAGTTGAGGAGGAAAAAACAACATGATTTAGTGACAGGCTGGTTGTAAGAGGATGAAGACGGAGGTGTCAATGGTGATGTCAAGGTGGCCAAACTACTGAGACAAAGAGGATGGTTAGGGGGAAGAATGGATTCAAGAAGGAAGATGAGGAGTTCAGTGTTAGACATCTGGAGAAGTCCTGGAAGCAAGAAGATATGCAAGATTGTAAGTCAGGTGAGAAATCAGGGCTGGAGATGTATCTTTGGGAACAATCTATGTAGAAGTGGTAGTGGCCATGGAATAGAATATCTCTTGAGCCTTTTTCAGCAGCAGACACTCGTATGCCCCTCCCCAGACTAAATAGGAGTTGCAATTGGTAGGTGTACAGTAAAGGAATGAAAAGCATGGGTAGAGAAGTAATAAGGCTGGGTTTTTATAAAGCCTTTGAAAATGGGAAGAACTTGGTCTGACAGATTTGAGGAAGAAGAGAGTTTCAGGGACAGGGAAGGGTATGATTGATGGGCCAGTCAAGAACAGGGAACAGGAGTTAAAAGGTAATCTGGGGAACAACAGGTGAAGAGAGAGATGTGTGAGGAGGAGAATACTGGTGAAGAGCCATGAAATCAGAAGTCAGGAGATTGTTTGATGGGGAGGGTAATAGGTAACCACATTAGAGATTTTTGTGATGCCAAGTGATGTGTTCAGAATGATGTTTTAGAAAAATGACCCAGGCATCAGAAGAGGGGAGAGCATGGAGGCAACGAGCCCAGTGAGAAGACTGACAACCAATGGCATTTATTCATTCATTCATTCATTTATTTTATGGTATTTGTTAATCCTCTACTATTCATCAAGTACTGTTCCAAACGCTGAGGTAGACACAAGTTAATCAGCTGGACATAGTACCTGCCCCACATGGGGCTCACGATCTAAGTAAGAGGGAGAACAGGTATTGAAACCCTATTTTACAGTTGTGGAAACTGAGGCACAGAGAAGTTAAGTGAATTGCCCAAGGTCATCCAGCAGGCAAGTGGGGGAGCTAGGATTAAAACCCAGCTCCTCTGGCTCCCAGGCCAATGCTCTTTCCACTAGACCACACTGCTTGTTGAGCACCTGATTGCAAAGCTTTATTCTAAGCACTTTGAAGAACATAACAGAACCAAATACACTTTTTTCTGCCCTCAAGTAGCATACAGTTAAATCGACAAGATAGACAAGATTATTTAGAAATAGTGGGAGCAGGAGAAACACAAGGATTAACTAGGTATTAATGCGACTGTACTGATATTTTAATTTAACCATCTTCCCTCTGACTCCCCTATTTCCTGATGAAACAACAGTGGACACAACACAATTTTTGGACAACACAGGGATTTGCAGGAATGCAACTAAAATGTACTAGAATCATTTGTATTAGTGACATTTGGTAAGCGCCTATAATATTCAGGGTTCCTTACACTGGTGACAGATGGAATGATATAGATTCAGACACACTCTCCAGCCCACAAACTTTCACTACCTAGAAGGCAGGGAGTAGATGGAGAAATAAAACATGGGGTAAATTAAGCAGCAATAATAATCAAGCAGCAGGATTTATTGATCATCTGCTGGGTGCAGTGCTCACTACTAAGCCCTTGGAATAGCCCAACAGAGGTGGAAAATAGTGTCTGTACAATGTGCTCTTCTAATCAGTATGCATGGTAGTTTATATCAGAAAGAACCACTGCACTAAATTGTAACACAGTCTAAACACAGTTGTAAACTCACTGTGGACAGGGAATGTGTTGGCTATACTGTTCTTTTCCAAGCTCTTAGTACAGAGCTCTGCACACAGTAAGAGCTCAATAAATGATTGGGAAAATGAAGCCAATTATCAAACTTCAGCTTTTGTCCCAGTAGCATTCCAAATTGAAGTAACTCATCAAACCTCGTTCTCGCCTGTCCCACCGTCAATCCCCGGCCCACGTCCTCCCCCTGTCCTGGAATGCCCTCCCTCCACACATCCTCCAAGATAGCTCTCTTCCTCCCTTCAAAGCCCTACTGAGAGCTCACCTCCTCCAAGAGGCCTTCCCAGACTGAGCTCCCTTTTTCCTGTCCTCCTCCCCATCCTCCCCACCCTACCTCCTTCCCCTCCCCACAGCACCTGTATATATGTTTGTACAGATTTATTACTCTATTTATTTTACTTGTACATATTTACTATTCTATTTACTTTATTAATGATGTGCATTTAGCTTTAATTCTATTTGTTCTGACAACTTGACACCTGTCCACATGTTTTGTTGTCTGTCTCCCCCTTCTAGACTGTGAGCCCGTTGGTGGGTAGGGACCGTCTCTATACGTTGCCAACTTGTACTTCCCAAGCACTTAGTACAGTGCTCTGCACACAGTAAGCACTCAATAAATACGATTGATTGAATGAAATTAATCTTTAAAATCTGTTAGACTTCAAAAGCCTTCAAAACCCAAGCCGTCTGGTACCCTTCACTACTCCCGCTTCCGCCTTGTGACCACTTAATGCCACTAAACGGTACCATCTTTCAGAGATTCTTAGCAGTGGCATACGGGTCCTTGGGTTTGAAGAAGAGAGTTCAGGGGTAATCTCTTGAGAGTTAGTAGAGCACTGTTTGCCATCATGTTTGACGTCTTGGGGAAGGACAACTTTCCACCTGCCACCATGGGTGATATATTGGGGTTTAAAAAAAAATACAGCTCTTTCCGTGATTACTTTCATCCTTTGATATTCCTCCCTCCTTCCCTGTCTGTCTCCCTCCCTTTCCTCTTCCCCATCTTTTTTCCTTATTCTCTCCCCCTTTCTCATTTCTTCTTAGTGCTCTTCCCTCTCCCTTACCCATTTCTTCTCCCCACTCTTCCCTCCCCTTCCATTTCAGGCCCCCCTCAGATGACCAATTCCATAGAAACCCTAAGAACATGTACCTAACACTATACAGACATTACCTAAGCCTTCTTTTTCATGGTATTTGTTAAGCACTTACTATGTTTCAAGCGATGTTCTAAATGCTGGGGTAAAGAAGTTTTCCAGGTTGGACACAATCCCAGTCCCACATGGGGGCTCACTTTCTAAAATGGAGGGAGGAGGCTTTTATCCCCATTTTACAGATGAGGTGACTGAGGCACAGAAAAATTAAGTGATTTGCCCAGGGTTACACAGCAGGAAATTGGTAGAATTGGAATTAGAACCTAAGTACTCTGACTCCCAAACCCATGCTCTTTCTACATGGGTAGATGTCTTTTACCCATTTTGTCTTTGCTAACATTATGTCTTTTTAAAACTTTTAGTCACTTATTGAAAGCTATATTCTGACTTCATTATTTGGAAGTCACCACCCCCCTCCAAAGTACTGTCCCTAAAGGTACCACCCCAAATTTGAGGTCCTTCTTCACCCGCTGCTAAAAAATGGGAAACTGGCCCTTACAGCCAGTCTGTATGCTGGGAGCAGCTGGAAGAGAAAAGAGAAATGAGACCGTGAGTGGTAGAACCTCTCTCATAAACTAGAACCAGGCTGAAATGGCCAGTATATTCTGTCATTAGGTCCTGTGACCTAATCAGTCAATCAATCAATGGTATTTATTGAGTGCTTTATGTGTCCTGAGCTTACTTGGGAGAACACAATACAGTACAGTTGATAGAATCTCAGCCCTCTAAGAGCTTACCACCTAGTGAAGAAACAACCAGAGACAAAGGAAACCTTCTGACCATTCCCCTTCACACAAAGGAGTTTCGTACACCTTTCCTTTTACTTTCCACATCAGGTCTTCGATCTGAAAAACAAAAACAAAAAATCTACTATGTCCACAGGGCTTCTCCATGGAAAGAGTAGAGGGCTTTGCAAGTGGATTTCTGGAGTTGGAGAAAGGGAATCAATTCTCCCAAGAAGCCTGAAGGCTCTGGAGAAGTTGGCGAGGTTAATGTTCCCGACCAAGGACTCTAAGCTAAGCTCAGGGAAGACTGGGGTAAAAAGCAGCCAGTTACCAGGTGGCTGTTTCAGATTTTGGGGTTTGTTTCTGGGAAAATTATGAATATCCCATTGTTAGAGGACAGAGGAAGATGTAAAACAAGTTTGTGATTTAATTTTTTTTTTTTGTAAAGGAGCTTTTTCATGATAGCTTATTTTGGTAGTGTTTTTTATTAAAAAAAAAACTATGGGATGGAATCTAAAATATAAGCCGCTGCTTCACCTAAAGCAGAATTTGTTCAGTATAAGGTCCATTTTGTGAGTTGTGTCCTGAAGGGTCCCGTGCCTCGGCCCTTTTAACTGAGTTGCTGGTTTATCTTCCCCCAAAGGGGCCCCATTACCTGGGATTGCTCTCTTAGTTGAAGGGGTGGGATCCTCATTAATTCCCACTAATCGGTTTCCCTTATTCAGCTTACTCTCTTGGCACATTTCATTCACCCTGCACAAGAGAGACACATAAAGTGGGCATCAGGAAGGGTCTGTGTGTGCCCAGGAGAATGTAAAACAGGAGAGAGGGACAGTTGCTGAAATACTGTCTGTGCCATGATTCAGACTGGAAGAAGACAGGTCTACACCAGCGAAGGAAGAAGTAAGGAGGGACAGGAATTACAAGCCCAGGGAGGTGGGTTTTCGACCCTTTACTTGGGCTAGAAAGAACCAACACTTGGAGCCCAAAGACAGGAACTCTGAGGAGGTTATTTGTTAGGTACGTAATAATTAGCAGTGACAGATTAGGAAAAAAAAGACTGGTGTTTTTGAAGTTTTGTCCTGCCACCCAAAAGGCCTAATGAGTGACACGTGAGGAGTCCGGTTTTAGGCTGGGGTAGCAATTTGATGGTGGCTCTTCTGGCCGCTGTTGAAGAAAATGAGGAGTGCCTGGGAATGGGTGTTTCCAGCAAGGTGAAAATCCATCATCTGGTTTATTGGTCTAAAGGGCCAGTTTGGGTGAGGTTGGGAATCAATCCCGTTGCTGCCAGTCTCTTTCCGCCTGGCATAGGCGGTAACAGTGCTGATAATAGGCAGTATCCACCTCACCTCACCCTCGGCCCTGGCAGAACTGCTGGGATTAGGCATTGGTATCCGGTAGAGAATGGAGAGGGATGGGGAGGAGGTAAGTATACCCCTTTATGGCCCATCTTCCCTCTCACGCCTTTTTCCTTCCCTCTTCTACTGTCTTCCTATAGCCATTTTTACTTTCCTTCATTTCTGCTCTCCCTTTCCCCTTTTCTGTTTCCCTTTCTCTCCCTTGACATTTCTCCTCTTTCCACCTCCATTTCTACCTCTCCCTCATCTCTCTGTCCCTACACTCTTCTCTTTCTGACCCTTCCCCACTACAGGGCGACCTAGGGATGGAGGAGTGGCAGGCAGGGGAACTACCTAAGACACAGAATGAGTCCATCCCAACCCCCAATGTAGAGGTATGAGAACTGTGGGGCCCCCTTCTCTTACCATAAACATGTTCTCAGATCTTCTTTATTGCCAGGGTTCAATCCAACATCCAGACACTGGTAAATTTTGTTTTTTTGACACCGGTGTCGGCAGCACTGTGGCAAAAACCTTTCTAGATCCAGGATGGTGATGGCTCTCTAGGACCAAAGAAACAAAGCACCCAAATTCAGCACAAGCAAAGACCCTTGGGGTGGGGTTCTAGTGAGGACTGTGATAGCAGGGACAGAGGAAATTATTTTTATAATAAGAGCGATCGCTCGGGCTGAAATAGCATCGAGCTCCAGAGAGCTCAATTTTTTCTTATGCTCCTCAATACTTGAAGTCCAGTTGGGGTGGGGGGTTAGAGTGGGAGACCTGAGGCACAAAGTGTAAGAGACTGGCCCAAGATCACACACAACTAATCAGGCAAGACTGCCATCTATTTCTATGCCCATTTGGGTAAAATCTCAGGAGGTATTTGCATCTGGCATAAAAAAAAAATCCACCACTTACCCCACTGCCAGCCACTAAGCAGGTGGCATGTATTGGGCAACCCCATGGACTACCTTATTAGGAGTGGCAATCTGGAACAAGTCAGCCCTGTGTGTAAACTGGTTTGGGTTGATTGCTACCCAGGGATCTAGTTCCATCGAGCAGAATTCAAAGCAGATCCCAAACCATAGGGATCCCAGAAGCAACTTGGATGTGGGGAGCCCCAGCACCCCAGCTTCAGAACTCTGGGGCAAATTGGGGACTTGGGTGGGGGCACCCATAGGCCTGACATGTACTGCCCTGGCTGCCAAGTGGGACATGGATGGTCCCTTATGCCACACACCAAAATGGCAGTAGCCTGTGGCAGACCTAGCATAACCCAGCAAGCACGGAATTAGTGCTTCTCAGCTGCTTCTTTTAAGGGCTGCTCAGGACTCTTTACAGAGCAGCAGGAGGGCCTAGGGGCCAGAGGGAGAAATTTCAATTTCTCTGTTTGCTATAAAGCTTTCTGAAACTGAACAGCAGCTGAACTTTGGCTCCCAGTGGAAAAGAGGCCCATTGAGCGTGACTTGCAGGGCAGGACGCAAGGGTAGCCTGGCCCTATTGCACCCTGGATGTCTTCCTGCAGACTTGCTGGGCTCTGTGTCGGGCAGAGAAAGTTTCTGCACTGCTGAGCCTCCACTCCTGAAAAGACGGTGTAAAAGCCACAACCCCAAACCAGCCAGAGCCTAGTGGGGATTCTGGGCAACCCAGAATAGGTAGAGCATTGCGGTAGAGACACAGTAGGGCTGGGAACCAGCAATCCGAGTACTTCCCAGAAGCTAGCTGGGAATCTTGACGCTCAAGGTCTACGTTTCCTATAGAAAGGGGAAAATCTGAAAGGTGAGAGTCTCCTCGGACAGGTGCCTGAAGGAGTCAGGCTGGGACTGAGACGGGTCTAAATCCCACTAGCAGAAACTCCAGACAGGAGAAAGGTCTCGGGGCACTGAGATGGAATGGTGCAAAAATTGAGGGCATATGGTGCACCCAGAGAGCAAAATGAAAAATTAAATAGGATTAGCACTTACCCCTAAATTGTTGACCCAAAGAGAGTTTTTATAGTAGTATTAAACAACTTATCTCACCTGCATTCTCCATATTTTTTCATTTTTCTCTGATACCGCATTGATTGTGGAACCCATTAGAGCAATCAGCATGTTTAAGAGGAGCGTGTAAATGAAGAGCATGTAGAGGACAAGGAGAATCCGGAATAAGGCAGGATACGTAGAATTCTCAAAGCCTCCCATGTCTCCAATATCTAAGGAGAGTTTGTAGAGTTCCCATACAGCACCGCCTATGCTTTCAAAGGGGCAGGATTCCTTGGGACACTTGCTCGTCAGAGAAAACAAAGCTGCAAGAGAAGAACACAGCCATTCAGGCACTGGGATGGTGGCTTTAGGGACATGAGAAAATATACAATGCCATAACGGGTCAGATCAGTGGTCAGCATCATCAGTGGTATTTATTGAATGCTTACTTTGTGCAAAGCACTGTACTAAGTGCTTGAGAGAGTACAAGAGAGTTGGTAGACTCATTCCCTGTCCACAATGAGCTTACTGTCTACAGCCTGGTTGGTCCATGCGACCTAGTATTCTGTCTCCAACTGGAGCCCCGAAAGGTGCTGGGGAGGACAGAGGGATGGTGACCTTCCTCCTCAACACCCAATTTCAAGGTTGGGATAGGGTAGGGATGCTAGATTCCCCCACTATTCATTCAGTCAACCAATCGTATTCATTGAGTGCTTACTGCGTGCAGAGCACTGTTCTAAGCACTTGGAAAGTACAATTCGGCAACAGGTAGAGACAATCGCCTCCCAACAACAGGCTCACAGCCTAGAAGGCGGGGGGAAACAGACAACAAAACAAAACAAGCACTAGCTAGCATCCTTAACTGTTGCCTCTTATAATCCCTTGCAAACCACTCGCCTAAGTTGGTGATGTATTCTCACTAGAGGAAGTGCATTTATCAATCAATCATTTATTGAGCAACTACTGCAGGCAGAGCATTATACTAAGCGCTTAGGAGAGTACAATATAACAGAGTTGGTATACATGTTCCTTGCCAACACTGAGCTTACCTGTTGAAAAGCCTAGAAGGAGAACCATATACACACAAAGGAATCTGGAAATGTCTCTAACAATTATCTGGAAGAGAGAGAGAAGCTTATTATTGGATCTTCTACAAGGGTAGTGGGTTAATTAATTATGACATCTGTGATAATGACATCTGATGGAGGGATCATGGCCACCCCCTGCCAAGGGGCTCCTTGGGAACAGGGCCAGCTGCCAACGGCCATTAGTAGCTCAGGTGAGAATTTGTTGGGGTTGGCTGGTGGAGACAAATGGCAAGCCTGCACTCCTTATATAAGCAGAATAACTGATGACGGACATTAATCTAGAGCCAGAGTCAGATAGGTCCTGGCTACATAATTGGAAAGTTTACAAACAGCTGGAAGACAGTAAGGCCCTGCTGAGAGCCCTGACCTTACCCTCTGGATAATAATGGTGAAAATGCCGGTGAACTTGAAGCCTCGGGAGTAATACAGAAGATCAAACCACCCTAATACCAAGGCCAGCGCCTGCAAAATCACATACTCTTTCACTCGGTCCCAGTACAGGAAAAGGGAACACATCACCAGCGTGGTCTGAAGGAGACTGACAGAAACCAAGTTAGAGTCAGGAGATTCCCTCCCATTTAATACACAAAATATTATGAAAGGCTGTGTCAGAGCCCAAAGTGAACTTACAAAAGTACATGGAAATAGTTGTTCTCAAAAAAAGGAAGACACTGAACTGGACACATCGAAATGATGTCAAAGCCCTGAAACAGAAAAGCATATAAATCTACTATAAAACAGCACAAGTGTTTTTAGACTCCCCCTTTTAGACTGTGAGCCCACTGTTGGGTAGGGACTGTCTCTATATGTTGCCAACTTGTACTTCCCAAGCGCTTAGTACAGTGCTCTGCACACAGTAAGTGCTCAATAAATACGACTGATGATGATGATGAAGTGTTAGGGGGCATGTAACACAGATCTCAGATTGGCGTTCAATGCTCTAGCCCAAAATAAGCCAATGCTGGTGCAGAACAATGGCCTCCTGTGATTAACTTATCCTGGGAGGTTTGTAGGGTGCTTCAACTCCTCCTCCACTCCCCATTCCAATCCCACTCCCCCTTTACACTGTAAGCTCCTAGCAGGCAGGGAGTGGATCTACGAACTCTGCCGTACTCTCCCAAGGACTTAGTACAGAGCTCTGCACACAATAAGTGCTCAATAAACTACATTTATTGTTGATAATGCACACAGTAAGCACTCAAATACCATTGATTGATTGATTCTTGCTCCACTCCTGGAAAATTTAAGCAGGGGGAGGGAGCCCTTGGCAAAGGGAGTTATATATCCCCTCCCTTTTTTTGGTATTTCTTATGGTATTTGTTAATAATAACTGTGGTGTTTGTTAAGCACTTACTATGTGCCAGACACTGTACTAAGAGCTGGAGTGGACATAAGCAAATCGGGTTGGACACATGGGGCTCATAGTCTTAATCCCTATTTTACAGGTGAGGTAACAAGCACAGAGAAGTTAAGTGATCTGTCCACAGCAGACAAATGATGGAGCCAGGATTAGAACCCAGGTCCTCTGACTCCCAAGGCATGTGTACTTTCCACTAGGCTACACTGCTTTTCCCTGTAATAGCACTTGGATGATTGACCAATGGTATTTATCGAGCATTTACTAAATACACAGCACTATGATAATAACTGTAGTACATGTTAAGCTCTTCCTTTGTGCCAAGCACTGTACTGAGCGCTGGCGTAGGTACAAGCTCATCAGGACAGATACAGTCGCTCCTGTCCCACATCAGGCTCCCAGTCTAAGATACATTGTTGCTACCACTCATTTCCCCAGAATGGGTGGAGCAGTGAGCCCACTGTTGGGTAGGGACTGTCTCTATATGTTGCCAATTTGTACTTCCCAAGTGCTTAGTACAGTGCTCTGCACATAGTAAGCGCTCAATAAATACGATTGATGATGATGATGATGATTAGAGCTCCTCAATAACCACCAGCTCTGTGTGGAAGCGGCATTGAAAAACTGCTGCCTCATGAGCACAGGTCTATCAGAGCAGAGTTATCAAGCAGCGGTATTTACTGTGTGCTTACTGGGTGCAGAGCTTCCTGGAAGAATTCAAGACAACAGAGTTGTGGACAGATTCACACAAGGAAAACCTAGGAATACTGGGCTTTGAGGAAAACAAGGAACCAAATCATCTTAGAGAAGCAGTGTGGCTCTCTGGAAAGAGCACAGGCTTTGGAGTCAGTGGTCATGGGTTCAAATCCTAACTCTGCCAATTGTCAGCTATGTGACTGGACAAGTCACGTAACTTCTCTGCACCTCAGTTACCTCATCTGTAAAATAGGGATTGACTGTGAGCCCCCTGTGGGACAACCTGATCACCTTGTAACCTCCCCAGTGCTTAGAACAGTGCATTGCACATAGTAAGTGCTTAATAAATGCCATTGTTATTATTATTATTATTATTATTAGATATGTGCTTCTCATTCTAGTAAATCACCTCTTGGTAAACTGGCACTTACAGTCTTCAGCAGGTAACACCCAGCGACTACAAAAATGAAAATCTGTCCTGCTGTGAGCCAGGAGCTGCTGCTGCTCCCTAACCCTGAGTCGGGCTTCTGTAAAAAGAGAAGAAAACCAGTCAGTACCTGGGACAAGAAAGGGAAAAGGGAAAAGTATTTGACTCTGAGAAAGTAGTATCTGCCAAGGGTTACTGTAGAAGTATCAGTGAAACCAGATATATGGTTGAGGTAGAACAAAGTGGGTGGAGAGGCTTCTCTAAAGTAGGCTAAAAGGCAAAGTCTGGCAGGGGAAGTGACAAATCAACAAAACGCTAAAGAGTGTGAACACATTTGTCTTACTATTTTTATTGTGGAATTGGTTAAGTGCTTACTATGCATCAAACACTGTTCTAAGTGCTGGTGTAGATACAAGTTAATCAGGTTGTAGAGAAGCAGTGTGACTTAGTGGTTGGACCTTAGTCCTAAGTCTGGTCCTGACACTTGTCTGCTGTGTGGCCTTGAGAAAATCACTTAACCTCTCTGTGCCTCAGTTTCCTTATATGCAAAATGAGGGTTCAGTACTTGTTTTCCCTCCTACTTAGGCTGAACCCCATGTGGGACCTGATTATCTTGTATCTACCCCAGTGTTTAGTACAGTGCTTGGCACATAGTAAGTGCTTAACAAAAAACATAATCAAGTTAAATCAGGTTTGGACACAATCCCTGTACTATGTGCGGCTCACAGTTGTTCATCAAATCCCATCACAACACAAGGGAGAACACACCGAAACTCGGAGGTAGTTACTTCAGAATATGTAGGTGGAGTTCGCTAAGCCAGGGAAATTTTGGAGGCTGGAAATATCAGTAGGTTTGAGAGGGGTTGAAGAGCAGCCCACAACGGGTTACAAGAGGAATTGTAGGAGATGGAGAGAGAAGAGCGCAGGGAGCACCTGATCTATGCGGAGCTGCAGGGCTGTGAGCACGGTGAATAGGATGATGTAGATCAGGTAGAAGGTGGTGCAGACACCAAACATGGCTGCCGCAAACGTTTCCCATTTGATCCTTAACAGCTCCTTTAGTGGTTCCACATCCAGCAGTTCACTGTATTTCTGGGTGAGAGAGGAGAATTTTCTACTCTGTTCTGGCCTAAAATGAGGTGCCCAAGGCCCATCCCCTACAAACCATAATGAACTGCTGTATTTTTATTGTTGCTGTTGATACTTTTCAGATTTTGAATTTTCTTTTCTTTTGTTCTGATTCATGCTAATTGTCAACTCTTTGTCCTCCTATGTTAGATAGTGAGGCCCTGTGGGCCAGGGCAATCAATTTCCAATTCCCAACGTCCATGTAGTCTCCCCAGTTTAAGCGCTTAATAAATGAATACGATCATGGTGGTGGTGATAGTAGGACACTATCGTGTTAAAGGAGACCCCTTCACTTGCCGTGGGTGCTTAAGGAGGGTGGCCCCCAAAGCAGTGGTGGGAGAACATGCTGGTAGCAATCAGCAATTGACCCTTAAGGGAGGAGAAATGTGGGGAAGGAGAGAATGGAGGTGCGAGGGGGAAGCTCATAAATCAGCATGATCACACCCCACTGTCCCCCTGCCTGCCAGCACTCACCTCTTGGTTGGTATTGTACACCACAATCTTCAGGGCAGAGTGCGGGTCTGTCGTGTCCACTTCATCCAGATCGTACAGACAGGAGCAGACAGGCCCATAGGTCCATTCAACAAACCTCCTGGAGAGGTGGTACATTGGGTCCTCCCTGGGAAATTCTCTCCCTAAGATGTGCTGAAAGAGCTGTTTGGCAGGGAACAGAAAAGGCTGTCATTCCCTGAAGTCTTTCCCCTGCTCCCCCTCCACCACTGGAGAGGCCACAAGGTTTCTTCCCCCACCTTGTCATGAATCATGGCTTAAGCACACAGGCTGCAGTAAGATTGAGGGAATTGGGCACCTCTGAACTTCATGCCATGTGTTCAGTCTAGGCTGTGCCTCGGTAGAGCCCTGAACCCAGATTATGTTCTTATAAAGGGGGAAGTTTGGGTCTCTGCCTGCCACCTTGGGTCATGGTTCAGACTCCTGCCGCAGCTGGAGTGGCAGCAATGGGCACTGTATGCCTCAGCCTTGCAGAAGAGAGGGGCTTGCTCACCCGTGACCAGAGCTACCAACCCATTCCACAGCCCCACAGCCCAGGGCCCTTCCCGAGCCCCAGACTGCTTCAGGTGGAGCAGAGCTGTGTTCCATGGCTTCCCTCCAAACCTCCCGCTCTTCCTGACCTGTACCTGGGGACACTCAAATTCCAGTCATTGTTCCCACCATTTCTGGGTTAGATGGACAAGTGCCAGAAAAGTCAGAATTTGGTCTCCACTCATCCCTTTGGGTAAGCTCCCAGAGTGCCTTACTCTGAGATCAAGGTGATATGCTTTCTTGGAATTGATGCTTTACCTGTGTGGGAGAGATGGGGAACTGTGGACAGCAAGCTAGTGCTCACTCCACTCTGGAAAATTACACCCTGTCCCATAGGCCCCAGCAAATGGCAGTGGCCAGCTAACCTGAAGACTGAGATGTGGGCCAGTCACTCAGAAAAGATGAGGAAGACTCTTCCCTTTGGCACAGATAGCATATTCAAGCCGAATGCTGGCTGCCACACATGCTCTGCTCCTTTGCTCCTCACCTAAGACCTATGCTGGGGTTGCCATACCTGCAGCTTCCCTTCTTTGGCAGCCAGCTGGAGTGGGGTTAGACCTTCCTTGTTGTGGATCTTCTCCAGGTTGACCAAAGAAAACTGCTTGACTTGCATCCTCCTCTCTTCACTCTTTATCAGGATCAAGTCATACATCTCCGGCACAAACTTCATGCTTTCCTTATTGTCGTCAGCGACAATTGCTAAGGCATGGAGCACGGTGTTTCCCAGGGAGTCCCGTCGTTCAGGACTGCAGGGATTGCGTTTGTGTTCCAAGAGGAATCTTACCAAGTTAGGTCTGTTGGTGCAGGCAGCAAGAGAGAGAGGATACTCTCCTGTTGGAAAGCACTGAGGTTACTGAAGTTTCTTCAAAAATCAAAAACAAGGCTGCATCACCCCCTACTGTGAGCAAGTATAACACCTATACACTCCCGTTGAACTTTTAGTGAGTTAATATTTGTGGTAATAATAATAATAGTAATGGTATTTATTAATGGGTACTACGTGTCATGCACTGTATTGTGTTGGGGTGGTTACAAGATAATCAGATCATACACAGTCCCTGACATACATGGGGCTCACAGTCTCAGGGGAAGGTATTTTAACCTCATTTTGCAGTGCTCTGCACACAGTAAGCGCTCAATAAATACGATTGATTGATTAAAAAACTGAGGCACAGAGAAGTAGAGTGACTTTCCCAAGTTCACAAAGCAGGCCAGGGGCTGAGCTGGGATTAGACCCAGGTCTCCTGTACCCCTGTCCTCTACCTCTCTCACATCAACACACAGACACTGCCTGCTCCTAAATAGTCTTATGGTTGCAAACTCAGGCAAAGGGCAGAGCCAGTCAGCAAACACAGTGAGTTGTATTTCAAAACCCCTGAAGCAGATCTCATGGTCCCTCAAGCCAGTTTCCTTAGGTGTACATAGGAAGAAGGGACTCTAAAAGTGTTTGGTGGTGAAGGTTTCGAAGATTCTGTTTTAGCTGGAGTCTTTTTATCTGCAGAGGGCCTGAAATGGGGAGCATAAGAGGAAAAAACACCAATCTGAATCCCTCCGCAAGTAAGACCACTTCAGCAGAAAGGGAGGTTCTCAAACCTTCATCCCCAAGCATTTGTTGAGTCTCCACTTCTCACATTCACCTGAGGAGGTGGCTGACCTGCTGTTCTGTGAGATCCTGCCCAGGTGTATGTCTGAGCAGTTAGCCTAAGGGGGAAATTTACCAAAATAGAAGCCATCTTCTTTGGCTTTTTTTAACCGGAAGAACAATCCTGTTGCCCTTTGGTGAACATCAGCTCCTTTATCCACAAGGATCTGGACGATCCTCTCCAGGCCCTTCTCTATCGCGATGTGCAGTGCAGACTGCCCTAGAGAGGAAGTAAGCAGAGTGGAGATATTAGCCTAAGGGCAGGGGAAAAGATTAATCTCATTTCCTTTAGCCAACACCTGAATGATAGTAAGCTTGTTGTGGGCAGGGAACGTGTCTACATTTGTAGTGTCCTCTCCCAAGTGCTTAGAACAGTGCTGTGCACACTGTAAGCATTCAATAAATACCACTGATTGCTTGATAGTTGAGTTAGACAAAGATTATGGAGAAAGCTGCATGGGGCAATCATGCTTTCAAAGGGAAAAGTTGACCATTTATTCTATCTCTGTCACTGGCTATGAAGCTCTTTTTGCTTTGGGATGCCCTGCTCACTGCTGTTCTAATAATAATATACCTGGTAATTGTAAGTGCCTATTATGTGTCACGTATGGTATTAAGCACTAGGATAGATGAGCTTGCAGTCTAGAGATGAATGTATCAGATACAGTCCCTGTCCTACACAGACTTGGTGAGTCCTGTTTTTAACTCCTGGGAGAGAGTGTAAGGGAGCTGTGTCCAGGATGGGTGGGGGAGTGTAGATGGGCAGTGACAGAGCCCAGAATTGAGTGCCAACCTCCCCACGGGCTGTGGAGGCACCTGGAGAGTCAGTACACAGTGGAGGAGAACCCTGGCTCAGATCCATTTCTCACTGGTGTATTAGCTAGTCAGAAATTATACAAGATCCCCTGTCTAAGTGGAGTTAGGGAGAAGGAACAGGGGAGACAGAATCTTGGTTCTCTTCATGCCCCAGGGCTAAGCCTTGCCATCCCATAGTTGAAGAGGTAGCCAGAGAGAGGGGAACTCAAGAGAGACAGGATGGCTGCAGAGAAGCACAGGGGAAATTGAGAGCCAGCAAGATGGAAGTCACAGTATCAGATGTTGAGGATAGGAAGTTCCCAGGGCACCCATGAGGGGAAAAAAAAAATCAAGGTACCGGAACCCTCAGTCCAGAGATAATAGGCTTATTTTCCCAGCCCCTTCTCCCTTCAGCTTGTCAGAGAAGTTTGGGCATGAAAAAAAAAACAACCAAAACCTGGATCTCTGATCCTTCCTGTTTTAAGGATTCTATCTTATATTATCTAGACAGGAGGCTCTTCCTTCTCCCTCCACCCTGCCGCCCCACTTCTCGACCTCAGGTGCCAAAATATGCTGAATTAGATTTATTTTCTCTGCTTCACCTCTGTAGCACTCATTAGTGTAGACGGCATTTAGCAACTCTGCCAAACCTCCATTCTCTTCAGCATAGTGGAGCAGTAGAATTACTATATCTTCAGTGCTATCCCCAGGCTTCAGTAGTGCTTTCATCAGGCAGGTCTTCCCAGTGTCTTTTTCTGTAGGCATAAAAGAGAAATCAAATTAATCGGCCAGTTCCCCATAACCCAAGGCTAGTTGTTATTGGAAAGCCCAGATATATGTCCAGGATCGTGCCCCATTTTTTTTTCATCTTCAAAAGCCTGGCTCAGAAATACTTTTAAGTCACTTTTCCATTTTTATGACATTATAAATCACCAGCTCATTTCAGGTGAGTGATTTTTTGTTTTGTTTCATGAACTGCTTTCTCCTAAACACAGCATTTCACACCTGTAGGGGGAGACAGAAGGCAAATTGTGTGGGAGCTTGATAAAATAAAAAGTATAATTGGATTTATTAAGCACCTACTAGGTGCTAAACTCTGGGGTAGATACAAGATTATCAGAATGAACTCAGTCCCTGCTCCCCCCAAGGCTCACACTATCTTATCCCCATGTTCCAGATGAGGAAAGACGGGCCCAGAGAGGTTGAGTAACTTCCCCAAGGTCATACAGCAAGCTATTTGCAGAGCTGGGATTAGACCAGGTTTCCTGACCCCTACACCTGTACTAGTACTCCTCCCATAAACTGGTGGTCACTGCTCCCTCAGGTTTGGGAACAATCCATGTGAATCATCATGCCTTGTTCAAGTGCTCAAGTCTGGAGTGAGGTCTCTTGGGCAGAGATCTGACCTGAATTTGAACCCACTGCCGAGAATGAGACAGACACATTACCTCTTAAGAAAGGGTCTGTGAGCGCTAGGCCACTCTTCTGGATTTCCTCCAGCAGAAATCTCACTGCACATTTGTCTCCCCAGTAAATGAAATTAAAGAAAACTGTGGTGAACCTAGGGATAAATCAGGAGAGAGCTTGAGTTCTAAATCTTAGTGATGTGCAATCAGTTCCCGGTCCACTCGGAAAAGGCATACTGGGATCATTTTCCTGGTGAGTGTGGGTCCTCTCCTGTTGTGTAGAGAGTATCAGACAGTTCTGTGGGTCTGCCTGAGGCAGGGAATACTACAAATCAGGACATTCCAGGAGACTTCTGCCCCTCAAATCCTTCATTCGTTCAATCATATTTATTGAACGCTTACTGAGTACAAAGACTGAACTAAGCATTTGGGAGAGTACGCTGCGACAACAGACACATTCCCTGCCCACAATGAAATCCTTCAGACCTGACTTCATCTGGCCTAATCAACAGGGATGATTTAGCTCAAACTGTTTATTTGTTTCTTTCACAGAAGAGTCAACATCCCCATCTTTACAGCCAGCAGTGGGCTGGGAATGAAGGGACCAGGCTGAAGCACAGTACCAGACCAAGCCCTTTATGCAAAAAGGGGCCTCCAGGGCCACAGGCCCTTGGCAGAAGCCTCCATGCCTCATGGACCACTTTGATTCTGACCCACACCCCCTCCACCAACAGTTCCATGTCCCTCCCTGCCCCACCTACTCATAACTGCCCTTCGTGCCCCACTTCTCCTTTAAGTCTCTGTTTACATCTCAGTTTAGCCAGTTTGGACACATACTGTCTTTCTCATTCCATCTAATTCCATTCCACCCCATCTAGAGCTGAATTTAAATTGATGATCATTCTATTGACGACCTTTATCTGTGAACTCAGGTATGGCTGAAAAAAAAATGCAATGAGTGACTGGCAGTGTCTTCTCTATGGGCACTTGGAAAGATTGTCCTTTCTAGTGTCGATGTATTTCCGAAGTACAACATGAGATGTTGATTTTGATATCGTATCTATCCCAGTTTCGACAATAAGGTGAAAGGAAATCAAAATTATCAGTCTTAATTCATCCAACAAGCCAAGACCCTAATCCTATTGGTTCTATTTGGGAGAACAACTGAATCAGCCTCTGAGGTTCTCCTATTGCTACTAAGATCTTGAAATTCTGTTCCGAGCTCCCCTGAATTACATACCACTGATAGACAGGCTCCCTAGAAAGGGATTCATGATAGAATTCTAACTGGAGTGTAAGTAACATACCTGTCATTATGGTCTCTGAGGTATGTTGTACAGTTTCCAAGAATCTCTTCAAGATTAGCATCTTCTTCTCTGAAGAAGAGAAAACAATTGAAATAATTTATGAGAAAAGTGGCCTGTGTAACAAAGTAAAACCTACACCCTACAGTTGAGATAAAACACATTGTACCTGGGTTCATCTGTCCTTATCTGTGTTGGCTGGTTCTGTAAGTGGTCCAGAAGTTGATAGTATGCACTGTTAGATGAAAGAAGACTTCAGGTCTTGTCATGTCAACCGAAACAAACACTAAGTCTAGTTCACTGTTCCACCATAAAGGAGGTCAGAATAGGTTGTTATAAAACTGGAAGGAAGCTATGTAGGGGGAAGAAGTGTGTGGGCAGGGGTGGAGGGATGGGGAAGTGGAGGGAGGAGTGGCAGCCGTTGCAGCCTTGCTATTCTGGGTGCAGATTTAGTCTCATAACCCCACAAGGGAGTATGGGACGATGGATGGCCCCAGCAGTTTGTGAGAAAGAATCCACCAAATAGTTTTGGAGCATGACCCTGTCCTGTCAGTGCCTTGTGGACAGGGATCACATATACAAACTCAATTGATTTCACTCTCCTAAGCACTTAGTACAGTGCTCAGCATTTAAAGCATGGCATAATAGATAAAGTATGGGCCTGGGAGTAAGAAGATCATGGGTTCTAATCCCAGCTCCACCACTTGTCTACTGTGGGGTCTTGGGCAATCCATTCCACTTCTCTGGGCCCCAGTTACCTCATCTGTAAAATAAGCATGAAGAATGTCATGGACTGAGACCAACTGGATTTGCTTGTATCTGCCCCTGTACTGAGTTCAGTACCTAGCATACAGTAAGCACTTAGCAAATTCTATTATTATTACGTGCTCAATAAATATTATTGATTGATGGATTCTTCCACCATTTCCAGTGGCAAAAAAAGTTATATTGCCTGCCAGCTCCAGGGAAGAATCTCCAGGGATAGATGGAGATGGCTTTCTCCTCATGCTTGGGTCGGAGACTTGCTTGGCCCTCCTGATTGTGGAGGGAAGATTAGTGCTTTTATTTTAACATCTTGGAGTGAACACTCCTCAGTAAAGAGCATCCTTCACCACTTCTGGGCTTCTTTAAGAACACAGCCTTATGTGGGATTTTTTAAATGGTATTTGTTAAGCACTTACTATGTTCCAAACACTGTACTAAGCACTGAGGTAGATACAAGCTAATAAGTTTGGACACAGTCCATGTCCCACATGAGGCTTACAGTCTTAATCCCCACTTCACAGAGGAGGTAACTGAAGCCCAGAGAAGTTAAGCCATGTGCCCAAGGTTTCACAGCAAATGGCGGAGCCAGGATTAGAACCCAGGTCTGACTCGCAGGCTCCTGCTCTATCCACCAGGCAACACTGTTTCTCTGGGTTGGGAGGAAAGACCATTGGCCAGAGGGCCAGGAGCCCCTTGTTCAACTCTAACAACTGCTGGATCACCTTGGGAAAATTACTTTATTTCCCTGTTCTATCATCTCCATTACAGGAATGTTGAGAAAGTGTGTAAATACTATGTGTTCTTAGAACAAAAGTTTTCTTATTACATGAAATCATTCATTTCTACTGAATTTGTCATTACTTACTCCATTATGGCCTGTTCATTAGTTGGATCTTGATTATTTTCAGGGGGAATCCTGGGGGAAAATAAAGTAAAACTTTCAATTGCAGAGAAGTAAAGGATTAATGGCTAATTTTCCATTGGTCTAGTCAGTCGGTCAGATTTATTGAGCACTTACTGTGTGCCGAACACTGTAGAAAGCACTTGGGAGAGTGTAATTTAGCACTATAACAGATACATTCCCTACCCAAAATGAGCCTACAGTCTAGAAGACTAGGCTAGTCTAGTCCCTGATGCTCTGCCCCTCCTCCCTCCCTTCCCATATCAATTAGTCAATGGGATTTATTGAGCACATACTGTGTGCAGAGCACAGTTTGAAATGCTTGGGAAAGTACAATATATTAGAGTTGGTAGGCATGGCCCCCACCCACAAGATGCTGAACTGCATCCAAATCTGAATACTTTCCCATTCTTTGATCAGGGCAGTTTGACCTTTCTAGGGCCACAAGTATGGGGATGATGATGATGAAGATGATGGCATTTATTAAGCGCTTACTATGTGCAAAGCACTGTTCTAAGCACTGGTATGAATTGAGCTAGAGCTTCCTGAATGGAACATCCCACACCACCCCAACTGCCACTGTGAAACTCACACTGTACCTCTGGTTGAACACAAATAACTGCAGGTGTTGCAAAATACCAAGCGCTGTCATGCTGTGGAGGAAAAAGAAAGCATCTTGATTTCTTGTTTTTTGAGAAAACAATCCTGAGGTGGTTCTTCTGTGAACTCAGGAACTACAACTACCCTGAGGTGACTCTGACCTAAGTGAAGCCATGTTTCCTTGTAATAGGGTAGGTCTAAAGGGCACTAAGAGTGAAGAATATCTCCGTCCCACTCTAAAAAACCCACCCCAAACTACCTCCAAACTGGCCTAACCCAGCTTTGAGCTTTCACAGGACTACTCATTCTGTACTTCATTCTGCTGCCCAGATCATATTTCTACAAAAATGTTCAGTCCATGTTTCCCCACTCTTCAAGAAACTCCAGTGGTTACCCCTTCACTTACACATCAAACAGAAACACCTTACCATTGGCTTCAGAGCACTCACCTTGCCCCATCCTATCGCACCTTGCTACTCTCCTACTACAACCTGGCCCAAACACTTTGCTCCTCTAACATCAACCTATTCACTGTACCTTGATCTCATCTGTCTCACCTGTTGCTGACCTGTGTCCTATCTCTGGCCTGGAATGCCCTTTCTTTTCATATGTGACTGACAAGTACTCTCCCCACCTTCAAAGCCTTATTTCCTCCAGGAGGCCTTCCCTGACTAAACCCTCATTTCCTCTTTCCCCACTCCCTTCTGGGTCAATCTGACTTGCTCCCTTCATTCACCAACCCTGCCCCCAGCCCTGCAGCACTTATGTACATACCTGTAATGTACCTATATTAAATAGGGAAGCAACATGGTCTAGTGGAAAGAGCACTTGTTTGGGAATCAGAGAACATGGGTTCTAATCCAATCTCTCCCACATGTCTCCTTTTTGACCTTGAGCAAATCACTTCACTTCTCTGGGCCTTATTTACCTCATCTGTAAAATGGGGATTAAGGCTGTGAGTCCCATGTGGGATTATCTTGTATCTACCTCAGCACTTAGAACACTGTTTGACACATAGTAAGCACGTAATACCACAACTGTTATTATTAAATGTCTGTATCCTCCTCCAGACTGTAAATTCACTGTGGGAAGAGAACACTGTTTGACACATAGTAAGCACGTAATACCACAACTGTTGTTATTAAATGTCTGTATCCTCCTCCAGACTGTAAATTCACTGTGGGCAGGGAAAGTGTCTGTTATATTGTGTTGAACTCTCCCAGGGGCTTAGTACAGTGCCCTACCCACAGTAAGCACTCCATAAATATGATTGATTGATACCTTAAATACCTTAAAGAGTGAGGCCAAGGTAGACACTGCATTAATACTTTCAGGATGGACCCAATGAATGGGCTTCATCCAGATGAGGCTCCTACATGTGTTCAGTAGCTCCTAACAAGGCTACCATGGAAAGGGACTTCTGTTTAAACCAACGACAAGATTTAGGTTACAGTTTCATCCCACAGGGCTATTTCTACTTCAACACATATGCAAATACACATATGTTACTTTCAATGCTACATCTCCTGAAGGCATCTGACTAGGATCTCTCCCTTTCTGAAATTTATCTTTCCCTCTCCTCTGTCTGGCCTGCCTCTCTCTGACCTACAGTTGATGAACCCATGGACTTGGGGAGTGCGAAAATCACCTCTAGACAGATTCCAGGTTTCAGAATGATGGATTCATGGAGCATTACAGGACCTCACAAGGCCATGTGATTAATCCCCTGCATCCTTGCCATTGAATACAAAGCAGCTGAAACAGTGGCCAAGTAAAAGCCATGGGAAATCATCAGAGTAACCAATCTTAGTGCAGCAGGAGATTCTCCTCACCCAGATTCTGCCTGAAGGGAGGATTCATGAGTCTCCTCCTCCTGTGATAGTCCTGGGTAATAGGAGGCGATCCCTTGAGCCCTAGACAAAAGATGTTTGAATGAGGAAATCATGACCAGAGGCAAGATGTTATGAAAGACAGAGAGCAATGATATCATTATCAGGTGGAGATGATGAGGCAGGGATCCAGACCTCATTGTCACTTTGAAGAAAATTGTCAGGGACATGAAATAACTGCCTACAGCAATAATGATTGTGTGACTGTGTCAAATCCTGTGCTATATGTTGGGGTAGATACAAGACAAGATACAAAACAATAAGACTGAGAAGAGTCTCCATATAGGGCTCCTGGTCTAAGGGGAGGGAGAGAAGATATTTAGCAGAATCAGAATGCCCTGCACAAAAATGACCCAAAATCAAGATTGTTGATGGTGATGGTGATGTTGATGATACAAAGATATTATCTTTGAGAAGCAGCATGGTGTAGTTGATAGAGTCGTGGCTCAGTGGAAAGAGCATGGGCTTTGGAGTCAGAGGTCATGGGTTCAAATCTTAAACTTAACTTATACTTATACTTAATCTTATACTTAAACTGTGAGCACCTTATGGGGCAGGGGCTGTGACATAATTACCTTGTATTTACCCCAGTTCTTAGTACAGTGCTTGGCACATAGTAAGCATCTAAATACCACAATTAGCATTTTACAGGTGAGGAAACTGAGGCATGGAGAAGTTAAGTGAGTTGCCCAAGGCCACACTGCAGGCAATTGTCAGAACGATGGCAAACATTCTTATTCTGAATTTGCCTGTGGTCTTCCAGGCTGTTTGGGTTTGAATGGAATGAGCAGAACAATCAATTGAGGGCATTTTTCACTGCAGGTGAAAAGATTACATTTATTCAACATTCCACTCAGAACTGGAATTACAGAATGTTCACCTTTGTGGCCCTCTCTCTCTAGATGGCTTTATCCGTGTATCCAGATGAAAAAGAGAAAATCAAGTTCTTCCAATCCCAGGACAGGATCCACAACTACATCTATGGGGAATAAATTAAGTCCTTTTCATCCCAGGACTCCAGAGCTGGAACCACTTTTTGGTCTCAAGGTGTGAACTCAGTACCTGGTGCCTCTTCTCACAGTTTCCAGATACAAAGAATAAAACCAAAGAAGGTCAGAGACTTGACCAAGGCCACCCCAATTCATATTGATAGTGAGATTTGCGATTAAGGGATTGGGCATGGTGTGTGGATCCTCCTGGGGCACGATCTCACCTATTCAAGGTATGAGGGACACAGTGATCCATCTGGAATTTGAGGTGTGACCCAGCAGGCTCGGGATGAACAAAACTGAATCTACGGAGGAAATATTAAACATGGATGGATTCACCAATGTGGGGCTATAGTCAGGAGAGCTGCCCTCCATCAGGATTCTCCCAAGAGCTCATCTGCACTCTTCCATTGCATTTCACATCAAAACCTAGGTCCAGATCCTTACCCCATTTTGGTGTGGATGGTGAAATCAACCTTTGCTTTCTCTAAAAGAGGTTCCTTCTGGGCTGAAGAACTAGGATCCTCTTCTCGTGAACTGAATAAAAGACATTTAAATTAGTTAGGTATGGGTACTTATTAGGCACTTACTCCATATCAAGTACTGTGCTAAGGCCTGGGACAGGTACAAGGTAATTCAGAGTCCCTGGCCCATACCGGGACAAATGAACATAGATGATGCCAGCTGAAGCTTCTTCAGGGAGAAATGAGTAAATGAGTAAATGTGTACAGCATCCTTCAGAGCAATAGCCAAAGAACTGGAGTGAGGGACTGAGGGGAAGAAGCAGTGTGGCCTAGTGGAAAGAACACGGGCCCAGGAGTCAGAGGACTTGGGTTCTAGTCCCAGTTCTGCCACTTGACTGCTGTGTGACCTTGGAGAAGTCACTGTGTCTCAATTACCTCATCTGTAAAATGGGGATTAAGATGCTGAGCCCTATTTGGGACAATGTTTGTGGCCAACCTGATTAGCTCATATCTACTCCAGTGCTTAGTACAGTGCCTGGCACATAGTAAGTACTTAACAAATACCATTAATTTTTTTAAAAAGCCTGGGATAGTGGTCCTACCAGTGGTGAGGGAGACAGGAACTGGGAATTGGAGACACAGAGTGGGAAGAGAAGACAGAAGGAAGAACTCTTCTCAGTTCATAGCCTGGAAACTCAGTCCTCCAAGCCCAACATTTTCTGCCTTGAAATGAAAATGGTCCCTGGCAACTTAGAATGCCCAGTGTGAGCTAGAGCTGCAGCAGAGCTCACTACTGGAGTAAGTGGAGGGTAGGAAGAGGAAGGGAAGAAGCAGGTACAGAAGCAGAGCCTTGAGTTCCGGACAGCATTTTAACAGAAAAAGAGAGCTTTAGTTTGATCTAGGTCAGCGAGCACAACCAAAAGTCAGTGCCTTGCTCAACTGCAGGGGTAAGAGGAGAGGCTTCAGGGAAGCTGTTAGGGAGTTTGCTAGGCTCTCATAGGCTGTTCCTGACACTTCTGAACAAATTTCACCTGGAGCTTTGGAGACCCTCCCCTGCCATCCAAGGATCTGATTTAGTGACTCTGGCTTTGCATGTCAGCCCCTAGCTCATGAGTCAGGGCTTGTTGATCTCTGCTTTATGTTCTCCAAGGAGGAGAAGACACTACAGGGGCCTGGGAATTCTAAAATGGGATTCTAGTGAGGGGATCAGACTCAGGGCTTCTGGGGTGATGGAGGAAGTAGAGATTTTGTGGAGGTGAAGACAAGAAAGAGCAGATCAAGGAGGAAATAGAGGGATGAGAGGTGCCGGAGAAAGGAAGACCGAAGGAAGCGTTTGTTCCTCTATGCTCCTGACATTGATTTTAGGTGACTTGTCTAATTAGTTCAGAACAAGAATTAGGGGTCCCTCTTAGTAGTGACAGCAGCAAACAGAGTTGGGTCAGGGATCCAGACCTAGTTGTCACTTTGAAGAAAATTGTTAGGGACATGAAATAATAGCCTGTAGCAATAATGATTGTGTGACTGTGTCAAATCCTGTGCTATATGCTGGGGTAGATACAAGACAATAAGACTGAGAAGAGTCTCCATATAGGGCTCCTGGTCTAAGGGGAGGGAGAGAAGATATTTAGCAGAATGCCCTGCACAGAAATGACCCTAAATCAAGATAGTTGATGGTGATGTTGATGATACAAAGATATTATCTTTGAGAAGCAGCATGGCGTAGTTGATAGAGTCGTGGCTCAGTGGAAAGAGCATGTGCTATGGAGTCAAAGGTCATGGGTTCAAATCCCAGCTCCACCAATTGTCAGCTGAGTGACTTCTCTGGGCCTCAGTTACCTCATCTGTAAAATGGGGATTAAGACTATGAGCCCCCTGTGGGACAACCTGATCACCTTGTAGCCTCCCCAGCGCTTTGTGCTTTGCACATAGTAAGTGCTTAATAAATGCCATCATTAGTATTATTATTAGAGTACGGGCCTGGGCGTTAGAAGGACCTGGATTTTAATCCCAGCTCCTCCACTTCTCTACTTTGTGGCCTTGGGCAAGTCACTTAACTTCCCTGTGCCTCAGTTACCTCATCTGTAAAATGGGTATTAAGACTGTGAGTCTTAAGTGGGACAGGAACTGTGTCCAACCCAATTTGCTTGTAGATCTTAGTAAAATACCTGGCACATAGTAAGTGCTTAACAAATACCACAATTAGTATTATTGGGAAGATTTGGCCACAGTATCCAGGGCAACGCCTGTAGAGCTGGGCTCACCCCAGCATGTTCTCATTCTGGCAAACTTTTTTTTTTCTTTTATGGTATTTGTTAAGTGCTTACAATGTGCCAGGCGCTGTACTAAGTGCTGGGGGAAATACAAACTAATCAGGTTAGACACAGTCCATGTCCCACATGGGATTCCCAGTATTAATCCCCATTTTACAGATGAGGTAATTGAGGCAGAGAGAAGCAAAGCTCCTGTCGGTTTTATGATGTAAGAGTGTGCCATATAGCGATCCTTTCAACTGGCACAATACGATCAAAGAAAGTTGCCCAGATATGAAGAAAGTTGCCCAAGTATGCCTCGGGACCACCCATTTAGGCCTTTCCTGGTTTAGCAAAGAAACAATTTCCTCATGCTACTCCTAGAGTAAACCCCTTCCATTCTCTCTAACAGTTGCTCTAGGGAAAAAAACAAACAAAACCAAACTTGAAGTGGAGCCTGAGAAGGTGCATTAACAACTGGCATATGCATGACAGCAAAACAACTTACCCTCCACTTGGCTCCTGCCTGGCTGGTGTCTTGCTAGTCATTGCTGAGCTGGGGAAAATGAACAGAGATAAATTCAGAAACTCCTATAATGAGGCCCTTTCGGACATCAGAGGAGGAAAAACCAATCAGGGGACAGTTTCATAGTGAAGCCAGCAAATAGGTCCTTCAAGACTGACCAGTCACCGAGGGCTGGACAGTTTGGATCTCTGGGCTGAGATGATGCCCAGTTTTCTTACAAGAAATTTGCTGCCTGTCTTTCTGGGGTTAAGGGTAAAGCATACATGACATCTAATGGAAATATTGCTTGGCACACATCTTTCCACTCCCCAGAAACCTCCTATGGATGGATACCCATCTCTAACCTCCATCAGGCTCCTTGTGGACAGAGATCACATCTACCAAGTCCATTATATTGTACTTTCCCAAATATTTAGTCCAGTGCTCTGCACCCAGAAAGTGCACCATAAATACCACAGATTGAATAAGCAAAGCCTTCTTTCAATTAGCTCCAAGGCTCTCCACTAGCTCTTCATTTTACATATTGGCTTTCTTCCCAAGCTCATCTTCTAACTATACCTTTCCCAAAATTTTCCTGCCTCCAACCCCTTGTCTACACTCTTCCCCAAGGCTGGAACTCTCCCCTCAACCAAATATGCCAGATACAATTCTCCCTATTTTCAACACCCCCTTAAAAATTCAACCTCCTTCAGGAAGGCTTCCCTGATTCATTAGCAGGGAATCCCATCAAATCCCAAAATCCCAATAGCCTGTTTAAAGTATACGCACACATACTATATTCAATCAATCATTTACTGAGCACTTACTATGTGCAGAGCACTATACTAAGTGCTTGGGAGAGCACAATGTAACAGAGTTGTTAGACATGTTCCATGCCCAGAAGGAGCTTACAGTCTAGAGGTAAATATACTGTGTATAAACAATTACATATCCATTTATTTTATTTATCTTCTTTATCCTGATCTGATCATATTATTACCTGTTCGATCCTTGTTCTGTCTCAGATTCCCACTATTCATAAGCAATTATTGTCTCTCAGTCTTGTGCTTTGTAGGCGATCAATAAATAGCATTGAGTGAAGGATTCCACTTCAGATTTCACCATCAAAATAGCCTAGGCTTCTGGCTTTGTTTTCTAAAATGAAATGGCAGGAACCAGACAACAAAAGTTGAGGCCTCAGGCTGCTCCCCAAGAGTAACACTCGGAATTACTTCACTCACCTGAGTCACTGCTGAACAGCTTGGCTTATCATCGCCTGATGCCCTCTGTGGGTTTCAAGGGAAAGCTTTCAAGGGAAAGCTCTAGGTGGAGAGAAAAGCGGTTTGAAGTCCCCAGTCAACCTCCTTTTGTTGTTAACTTAGTTTTTGTTTTCAATGCTTAATAAAAGGCACAAGACTCCACTCGCTCCATGTGTCAGCCAAGGGCTGGTGCTAACCATAGAGCCAGAAGGTAGCAATTGAGGAAAAAGATGCACAAACCAGTTTTTTCCCCCCACTTACAGTGCCAGCTCCACCACTCATACTCACCAAACAGAGATCAAGTTACTCCTCCTGAGCCAGCCTTGCCGATCAAACTGGGGAATGTGAGAAGGCTGGGTACTGCAGCCTTTAAACTCCTCACTGTGGTAAATGACCAGTGGGTATTGGCCCTCGGGGGCAGAAGGGGCCGGACTTGAATTTGAATAAGAGCTAGGAGGAGAGCCTATGAGTCAAGAGAAGATAGGGTCATAAATTGTCACTAACAGAGGAATAAAATTCCAGACTCCAGGAGTGGCAGTGTAACAGACTGTCCTGCTCCCCCTAGGGAGCAGGACAACTTTCCTCAATCAGGATATTTTTCCAGGGATGGTGCCTCTGCTCAACAATAATAATAATGTTGGTATTTGTTAAGCACTTACTATGTGCCAAGCACTGTTCTAAACGCTGGGAAAGATACAAGGTAATTAGGTTGTCACAGGTGGGGCTCACAGTCTTCATCCCCATTTTACTGATGAGGCAACCGAGGCACAGAGAAATGAAGTGACTTGCCCAACATCACGTAGCTGACAAGTGGCAGAGTGGGGATGAGAACCCACAACCGCTGACTCCCAAGCCTATGCTCTTTTTGCTAAGCCACGCTGCCTCCAATTTCAGTACTGCCAATTCGGGGGAAAACAAACTCAGTCACTTGTCATTGGCAGTCAGGGACTACACAATTAATGTTGATAGCCTTACTTTTCTATGCAATCCCAAGGTAGAACACAAAGGAAATCAATCAATCAATGGTATTTATTGAATAATTACTGTGTGCAGAGCACTGTACTAAGCTCTTGGGAGAGTACCATATAACAGAGTTGGTAGGTTCTCTACCTCCAACAAGCTTGCAGTCTATAGGGGGAGACAGACATTTAATACAAAAACATTAATTATGGATTTGGACATAAGTGCTATAGGGTTGAGGGAGGGGTGAATAAAGGGAGCAAATCCAAATGCAAAGGTGACACAAAAGAGAGAGGGAGATAAAGGCCATTTCACCTAGCACCTCCACAACAGTTTGTAAAGGCCAAAATGTGAACTCAGAGTATGTGAGAGGGGCTGAATAGGCCCAGAAGAACCCTGAGTCAGGGTCATGGAGCAAAAAGATGCAAAACGCTTGCTAGCTATGTCCTCCACCTTTGTTATTGAATGTCCACAGGGCATAAGGCACTAATTGTGCCAGGTGCTTGAAGAATATGTTAAACAGTTAATGCCCTCCCTTCAAAGAACTTGCAACCTAATTGGTGATACAAGACATAGCATCAATATGTTTAGACACAATTACGGGAGTTGTGGGAAGAGAGGGGATTAGGTTTTTCATTGGTGTGAAGGGAAATTGATGGAATTATTGAACCCTATTCTTTCCTCCCTCTGCCTAACATAGCACTTCCAGACTGGGATTAATTTGCAACAAAAACAGAGCTGTGTGGTTCCCTACTCCCTTAATCCTCAACGTGTGTAGTTTACCTGCATCGAGGGGCTGTACTCCATGTGGTCCCACAATCCTGACCCTCAAAATCATAGAACTGATACCAACAGACCCAGAGAAGCAGCGTGGATAGATCCTGGGCCCAGGAGTCAGAAGAATCTGGGTTCTAATCCCGGCTCTGCCACTTGTCTGCTGTGTGCCCTTGGGGAAGTCACTTCACTTCTCTGTGCCTCAGTTTCCTCATCTGTACAATGGAGATTAAGATTGTGAGCCCCGTGTGAGAAATGAACTTGGGGTCACTGTAACTACCCCAATGCTTACTGTAGTGCCTGGCACATAGTAAGCACTTAACAAATGCCATCAAAAATAACCACTTTTAAAACATTAGGAAATGTGAGGTTCAACTTGGCCTTGTTCAAGAAAGGAAAATTTATCAAGAGTGACTGACTAATGAATTTTGAGAGCTCTCAGGAAGAGAAACTGAATGTAGGAAGAGTAAGGGACCTTGTGTATTTTCCTAATCCCTTCACAGGATCCCCATATGAAACCTACCTTGGTTTGATCCAGGTGTTCCTTGAATTGAAAGAGGAACTAACCCAATTAGAGAAATATCTGTTCTCCATGGGAAGTCTAAAGTGGCCCTGCCCACCCTTGTATGGAGCTGGATGGAATTCCACAGGCTTAATCAACAAGGTGGAAAAGAGGCAGGGGTGAATTTGTGCCTGGGCTTTCTGGAATTCAGAACCAGTGCTGGAATCCTGGAATGTTTAGAGGCATCTTCAGAGAACTGGCTGGGGTACAGTGGTACACCCAAACTACTTCAGTGTTCCCAGCACTGCCTGTAGCATTCAGTTATAGAAGCTGAAGAACATTTGCTTCTCAAACCTGCCTCTCCCCATGTACTTTCTTCCCACAGGTGTTCCAGACAGGAGATGAGTGATTCAGTGGCAGAGAGAACTGGGAATGAAGCAAAACAGTGATGGAAGAGGCCCCAGAATCTCCCCTGGTACAAATTAGGCCCAGGTATAAGGAGGGAATGTTTTGATCCCAAATGAGTCTCTCAGCATTTTTCTTCTCATCCCTTCTCACTTTCTTCTAAGACAGAAAATACCTACTTTATTATATTAGTAAGTACACATAAGACATCCTCCTTTTCACCAATTGATTAATGGTATTTACTGAGCACTTATTGTCTGCTGAGCACTGCATTTGGTGCTTGGGAGATTTCACTACAATAGAGTTAATAGATATAATCCCTGTCCACAAGGATCTTACAGACTAGGGGGAAAGCAGGCATTAAAATAAATTTGATATAGGAGAAATGGATACATATAAAAGTGCTGAGGAGCTGGGGGTAGGGTGAATATCAAGTGTTATAGGAATACAGATCCAAGTGCAGTGCATAGGCAAATAGGGAAAATGAGGGCTTAGGGAAGGCCTTTGGGAGGAGGTGTGATTGTGGAGGGATTTGGAAAGTAGGGAGAGTGGTGGTCTGTCACAGCTGAAGGGAGTAAGAGTTGGCAAGAGGGAGGATGAGAGCAAGAGGTCAGTGGTGAGACAGATGAGATAGGGGTATAGTGAGGAGAAGATTGGCATTAGAGGAGTGAAGCCTGCATGCAAAAGGTGTATTAGGAGATCAGTGAGGTGAAGTTGGAAGAGGAGAGTTGATTGTGAGCTTTTAAACTGATAGAAAGGAGTTTCTGTTTGATGCGGAGGTGGATGGGCAATCATTGGAGGTTTTCAAGGAGTGAGAAGATGTGGATTCAATTTTTTTTTTAGAAAAAGGATCCTGGTAGCTCACTGAAGTATGGACTGGAGAGGGGAGAGATAGAGGCAGGGAAATCAACAGGGAGACAGATGCACTCGTCGTGGCAGGATACAACAAGTGCTTGGATCAGCATGGTAGCAGCCCTGAAGGAAAGGGGTGGATTCTAGACATGTACTAGATTTAGAGCAACAGTAAATCTAACACTGATGGGCAGTGGCGGTGTCTTGGGTGGCAGAAGTCAAATACTGCCTCACTGTGAGCCTATGTAGGGTGACAGTATATTATGAGTGTTGATGTTTTGCTTCACCTGTCAGATTGTATCCTTCACAAGGGGCAGAGCCCGTATCGTAAACACCTGTTACAGCACTTATATCCTCTATGGGGTCTCAGCATACATCTGCCAGCTGACAGACAGGCAAAGTCACTATGTTGTAGGTTGAGAGCAGTGAAACTCTCCAATGAGGGCAGGACTGGAGGGAATGAATTTGTGCTGCCACAGACTCGATATTATCAATCACTCATATTTATTGAGTACTTACTCTGTGCAGAGCGCTGTAAAGTACTTGAGAGAGTACAATACAACAGAATTGGCAGACACATTCCCTTCCCATAATGAGTTTACAGTCTAGATATTAGGAAGAACCCCCTGCTGAAAGGCTATGGGACACTTTATTCATTCAATCACATTTATTGAGTGCTTACTATGTACAAAGCATTGTACTAAACTCTTGGGAGAGTACAACAAAAAACAGATGCATTCCCTGCTCACTTTAGATCAATCAATCAAGTGTATTTATTGAGCACTTACTGTGTGCAGAGCACTGTACTAAGTGCTTGGGAAGTACAAGTTGGCAACATATAGAGACGGTCCCTACCCAACAGTGGGCTCACAGTCTAGAAGGGGGAGACAGAGAACAAAACAAAACATATTAACAAAATAAAATAGAATAGATATGTACAAGTAAAATAAAAAAATAAATAGAGTAATAAATATGTACAAACATATATACATAAATACAGGTGCTGTGGGGAAGGGAAGGAGGTAAGACGGGGGGATAGAAGGGGGATGGGGGGAGAGGAAGGAGGGAGCTCAGTCTGGGAAGGCCTCCTGGAGGAGGTGAGCTCTCAGTAGGGCCTTGATGGGAGGAAGAGAGCTAGCTTGGCGGATGTTGGAAGGGAGGGCATTCCAGGCCAGGGGGATGACGTGGGCCGGGGGTCGACGGCAGGACAGGTGAGAACGAGGCACGGTGAGGAGATTAGCGGCAGAGGAGCGGAGGGTGTGGGCTGGGCACTGAGCTGGGCTTTTAGATGGATCTAAAAAATGACAACTTATTACAGAAGCTCTTTATTAGGAAGTAGGAAGAAAGGAAGGAAGGACAGATTTCCAGTTCAGTTTCCAAGAAATGTGTAAGTATCATCCTGATGCAAAAACCAAACAAATTCCAAAGAACATAAGTGGAGCCACAGTGACTGGGTCAAACCTATGGTCTATCCAGTCCTGTACACTGCCTCTACAACACCGTCAGAATTCTTGGAGGGAGCAGTAGGATGGAGGCTCTCCTTGTTCCTAGCAAAGCACAACTCTTTAGCTTTCTACCATCCCTAACGTTTCTCTCTAATAAACCTCCATAACCCTATTGCCCACGAAATACCTCTTTGGGCCTTCCAACTTCTTGAAGTAAGAAAATATAAAAATCCAGACAGAATGGAAAAAAGGCTCACAGGACTTGGGTTATTGATTCATTCCAACCCTCAAATAATAAGAGCACGGGCTTGGGAGTCAGAGGTTGTGGGTTCTAATCTCAGCTCTGTCACTTAGCTGTGTGACTTTGGGCAAGCCACTTAACTTCTCTGTGCCTCAGTTCCCTCATCTGTAAAATGGGGATTAAGACTGTGAGCCCCACGTGGGACAACCTGATTACCTTAGATTACTTAGAACAGTGCTTGGCACATAGTAAGCGCTTAACAAATACCATCATTATTAAATAATCTATATTCTTCTTCACTGGTGCCTGGTAGTGATGCAATGGAAAGGCTTATAAGAGGAATAGGATGACTGTTCAGTGTTTTGTTCCTATTTAATCAGTGTTAGGGTTTCATTTATTGCAGTTTAATGGCCAAGGAATGATTTAGATGTAGAACGACCTACTATAGGGAACACCTCTCCCCAACCCACCCCCACCCCCCGGATATTTACACAGTCAATGAAGTGTCCTCAATACCCCTGCTCCACTTTCAGGGACAACTTATACTAAAGCCCACCCTGCTCAGTTTATTCAGGACACACCTAAGATGTGAAGCCTCTCCCTTGGGAACTTCGGTTTAGAGTTCCGGAAAATACTGGCAGAGATATCTGTGCTTCACCTGGATTAGATAAACAGCATGCTTGTCCTCCTTTTCTATTTCTGTCCCATTTCCTTTCTTTTCTTTCTGCCTTATTTTCAATTAATAGTATTTACTGAGTGCTTACTGTGTGCAGAGAACTGTACTAAGCACTTAGGAGAGTATAACAGAGTTGGTAATAATAATAATAATGATGGCATTTGTTAAGTGCTTACTATGTGTGAAGCACTGTTCTAAGCGCTGGGGGGATACAAGGTGATCAGATCGTCCCGCGTGGTGCTCACAGTCTTAATCCCCATTTTACAGATGAGGTAACTGAGGCTCAGAGAAGTTAAGTGACTTGCCCAAAGTCACATAACTGACAAGTGGCGGAGCTGGGATTTGAACCCATGACCTCTGACTCCCAAGCCCAGGCTCTTTCCACTGAGCCGCACTGCTTCTCTGCTCTGCGCTTCTCTGCTTCAGACACATTCCCTGCCTACAACAAGCTTACAGTCTAGAAGGCTTTATCTTCCTTTATGATCGCACTTTGCTAATCTCCTCACTCCTATGTTCTCTCCTCTGTTCGGTTCTCTGTCTCTTCCTCTCTTTGCATTTGTTCCACTTTGCCTCTCATTTCTTCCCTCCCTTCCATTGTCTCTTTGACCCCTCTTCCTAAGTCTTTTCCCATTACCTTTTTCTTCATCTACTTAATGTTCCTCATTCTCTTTTCTGCCTGTGGAATCTTTGGTTCCTCTTACCTTTCATTCCTTCTATTATCTTACCATCTCTCTCCCTTCTGCCTTCTCTTCTTCTGCTCACGACTCTCCTAGCTCTTAATCTTCCCTACCTCCTGCCATGCTCCATCTTCCTTCTTCCCATCTCATCATTCCTTCCTGTTTTCCCTGCCTCTCCTTGGCTCTCCAGCTTCACTTGTTTCTAAGCCATGCCTGGAAATAATAATAATGATGGCATTTATTAAGCACTTACTATGTGCCAAGCACTGTTCGAAGCACTAGGGAGGTTACAAGGTGATCAGGTTGCCCCATGCGGCGGGGGGGGGGGGGGGGGGGGGGGGCTCACAGTCTTAATCCCATTTTACAGATGAGGGAACTGAGGACCAGAGAAGTTAAGTAACTTGCCCAAAATCACACAGCTGACAATTGGCAGAGCTAAGATTTGCACCCATGACCTCTGACTCCAAAACCCAGGCTCTTTCCACCAAGCCACGCCTGATGGAGAGGGCCTTCCTAGTCCCCCAAGAGAGGATTTCATTGTATGTTTCTAGAAAACCATTTGGGCTCCAGACCCAGGTTGGGCCCCCTGAAGCCATTCAGTCTCCTCAATCTCATTTGAGTTCCCCTAAATCATCCTGGGATCCTCCCAAAAAGGAACACATCTTTAACCCCTACCTCTCCCCTTCCTTGACATTCCCTCCATTTTATCCAAATCAGATCCCCTAAAGACTGGCTGACACAAGGGACGAAATATGCATCAATGAATTGCCCAGAGTCCTGTCACGGTAGTTTCCAGGGCCTCGGTCCAACCCCCTAACACTATTTATTTATTTATTTATTTTACTTGTACATATCTATTCTATTTATTTTATTTTGTTAGTATGTTTGGTTTTTTTTTGCTCTGTCTCCGCCTTTTAGACTGTGAGCCCAATGTTGGGTAGGGACTGTCTCTATATGTTGCCAATTTGGACTTCCCAAGCGCTTAGTACAGTGCTCTGCACATAGTAAGCACTCAATAAATATGATTGATTGATTGATTGATTGACAGTCAGACCTTAGCCTTGCTGGTCACTGAGTCTGGAAGGGTGCCTTCTGCCTTTCTAGTCAACAGTCAGTAACCCATTATGGCTTAGGGGAAAAAGCCCGGGCCTGGCCGTCAGAAGGTCGTGGGTTCTAATTCCGACTCCACCACCTGTCTGCTTTGCAACCTTGGACAAGTCACTTCATTTCTCTGTGCTTCAGTTATCTGTAAAATGGGGATTGAGACTGGGAGCCCCCACATGGGACAGTGACTGGGTCCAACCCAATTTCCTTGTACACACCTTAGCGCTCAGTACAGTACCCGGCACATAGTAAGCACTTAACAAATGCCATCATTACTATTATTATTCATTCAATTGTATTTATTGAGCACTTACTGTGTGCCAAACACTACACTAAGTGGTAAGTATTACCAGCGGAACACCTTATCCCATGATTAGCCTAATTAAAAGGTGGGGGGTAGATGCGTATACACTCTCACACACACATACACACAATTACGACCAAAAATAGCTACCAATCCGACTGGATTCCCCAAGTTTCCTGAAGATAGTCCCACGTCAGAGGAGTTTCAAGGAGCCTGGTCCTCCGCAGCATACTATCCTGGTTCAAATCTTAGGTGCTGAGGTACGCAGGTCTTAGAAATTTGTTTTCTGTGTTCCGCGGCCCCAAGGACCAGTTCTTTCCCCCTTTTATCGGTGGGGCTTTTTTGGAGGGTGGGGAGGGGGGGAGTTGAGGCGGGAGTTCTCATTTGCTGCTCTAAATCCCTGGTGTCTGCAACTCAGGCGGCTGATTACCAGGAGAAGCCAGGGAGGACCGCGACCCCGCCCTCCCCGTGCTTACTTGCCCCTTGGGCCCAAACCCACCCAGCAGCCTTTATTTTTTCCAGGAGAGCAATTTAGCAGCTCTTCAAATCCCTCTGCAAAACAATTCAGTTTCTCCTCCTCCATTCAAGTCATAAAATATGACTTCTTTGACGGGGTCAGAGAATAATCTCTTAGGAAATGGATTCTGCATAAAAGATGGACTCGGCCTGGTTCACCACGAACTCACATTTCTCAAATAGGAATGGGATGGACACACTGCTGGACTCCTGAAATAGATCCCCAGGAGCCACGCAGTTTCTAGTACAATACCTGTCCACACCCCTGATAACTCCATCTCAGGCAGGAGCCTGCACACCCTGCTTCTCAGAGAAAAATAGGGTAGAGACACTGATAGACACTCTGTCCTCTTACCGACATTAGATCCCACAAGCTTCTGCATTAAGTCTCTGGGGACCGAGGCTTTACAGTGACCCTGCAGGTAGGACTGTAGTCACAGGGAGTAGTGACCCATCTATAGATGGGTATAATATACATGGGAAAATCACTTCACTTTTCTGTGCCTCATTTTTCTCAACTGTAAAATGGAGATTCGATCCCTCTTTTCCTTCCTACTTCGAACAGAAAGCCCCATGTGGGGCCGGGACTGTCCCTGACTGATTTGGATTAATTTGGATTAATCCAAATCCGATTAATTTGGATCTGCCCCAGCGAAAATCTGCATAAACCCTGCGGACTTCATTTTGGGGCCCCTCTGCTGGTAAGCCAGTCATTCATTCATTCAATCGTATTTATTGAGCGCTTACTGTGTGCAGAGCACTGTACTAAGAGCTTGGGAAGTACAAGTTGGCAACATATAGAGACGGTCCCTACCCAACAATGGGCTCACAGTCTAGAAGGGGGAGACAGACAACAAAACAAAACATGTAGACAGGTGTCAAAGTCGTCAGAACAATGATGGAAACCTTCGGTCAGTAGGATCCTGCCAACCAGATCAATAATCTTGGACCCTCTGGTCAGAGTAATTAGTGTCCTTGCAGGCCAGTTGCTATTTGAATGCCAATGCCTTGAACAACCTTGCCCATTTTCATATGTATGGCATCTTCTACCCAGCCCCTACCCACCTCCCATCCAGTTCACATGAGGAGGCATTCTATATTTTTAAATAACAGTGGTATTTGTTAAAGCATTTATTATGTGCTTTATGTACATTGGACACAGTCCCTGTTTCTTGTGGGGCTCACAGTTTGAGGGAGGTTTTACTGATGAGAAAACTGAGGTCCAACCAACTGACTTCCCCAAGGTCACAACACAGGCAAAGGGCAGAGTGGGATTAGAATTGTTGCTGAATTGTACTTCCCAAGCATTTAAGCACAGTGCTCTCCACACAGTAAGTGCTCAATAAATACGATTGAATGAATGAATAGAATCCAGGTCTTCTGACTGAGAGTTAGTTGACTTTTTCTGTTTTAATTCTTTAGGGGAAGCATTGCGGCCTAGAGGATGGAGCACAGGCCTGGGAGTCGGAAGGACCTGGTTTCTAATCCCAGCCCTGCCACCTGTCTGCTGTGTGACCTTGGGTAAGTCACTTCACTTCTCTCAAGGCAAGTTAGGTTAAACGCTTGGATTAGCATAGTAGCAGTTTGGATGGAGGAGGAAAGGTTTTAGCGATGTTGTGAAGGTAGAACCTACAGGATTTGGTCACAGATTGAATATGGGGGTTGAATGAAAGAGATGAGTTGAGGATAATGCCAAGGTTATGGCCTTGTCTACTGCATCATCAGCTTCCTCACCATAAGAGGTCCATTGTCTGTCGGGGGGTGGGGGGCACCAAATGGCCAGTGCAGCCTAGCTTCTCCCTCCCCTCACCTTAGGAATGTAGTCACACCCCCACGGAAGTGGATGGGTTACAACTTCCATGCCAGTGTGTCCACGGGGATTGGGAGACACCCAATAGCCAGAGAAGCCTCCCTCTTCCCACCCAACACCTTAGAAGGGAAGTCCCACCTTCTCCTGGAGTAGATGGCAGAAGAAGTCTCTGCCACTTAATTATTATGTCACCTTGGGCAAGTCATTTAACTTCTCTGTGCTTCAGTTTCCTCATCTGTAAAATGGGATAAATAAGAGAACATGGGCCTCAGAGTCAGGTCATGAGTTCTAATCCTAGCTCTGCCACTTGTCTGCTGTGTGACCTGGGGCAAGTCACCTCACTTCTCTGTGTCTCAATTACCTCATCTGTAAAATGGGGGTTGAGACTGTGAACCCCATGTGCGATAGGGACTGTGTACAACCCAATTTTCTTGTACCTACCCCAGCATTTAGTACGGTACCTGGCACATAATAAACACTTAAATACCATTATTATTATTATTATTATTATTATTATTATTATTATTGTTATCTCTATGTGGGCATGTGCATACAGGGAATGTGTACAAACTGGGAATGGGTACAAACATACAGGGTATGTGTATCTCATACCTACTCAAGATCTCAGTAATATGCTTGGCAAACAGTAAGTGCTTAACAAATACCACAATTACTATTATGATTTACAACATTTAGAACGTAGGGAAAGTGGTGATGGTTTCCCACTTAGGACTTCGGGCCTGTAGAGGGGGTACCCAAAGACTGCCTCCTTCAAATCATGTTTATATTTTTGATTGATTAATTTTAACTTATTAAGAATGATTGAATAGTATCCTTACCATTATATGTGTCTGTCCTGTTCCACCTACATTGCAAGGCCATTGTGGGATAGTAGCTGATTTTAATGTAATTGCCCAAATCCTTAGTTCAGCACTGTGCACACTGTAAGCAGTGTGTGTGTGTGTGTGTGTGTGAGAGAGAGAGAGAGAGAGAGAGAGAGAGAGAGAGAGAGAGAGAGAGAGAGAGAGAGAGAGAGAGAATGAATAAGAGATAGAGAGAAGGGGTGGGGAGACAAAAATGAAGTTAATTCCCCTGAAAGTGTAGGGCCTGCCAAGTCACCCTCCCTTAGGGCCACTTTTACCGTGATTTTGAAAGCATGCACACATGTGGTGAAATGCTGTGAGAGACAAAGTGTTCAAGTGGGAGAATCAATGGCATGGCATAGGTGACCAGCAAAATTGGGTAAATCAATCAATCATACTTATTGAGCACTTACTGTGTGTGGAACACTGTACTAAGTGCTTGGGAGAATGCAATATAACAGAGAAGCAGCATGGCTTAGTGGAAAGATCATGGGCTTCAGAGTCAGAGGTCTTGGGTTCTAATGCCGTCTCTGCACTTGCTAGCTGTGTGACTTTGGGCAAGTCACTTAACTTCTCTGTGTCTCTGTTACCTCATCTGTAAAATGGGGATTAATACTGTGAGCCCCACCTGGGACAATCTGATAACTTGTATTTCCCCCAGCGCTTAGAACAGGGCTTGCCAAATAGTAAGCACTTAACAAATACCTTCATTATTATTATTATTATTATAGAGTAGGTAGATACATTCCCTGCCCTCAACAAGCAGGGAGTATCCCATCTTGGAAAATCCTCAGCAGAAATAGAGAAAGGAACGTTTCTCATTGATAGCCAAAGAAACATATAATTGTCCTTTCCAGATTAAAGATAGCTTCCTGATGAGACATGTCAGCTTGACAAGTATTCCCAACTATTTGTTAATGTTTGGTCTTCTGGCTTGGATGAGCCGATTTCTTTTTCTTTCCCAGGTTCCACCAAGCCCTTCTGGGAATTAATTACTCCATCCTCATGGTTGGGACACAAATTGAGATGTGTCTTAGAGATTTCAACATGTGGCATATTCTTGAGATCAGTGGATTGCTGACATTAACAGCTATGGGGTCCAGGAAGATTATTCATGGTGCGCTGCTTTCTTAATCATTCACTTCACCAAATCCATCTCAATGTTTTTGAATTTGGTCCAACACACCAACAAATAGTAACTAAACAGAATGTTAAGCCCCTTGATAAACCTGAAGAACATGTTTTTCCCATACCCAGCCCAGCCAGGAACTGGCCTGGAGAGAGGCCCTTTCCCCTCGTGCATACGCACACATACCCTCTCTCCTTCCCAAAGGGAAGCACATATCCGTTGAGCTTTTAAGCCAAGGCCTATGCTTTGGAAACACCTTTGCCATGTTTTCAGCACTGTAAATCTCAATCAGGTGGCACATTTGAAGCTAGATATTCTTGAATAAACAACTCCTGTGCATAGTAGCAATCTGGGCAGTTTAGGGAGCATAGAGAAACCACGCTCTGTGTGGTCTCTCAGAACTGATACTCAAAGAAAAAAAAAGACAGATGAATGACTGTGGGTGTTTAATGGCCAAGTAGTATCTCCCATTTTTCTTAGGAAGGTTTTTAAGGGGAGGCACTGGAGAGGTGAGGATATGAAAGGAACTTGGTGGAGATTACAGTGTCCAACCCACAACCGGCAGTGATGGTAAAGATTCTGGGAAGGTCTTTGAAGCCTCAGAGAAAAGGCGTTGTGAGGAAATATGGGATGAGAGAAGGGGGAAGAAGTGGGTAAAGGGTGTCGAACTATCCTTAATGAGAGTTTTTAAGGCAGAATAAAGTCATAATGTTGTGTGCAGAACTGATGAGGTGGGTAGAAGTGAGCCATTAAGGTTTTAGAAGCATGATGGCCTAGTAGAAAGAGCTTGGGCCTGGAAGCCAGAGGACCTGGGTTCTAATCCCTGTTCTGCCAATTGCTTGCTGTGTAGCCTTCTACAGATGAGAAAACTGAGGCACAGAGATGTGGAAGTGTCCACCATTAGTGCACTGATTCAGTCACAGCCTTTCAAGTGGATCCCACCACAGCTGCCAATCAATCAATGAGTAGTATTTGGGGTTTTTGTGGGGGGAATGTTGTTTTTAAATGGTAATTGGTAAGCAATTGCTATGTGTCAGGCACTGAACTAAGCATTGGGGTAGTTACAAACTAATCAGGCTGGACACAGTCCATGTCTCACTTGGGCTCACATTTTAATCCCCATTTTACAAATGAGGCAAGTGAGGCACAGAGAAGTTAAGTGACTTGCCCAAGGTCACAGAGCAGGCAAGTGGCAGAACTGGGATTAGAACCCAGATGCACTGATGTCCAGGCTTACGCTCTTTCCACTAGGCCATGTTGCTTCTCACAAGCGCTTGGTGAGTGTTTATCAATCAACCAATCAGTCGTATTTATTGAGCGCTTACTGTGTGCAGAGCACTGTACTAAGCGCTTGGGAAGTACAAGTTGGAAGTTGAGTGTTTACTATGTACAAAGCAGTGGACTGAGTGCTTGGGAGAGTACAATGCAACAGAACTGGTAGACACATTCCCTGCCACAAGGAGCTTACAGTCTAGAGGGAAAGAATCCCTTTGACAACAGTACAAAAACTATAAAGAGGGTGGTAAAGAAAGCAAGCCTATCTGTCTTGGAATTGGGTTACTTAGAAGAAGCACCAGAGGCCAAAGGATGAAGTGGTGAGCAGTGCTGGGAAACAGATATGACATAAGAAGACAATTAGTGACCAGAGGCAGGACAGAACGAAAATAAGAATGTGGGAGGACCAGTTTTGGGAGGAGGTAGAATATATAAATCCAGGCAATTTATGGGCAACCTACTTTGGTCTGGTAGTAATTGATCCCTCTCCAGCTGCTTGCTACATGTGGGAAGCAATATTGTGCCTTCTGTGGAGTAGGATTAGTTTCTGAGGGCAGCTAGGGGACCTCGGGCACAGGAGAGGATGAGAGAGATCTTTGTAGGTGTAGAAAGGGGGTAGGCTTTCCTCTGAATTTGGGTAAGCTTAAGGATGACCAGTAGAGAGATGGAAATGATGTTTGAGGATTAGGAGAAAGTCAAGTTAACAGGGAGAAGCAGGTGTTTAAGGAGCCAGGCTGATTAAGGCATGTTTCTGTCAACTTTTCTCTCAGCCTGTGCCAGTGCAGAGCAATTCCTGTCAGCTTCATTTCAGAGCTAATACATGGGTGCATCTTTATTGGTTATTTAATGAACTTTTCTGATCAAATGCAATTTAAAGAAAAAAGAGGTGTGGCCCAGGGGAAGCAGTCTGGTTTAGGGGAAGGCGCATGTCCTAGTGGATAGAGTACGGGCCTGCGAGTCAGTAGGACCTGGGTTCTAATTCCAGCTCCTCCACGTGTCTGCTGGGTGATCTTAGGCAAGTCACTTCACTTCTGTGGGCCTCAGTTATCTCATCTGTAAAATAGGGATTAAGACTCTGAGCCAAACATGGGAGAGGGATGGCATCCAACCCAACTATCTTGTATCTACTCCAGCACTTAGTACAGTGCCTGGGACATAGTATGTACTTAACAAATACCGCAATTATTATTACTATTATTATTGTTAGTGAGGTGGTAAATCTTGTTACTCATAAGGCAGAGATGGTTGGGAACTGAAGTGTTTCTTGGACTCTTAAGCTCTGCGTTTGGGCTACTCCACTGGGATATCTAAGGATACCCTGGCTCTGTGCTGGGGTTTGGGTTGAGCAACTTAAGATCAAGGCCGATTACTTAATTCCCATGCCCAGCTGAGTAAGGCTTTCTTGCCTTCCAACAGCCACTGAGCTCGTGGAAGCTGAGTCAGTCAAATTTAGGAAGCATTCAGGAATCTGAGTGGGTGAGTTGTAGGCTGACGCCTGGGATTTTCCCTGCAATCGTTTCAGCAGTCACATGGGCAGACCAGGCAGATGGGTTCTTTGTTTCCATCTCTCAAAGATGGGGTTGTTAGTATTTTTCTGTGCTCTAGGAAGATGTCTCAGATAGGGGAAAACTCATTTAATTCTCTAAGGCAGTGATTTATGAACAAATTATCTTTAGACCCCAGACTTTTAAGAAGCATATCAAGGTGGTTGAACAGGAAAATGAGAAGTTTCATGGATCCTGGTCCTTTGAAGAATTTCAGGTCAAAAATGGTGGAGCCAATAAATTATGGATATGTGCATAAGTGCTGTAGGGCTGAGGAAGGGGTGAATAAAGGGAACAAATCCAAGTGTGGCCTAGTGGAAAGAGCATGGGCCTGTGATGCAGAAAGACCTGGATTCTAAACCCAGCTCCACCATTTGTCTGCTGTGTGACCTTGGGCAAGTCACTTAACTTCCTTGTGCCTCCTCTGTAAAATGGGGATTAAGACTGTGAACCCCAGGCTTGACAGGAATTGTGTCCAGCCTGACAACTTCCATTCATTCATTCAATCGTATTTATTGAGCGCTTACTGTGTGCAGAGCACTGTACTAAGCACTTGGGAAGTACAAGTTGGCAACATATAGAGATGGTCCCTACCCAACAGCGGGCTCACAGTCTAGAAGGGGGAGACAGGCAACAAAACAGAACATATTAACAAAATAAAATAAATAGAATACATATGTACAAGTAAAATAAATAGAGTAATAAATATGTACAAATATATATATACATATGTACAGGTGCTGTGGGAAGGGGAAGGAGGTAAGGCAGGGGGGATGGGGAGGGGGAGGAGCGTGAGAGGAAGGAGGGGGCTCTGTCTGGGAAGTATCTACACTAGTGCTTAGTACAGTGCCTGGCACATGGTAGGTACTTAACAAATGCCATAAAAAAGAAGGGAGTGGGAGAAAAGGAAATGACTGACTTACTCCCTTTGTTCTTCCCCACTTCCAGCGCCACAGCACTTATGTACATATCTGTAGTTTATTTATTAGTATTGATGTCTGTCTCCCCCTTCCAGGGAATGTGTCTGTTCATTGTTGAATTGTACTTTCCCAAGCGCTTAGTACAGTGCTCTGCACACAGTAAGCACTCAATAAATACAATGGAATGAATGAATAAATGAGGGCTTAGTCAGGGAAGGCCTCTTGGAGGAGATGTGGTTTTCAATAGGGCTTTGAAGGTGGGGAGAGTAATTGTCTGTCACATAGGAAGAAGTGGGCGTTTCAGGCCAGAGGCAGAATGTGGGCGAGAGTTCAGCATCGAGATAGATGAGATTGAGGTACGGTGAATAAATTGGCATTAGAGGAGGGAAGTGTGTGGGCTGGGTTGTAATAGTACAGCAGTGAAGTAAGGTAGGCGGGAGCAAGGTGATTGAGTGCTTTTTCCTATTTTACTTCATCAGCCTGGATCTCTCTCTCGCCCTACATTTTCACATTCTTTTTGTCTTGCTGCCAGTTTAAACTCATCCAGGCTAAAACAGAATTCCTCATTTTCCCTCTATTCCCATTCCTCCCAGCTTTCCCATCTCAGTCAACAAGATCATCTTCCAGGCCCAAAAAACTCCCAACTTTGGTATCATCTTTGACTCCTCATTGTCTTGTGTCTGTCACATTCGATCTATGGCAAAATCTGCTGTTTTTCTTCTTTGATATTTTGCGACTCTGCCCCTTACCCTCCATCCAAACATTCCAAGCATTAGAGCTGTGACCATCCACTAATTAGGGTAGGGTTTCCACTTCCTCACCGATCTCTCTGCTTCCATATTCCCCCTTTTCAGCTCACCCTACACTCTGCTGCCCGGGTTAACTTACACCCCAAACAATGTCGTCCCAAAAGCTACCTGTGACATTTATATTCATTCATTCATTCAATCGTATTTATTGAGCACGTACTGTATGCAGAGCACTGTACTAAGCGCTTGGGAAGTACAACATGTATCCAGTCTTAGCACATCTGTATATAATGATAATGACTTGCCACCTCCTTTACTGATTTAGTTACTCATCTCTACATACTCTGGCTATTCCCACCTGTATCTTAATCTTCTGTGTGCCCCCTCTAAAACTGTCAGCCTCTCTCCTCTCTAAATTACAAGCTCCTTGTGGGCAGGGAACCTGTCTAGCAATTCTGTTATATTGTATTCTCCCAATTGCATAGTACAGTGCTCTGCACACAATAAGTACTCAAGAAATATGATTGATTCATTAGATTGTAAACTCCTTGAGGGCAGGGGCCAAGACTTTTACTTCTGTTGCGGTCTCCCAAGTGCTTAATACAGTGCCATGCGCATAGTAGGCCCTTGGTAATGTTATTAAGGAGGATGATAGACACTTTAAAACTGCTGCAGCATCCAAATAACAACACAGTACTGAGAGAGCTTCATGTATGTGCCAAGGAAGCAGGACTCTGCTACAGCTTTGAAAATTTCTTACCCTTCTGTATTGGATGAGGTCAGGCCTGGAGGTGGCTGTCAAGTAATTTTTGTGGCTAATGGGTGGATATTCTGGGTTTGCTTCCTCTCAGGAAAATGTTGATTACTTTTAAGTTGCCTACTGTAATTATCCCAAAATACTGTTTTTTCCCTTGTCTTTTCTTTAGCTGCCAGATGTCTCAGCCAAGTAACTTTGTTTAAAGTTAATGGTAAATGTCTATTCAGGTACATCAATCAAGTAGTCATGTTTATTGAGCGCTTACTTTGTGGAGAGCACTGTACTAAGCTCTTGAGAGAGTACAATAAAACAGAATTATATAACAGAGTTACATAAGCACCAACTAAATGTCCAGCTACTTCAGAACTAGATAAAGCATTTCTTTCCATTAGTGGAAAAACATGTAAATGGCCAGGAGAGCCTGATTTGTCCTTCAGCTACCCAGATGACCTGGGAATGCCTACAGTTAAAAGCTTTTTGTAAACCAGGGCCAGTTTGGTGCCACGATTTACATATAGTTATTTAGACAATGAACTTTACTGTGGGTGTAAGTGTGACTGAGAACCTAGGGTATAGGAAATATTCGATTTAAGAAGGTTGAACCCCATGTAAGGTTTGAATTGGAACATTTCTAAATTTACACCCCGTTTCAGCTTTACATCAAATTGGTTTCAACTTTACAACACTAGCTTCCTTTGTGACATTAGCTCTAGAGGTGTGGGTAGCTAGGAGGAGCAGGTGGGAAAATGGGGAAATAACTTTTAAAGTTTGAGGTGGGGGAGATGAAGGAGAAAGTTTAAAGAGGATGGGAAGCTCTGGGTTACCTGAGTGCCATGTAGAATCACCAGAGATGGTCAGTGGATCCATTTTGCTTCTGATCAGGTAAACAGCAGCTATTCAATTGTGAAAACCCTTTAACTCAATATAAATATAACACTACCGATATTACTCCACTCTAATTCTGGGCCAGTTTTGTAAAAACAGTGTATCCAACCTTGTTCCAGGCACCAGTCCTTTGTTTATAGCATTATTCCTAAGGAAAATTGGTTCCAACAAACTTTTCAACTTGACAGTTTTCAGGAACTAATTGTGCCATCAGGCCAAGGACTTCCTGTATATAGCACAATTCATTCAATGCCTTAACTTCTCAGGGCCTCAGTTACCTCATCTTAAAATGGGGCTCAATACTGTGAACACCATGAGGGACACGGACTGTGTCCAACCTGATTATCTTGTATCTACCCCAGCTCTTAGTACAGGACCTGGCACATAGTATGTGCTTAATAAATACCATTAAAAAAACCTGGCAGGCTTTAGCTGTAGATTATCATCAATCGTATTTATTGAGCGCTTACTGTGTGCAGAGCACACAGTATGAATATGAGAAGGTCCAGGTGGGGCTCTGCGCCGGGGCGTTTCCCCATCTTTAGACTTTAGGCCTTCCCTTGTTTTCTTCCCATTCCTGACCTAGATTACCAGAGAAGCAGCATGACTTAGTGGCTAGACCACGGGCCTGGAATCAGAAGGACCTGGGTTCCAATCCTGACTCTGTCATATGCCTGCTGTGTGACCTTGGGCAAGTCACTTAACTTCTCTGGGCCTCAGTTACCTCATCTGTAAAATGGGGATTAAGAGTGTTAACCCCATGTGGGACAGAGGCTGTGTCCAACCTGATTAACTTGTATATACTCCAGTGCTTGGCACATAGTAAGTGTTTAACAAGTATTATAATTATTATTATTACTGCCATCAGCTGAGTCCCAGTTTTGCCAGGGGAATCCAGCAATCTGCAAGCTGCCAAAGTTTTGAAGACCTAGTTGCACTCTAAAGGTTCCATTGGCGCAGTCTGTGGAGAGAACTTTAGAGAAGAGGAAGGTATGACAGACTCAGGCGGTGACTCTGTCCACAGAGTGATGGGTCAAGGAATCAGTAAGTACCTAAACCTGCCTTCTCTTGCCAGCATTGAGAATTGGGGTTCCCCCACTTGCTCATGTGCTCCATTCCAGCCAAGTCATCCTGCCCTCCCACCATTCTAGCACCTGCCCGTCACCCGGGAAGGGTCAGAGTTCAAGTTATTCCATCTCCCTCAGCGTTTGATTACCAGGGTGCAGCAGGGACCAAGGATCTGCTGTTTTTCTTACATCTTTTCCAAGCATCCATGTCTCTAACCCTACGGAGCCTTTGTCTTCGTGTATAAATTCTAGGTGTCCTCCTATGTCTGGGCTGAAGTGCTAATGTGCAGGCCCCACCATGGGTCCATGTTGGCCCTGTTGGGGGTTTAAAAGTCTACAGTGGAACAAAGGAAAGCCTGGATCCTGTTTTAGCTCTTGCTGGGGAATCTAACTTCCCTCAGGATCAGAAAGACTATTCTCAGACTTGCCCACTGTGGCTCCTGTTCTGATGAATGCAAGATGACTCTGTGAGTTCCCTCTGCTCCCAAGGATTCTCTCTTCTCTGTTGCCTTACCTTTTTATGGTATTTAAACACTTTTTATCTGCCAGGCCCTATACTAAGTGCTGGGGTAGATACAAGCTAATCAGGCTGGACACAGTCCATGTCCCACAAGAGGCGCACAGCCTTAATCTTCATTTTACAGATGAGGCAACTGAAGCACAGAGGAAATAAAATGACTTGCCCAAGGTCACACAGCAGACAGGTGGCAGAGCCAGAATTAGAACCCAGGTGTTCTGACTCTCAGGCCTGGGCTCTTTCCACTAGGCCATGCTGCTTCTCTCCATATTGGTTCTTTTCCCATCTCTCCCTTTCACAAGATGCCTTCTCTCTCCTACCACAGGGAAAGCACTCACTGCACACTCAATTCAAACCACCAAATGATAGTAATGAGTGTATCTATCTCCTCCAGCCTGGAACGCCCTCTGTCCTCAAATCCGCTAGACAATCACTCTCCCCACCTTCAAAGCCTTACCTAAGTCTCTTCTCCTCTAAGAGGCCTTCCCAGACTAAGCCCAACTTTTCCTTATCCCCCATTCCCTTCTGCGTCACCTGATTTGCTCCCTTTGCTCTTCCCCATTCCCCACCATTCCAAAGCAGGAGTGAGACTGGGCATAGTAGGAGAGCTTCCCCCTGAGCTCCAGGCATCACTATTTGACCTCACTGCCTTGGACACTAAATAAGAGGACACACTGAGCCTCTTCACCATTTTCTGGGGTCTTGGGGTTGTTACAAACTTATGAAAGTGTCCCTGGACTCTTAATTCAGGTTCTCCACTTAGTTTGCTCCCTGGCATAACAGTACCTTGTTTGAGCTTCAGGAGGAAAGAAAATCCATTGGAAAGACGATGTCTAGCTGGAGCCCGCAGAGATTTCAGGGAATTTAATATATTGTCTCTCTCCTCTCATCTTTGCAGTTTGCACTTTGTTTTCAGTCTCTTTTGGAGTTTCTGCCTGGAAATTTTCTGCAACCCCTTTGCTTGTACTCTCACCCAACAATTCTGTAGCTGAGGTAGTTCCAGATTCTGAAACCTGCCCTGGCCAGTTGCTCAGAATTACAGACAATAATCCTAAATGCCCAACCAACCTCAAACTACTAAAGTGTACCCTCTCACTACCCATTACTTAAGGATTTTCATTCAAATTGACCCGGCCAAGATTCTTTCTCTTTAAGAGTTCATTTACTGAGCCTTTAAGTGCTCACTCAGAATAATCCCCAAACTATCACTCTGTCTTTGCATTTGCTATAGTGCTTATAAACTCTAGATCTCTGGGGCAGGCTATCACAGTGCAATGACCTGCTTTTCTTCAATATTAAAAAGTAAAATGTTCAAAATAAGCCCCTGATTTTAAGTGGTGAGTGCTTGGACTTGCTTGAATATTCTCTTTTATTTTAGAAAGATGGTATTCATTCAGTCATATTTATTGAGCACTTACTGTGTGCAGAGCACTGTACTAAGCACTTAGGAAGTACAAATTGGCAACATATAGAGACAGTCCCTACCCAACAGCGGGCTCACAGTCTAGAAGGGGGAGACAGACAACAAAACAAAACATATTAACAAAATAAAATAAATAGAATAGTAAATATGTACAAGTAAAATAGAGTAATAAATATGTACAAACATATATACATATATACAGGTGCTGTGGGGAGGGGAAGGAGGTAAGGCGGGGGGATGGGGAGGGGAAGGAGGGGGAGATGAAAGAGGGGGCTCAGTCTGGGAAGACCTCCTGGAGGATGTGAGCTCTCAGTAGGGCTTTGAAGGGAGGAAGAGAGCTAGCTTGACGGATGTGCGGAGGGAGGGCATTCCAGGCCAGGAGGAGGACGTGGGCTGGGGGTCGATGGCGGGACAGGTGAGAACGAGGCACGGTGAGGAGGTTAGCGGCAGAGGAGCGGAGGGTGTGGGCTGGGCTGGAGAAGGAGAGAAGGGAGGTGAGGTAGGAGGGGGCGAGGTGATGGACAGCCTTGAAGCCAAGAATGAGGAGTTTTTGCCTGATGCGTAAGTTGATTGGTAGCCACTGGAGATTTTTGAGGAGGAGAGTAACATGCCCAGAGCGTTTCTGCACAAAAACGATCCGGGCAGCAGCATGAAGTATAGATTGAAGTGGGGAGAGACAGAAGAATGGGAGATCGGAGAGGAGGCTGATGCAGTAATCCAGTCGGGATAGTATGAGAGATTGAACGAGCAGGGTAGCAGTTTGGATGGAGAGGAAAGGGTAGATCTTGGCGATGTTGCGGAGGTGAGACCGGCAGGTTTTGGTGACAGATTGGATGTGAGGGGTGAACGAGAGAGCGGAGTCGAGGATGACACTGTCAGTGAAATTTATCTGTGAGTGCAAAGGTGGATGAAAATGAAGTGACCACCTCAACCACATATGGAGATACAAAGACTGTTCCCTGCCACCAAAACATATTTTCTCCTCTAATTCTCAAGTAAGTTAAATAATGTAAACATTCTGAAAGGGTTCATTTGGTGAACATGTGGCATCAGTAAATAAGATTGAATGAATAAATCAATCTGAACCAGCCACTTATGGCAAAATAATCCCAGTGATTAGCACCCACCAAGCCCCTGCAATAGATGAGTTAGGTTTGATTACATTCCTAGTTTCCTTCTGCTGCTGGAGTTTCCAGCATCAGTGCCAACCAGGACAAGATTTTAATGCCATTCTGTCGAATTTACACACTCAGAATTTTGTTTTTTGTTGGTATAGTTCATTGTGTTAAAGTCAGCTGTTAATATTTAGGTTTTTTTAATCCCTCATGACAAAACTTTTGGACTAAGATCACCCACGGAATTGGAAAGGCTTAGCAAGGTCATTCCAAATCATTCATTCATTAAATCGTATTTATTGAGTGCTTACTGTGTGCAGAGCACTGTACTAAGTGCTTGGAAAGTACAATTCAGTAATAAAGAGAGACAATCCCTGCCCACACCTTGTTTACAAATTACTGAGATGAGGTGAAAGGGGTGAGGTTAGATGGATGGGTGTGCCTGCCTGTAAATTGTTGTTACAGTATCTGGTGTGGTTTGTCAGGAACAGTAGCTCACCTGAAACTTCTTCCTCTTATTCACCCTTTCTTGGCCTTTTCCACTGAGTCCCAAGGGTCACCAGCCCATTCCAGATGGATCCCAAAAGTGAAGTCACTTCAGCCAAACTGGAGAAGGGAAATGGTCAAAGCATTAGAGGCTTTAAGCCTTTGGGGTTGCTCTGTCCAAATGGGGAAAGAGGCGGTATAATCATTCTCTCATCCAACAACAGGGTCGGGGAGAAACCTGACAGGAGGTAGATGAAATTATAAACGAGGGGAAAAAACCATGAGTTAGATGCTTTGTCTGTAAATCTGCTTGGAAACAGATTTGGTTAATGATCTCCTGAGGTCCCTCCCAGTCTGTGACTCATAATAATAATAATGATAATCGTATTTAAGCGCTCACTAAGTGCCAAGCACTGTTCTAAACACTGAGCACTGCTGTAAGTGCTGATAATAATAGCATTCATTAGGTGCTTACTATGTGCCAAGCACTGTTCTTAGCACTGGGGTAGATACAAGGTAATCAGGCCCACGTGGGGCTTGCAGTCTTAATCCCCATTTTACAGATGAAGTAACTGAATCACAGAGAAGTTAAGTGACTTGCCAAAAGTCACCCATCTGACAAGTGGTGGAGCTGGGATTAGAACCCACGACTTCGGACTCCCAAGACCGTGCTCTCTCCACTAAGCATGCTGCTTTTCATTTTAATGGACCAGAAATGAGGAATGGAGATTGAGTTGACACCAGTCCAGTGATTCTTGAACTCTTCTGATCTTTGTCCCTCCCACCCTCCCTCCAAGGGTAACTGCGAGTTGTGTCCCTCATCAGCTCACTTCCAGAACCAGAAAACCCCCATTTCTTTTCCATCAGGACTCACAGAGGAATTTGAAAGGCCGGCCGCAAGGGAGAGTGGTGGAGGCGACAGAATTATGCCAACAGAAACTGCCCGACTACCTTTTAACCAAGGTAAAGAGTCTCTCAGTAGTTATTATGAGAGCAAACTAGTTTTGCTTGTTCTAATGTTCCTTTACTCAACTGGCTTTAGCTTCCATTTCAATGATGTATTAATCTGGGAAGGAAAATTCAAGGGAGGTTGTCAAGCAGAGCCGGCCGTACTGCGCGGCACCGACCACTAAGTGGCAATTTCGCACTATAGAATGTGTAGGGCGGCAGGCTAGTGGCTTTAGGTCCTCTTTCATTCATTCAATCGTATTGATTGAGCATTTACTGTGTGCAGAGCACGTACTAAGCGCTTGGAAAGTATAAATCAGCAACATACACAGACAGTCCCTACCCAACAACGGGCTCATAGTCTAAGCAGAACTAGAAAATGAGGGTTGGGATTGTGCTTACCGATCAGGTGAGTCCCCAGGGCACTAGGTTTGTGAGGGGAGTTTTATCCTCGTTCTCTGTGACTTTTTGCAGGACCAAGGGTGGGGAGTCAGCCAAATAAACCTTCCACATAACTGTATACTTGGCTTCTCCCTGGTCCTCAAAGTAATTACCCCAGAAATGGGGGCAGAGGCCACAGCCCCTGAGTCTCCATGGGATTCCTGAGTAAGGAATCAATCAGTGATATTTATTGAGCATTTACTGTGTGAAGAGAACTGTACAAAGCACCTGGGAGGGTACAGTTCGAAAGAGTTAGTAGACATAGTAATAATAATAATGATGTTGTTAAGTGCTTACTGTGTGCCAAGCACTGTTCTAAGAGCTGGGGTAGAGACAAGGGAAACAGATTGTCCCACGTGGGGTACACAGTCTTTATCCCCATTTTACAGTTGAGATAACAGGCCCAGAGAAGTTAAGTGACTTGCCCAAAGTCACACAGCTGGTAAGCGGCGGAGCCAGGATGAGAACCCATGACCTCTGACTCCCAAGTCCGTGCTGTTTCCACTGAGCCATGCTGCTTCTCATGTTCCCTGCCCACAAGGAGCTGTGGTGAAATTACCTCTCTGAATGCTGTGGAGTGTCTGAGGTAAACTGGAATTCCTAGGCCTGTGACTTGCAAGGACCTGTATCCCATTCAGAGTCCAAGACAAGAACTAGATGTTTCCCAGTCTAGAGCCATTCCGAATGAGCAGGTGAGGAGGGCATGGCCTCCTTGCAACCATTGCTCTTTCCATTAACCTAATATAGCACTGGGGCCTGAAAACCAGTTATCTGAGGTCCAAGAGGGCTCTTGGCTTAGGTTAGTCTCTGTGTATGATTTAGGCCCAGAGGTTTGGGCAGCCCTGGGGCCTTCACCTGTTAGATCTAGAACAATGTCAGGAAGCCCACCCAAGCCTGCACCTCACCTAAAGTTGCTATTTCTGGGCCTCTCTTTGAAGATCCAATACACAGTAAGAGGTCTTGAGGGCCTAGGGCAAGGGCTATAAGACCCCTGACTCCCTAGTCAGAGTGGTTCCGGTATAGCCCTCACAGGCATGAAAGGCCAAGGCCTAAATGAAGATGGACTCTGATGGCACTCCAATGCATCAGGTAGTTCTTTGCCAATCCAGAAATAGCAGATGTACATTATGTGCTATGTAATATCACATGGAGCCTTTCGCAGAACTCCACAAAACCTCTCTGAGAAGGAGTACCCCTGGTCCTCCCCAACCCACCCCCACTGCAGAGTCCCAGCTCTCTGTGGAAAAATAGGCATCATTTTTGAGCTTGGGACTCATTAGGAGGAGTAAGGCAGAAGGAGGTAGGGCATTTTAAGTAAATACGAGTAAAGGCATAGAAATGCTGAAATTGTCCCCTGTGCCTAAAGATAAAGTCTATTCTAATTTGGGTTGGCTTCTCTGGCATGTAAATAGCTCATATCCTTTGATTTCTAGAGGGTTTTGACTGTTCTGAACCTCTAAATACATTTTCCAAAAGCTTGGAAAGAAAAGATCATAACCACCAAAGCAGTGAGTATCGCCTCCTTGTTTGCAAGGAGAAAAGAGACAATGCTTCAGGTGGGCGTATTCATTACATTCAAATGTTGTTGCTCGTGGAAAGCAAATCTTGCAGCTTGGGTATTTGGGGAAATTTGGAAGCAAAACAACTGAGGTTAAAATGGAAAAAAATATTGACCTGTTCAGGGTTGAACAGTGGGTTGCTCTTTTCCGGTTTGCTCACCATGTTCTTACTCTCAAGTCAGTATTGCCTCATGCTGACCCTCAAAATAGTAAGCTCATCTCTACCGAATTTTCTCCAACCCCCAGAGATACTCATGCTTGATTAGCTGTTCTCCAGCGTCTTTCTCCACCCTCCCACTCCCTTGCCTGGCAGTGGTGAAATTCCTTCTGAATATTGTAGAGTGACTGAAGAAAACTGGAATTTCTGGAGTCTATGACTAGGAAAGATCCTGTATCCCAATCAGAGTCACAGACAGGAACCAGAGGTTTTTCAGTTACTTAAAGGGACTTGACCATTAACCTTCAGTTTTCAAGTAAATGGTTCTGCCTTTGTGAGTCTCCAGACAGATGGAAAGGGAGAGTTATGGCATTTATCTGCAGAGGAATGAATGATCCATATTAAAATCTAAAGTGAGCAAATCATTAGGTAATCAGTCACTCATTTTTCCCATTCACACTGCCTCAGACATCAGGAATTTTGTTTTTAATAGCTCATAGAAGTTTCAGCTAAAACTAGGAAATATTAAAATCAGCAGAAGTGGTCTTTGGATTGAGTCTGTCTGCAAGACAGAAAATGAGCTCTGCCTTTTCCATATTGCAGTATCCACAGGGTCCTAACCAAAACTGGATAGCATGTGGACAAAACATCCCTTAGTTTGGAGATGACTGGGAAACATAGGTGATGTTCAGTGAACCATGGTCCCTTCCCAGTTGGGGGAATTCATTTTAATAAATTCTAGGGACTATAGCATTAGATTGTACTTTCTCAAGTCCTTAGTACAGTGCTATGCACTCAGTAAATACAATTGATTGGATTGACTAATACTGCAGTCACTGGACCACCCAGGAGGTGTGTGTCACAGAACATCCGGTCTTGTTGACATCTGCCCACAGTCTCCAAGAGGTGACAGCTCTGAATGAACAGAAACAGCAGTCTCATCTGGATGTGGAGGAGGACTGATTGCGTGATTCCCAACCCCTCCTCTCTCCAGCACAAGCCTTGATTGGAGCAGGACTTGTCTGACTGATAATCCCAACTAGATCAGTAGTTCAGCTTCCAGTTGCAACTTGTCCTCATTTTTTTTTTAATCAGGGTGGAAGAAAAGGGAGTAAAGATTGATAGGGAAGGAAGGAGAAATAATAGAATATGAGGATAAATTTTGATGTGTTCTTCCTTGGGAGGTGCTGTAAACTGGGGTAGCCTGCTCCCCAAGTGTCAGAATTGTTTTCAGGTGACAAGTTGCACCGGTTGTGGTCTTGGGCAGCCCTGCTGAGTTCCTTCCTAGTGGGAATTGGCATAGGGTCCCATGTCAACATGGATATATTAATCAAAATCCATTAAAGTCACTCAAAATAATACCAGTAGCTCTAACTCAGATTTTGGGTTCTTTTCCCCTTTGTAACAAGAATTGGGTCTATACACCCATATCCAGCTAATTCAGGCTCCAGATGTAATTTGATCTAAATTTCTCAGATCAAAAAATGGGGGTACTTCAGAAAATCAAAACTAAATCTTATTATTAGGGCTAACCATTCAGTTAGTGTGAGTGTTGGGGGGCCCATTCTGGGATAATTTGATTTTGAAAGTTATTTTTGCTTTTTGCTTAATAAAAGGCCTACAAAAAAAATTTCCAAATGAAATCTTTCATGTCTTGGAATAGCAACAGAGGCAGCATCAATCAATCACTGGTATTTATTGAGTATTTACTATGTGCAGAAGACTGTACTAAGCATTTGGGAGAATATAACAGCATTAGCAGATGTATTCCCTGTCCATAATGAGTTTACAGTCTTAGAGGATTCAGTTCAGTTGTCCATAGTAAAGAAAGAAGAGGCTAAGGCATGGATGTAGCTCTTAAGGTTTCATGGTTTGGTTTTAAATGTGAGGTGGACTATGTAAGATCTCTCTCTATAAGGCATTTCCCAAAGTATTCCAGTGAATCTAGGAAGACTAGGATATAAGCTCAGTTGTGAAGCATGAAATGGAGTTGGAAGTTCTAGCCTTAGGGAACAGCATGGGATAGGTTTAAAATCAGGAGCTGATGGAACCTAGTTTGAATAGAGGTGAGAAAAGGGATGCGGAGACGCAGGAAACCAAAAGGGTCAAGTAAGGCAGGATGGGTGGTTGGATGGGGGGAGAGAAGGCTTTGAAGCCAAGATTGAACACCTGGGAACAGTGACTAGTTGTGTTTTTTTCTTCATTTGCCCTTGAAACACAGAACAGGGTTGTTTGGTAAAACACCAATCTGTAAGAAGGGGATTAAAAATGTGCATCCATATAGGACATGGACTGTGTCCAACCTGATTAGCTTGTACCTACCTCAGTGCTTAGTACAGTGATTGGCACATAGTAACAAAGCATTTAACAACTTTTTTTAAAAAAAAAGGTCAGACACAGTCCCTGTCCCACAGTCTAAGTAGAAGGATGAACAGGTATTGAATCCCCATTTTACAGTTGAGGAAACTGAGGCATAGAGCAGTTAAGTGACTTGCCCAAGGTCACACAACAAACATGTGGTGGAGGCAGGATTATAACCCAGATCCTTCTGACTGAGCAATAGGCCATATTGCTTCTGTTCTTGATTTTCAATCCCCGCAACAGAGTTGGTAAATGTGTTCTTACCCCGATGATACCCAGACTGATAAACCTCCAAGGAAGGAACTAGCAAGTCCCAAGATCATAAAATAATGCAGACAGAACAAAGCAGAAGAAAGAATGTTAAGTTGGGGAGACTTCTTGTGGGCAGGATATGTGTCTACGAGCTCTGTTGTATTGTACGCTCCCAAGAGCTTAATACAGTGCACTGCACAGTCAGAACAGATATGAACAGATATGATTGACTGAGAGGGGCAAGTCAGTTTGGTCCTGAGAATGTGGTGAGAGACCTAGACTACTTTAATCAGTAGAACTCAGACTATTCTCAGACCCTGGTGGGTCACATCTAGTCTAAAGTTTAATGCCATCTGTGGGGAAACCAGAATTTTTAGGTCTGGAAGTGAGTCCTAGTAAAGCTATATCTCCCTTGGAAAAGTGGAGTGTTGGGGCAATTATTCTGATAATTTGACCAAAAATCTGCTATTAAGTTTGAGGGGAGGAAAGGTTTTTCATCTGAAATTGACTAAACTCTTAAAAATAACTGCTCTACTCCTCTCCAGTTCTGGGTTGGTGCACACATACCCCTATAGGCCAGTGCACATTTAATAGGCTTCTTGCAACTCCACCAATCCCTGGTCTTCTCAGGCACTAGGATGAGCTTAATGAAGGCTTAGAGAACAGAACAGTGCTTGGCACATAGTAAGTGCTTAACAAATACCATAATATTATTAGCAAAGTATCTGTTCAACTGAGGCCCAAAAAAGCCACTGGGGATTTGGTTAGCTGGATGTTTCAGGTGAAAGACATATTGCATTGAAATATCCAGGCAATTGAATTCAAGTTGTCCTTTACATCCCTCAATTATCTGGATAAATTAGTAATGTAGCCTAATCTGAATCTCAGAAATCAGTAGGAGAAGAATTTTTTCCTGAAACCAGAGGGAGATTCTGGGCTCAGATGAACTGAGTTCAGCTATGTAACATCTCCCTTTATTCTGGTGTGTGTTTTGCATCAGCTTATTCATCAGACCAGGAAAAGCCAACTGCTTGGGTTTTTGGCTTTTAACAGGTGGTTAGTCAGCAATAGAAAACCATTAGTGCAGAGCTGGGAGTGAGGGAAGCAAGCAAGATGTGATGTTATGAGAATCATCATTTTAACTGGGTGGGTCCAAAGGACAGAAACCTTATATTAGCGAAAGTACTATTCAACAAGGTCATTATTTCACTAGAGCTGTATATTATTAGCATTTCTCAAGTGTTCACCACTGAATTGGAAAATATGAACCTTTTGCGTGGGTTTACTAAAGGAAATGAACTAAGTAAGGTCATTCCAGGTGGGATGGCACCTCCTTATACAGGCAGGTGAAATGGCAGGTGAGACTCAATCAGTGGTATTCATTGAGCACTTACTGTACACAGACTATTGTTCTAAGTGCTTGGGAGAGTAAAATAAAAGAGTTGGCAGGCATGTTTACTGCCTACAATGAGCTTACAGTTTAGCTGAGAAGTAGAAAAACAGCATGGCCTAGTGGAAAGAGCCTAGGCCTGGGAGCCAGAGGACAAAGGTTTTACAAAAACTTTCAGGCCATGTCTCCCCATTCCTCAATAACCTCCAGTCGTTGCCCATCCACCTTCTCATCAAACAGAAACTCCTTACCATCGACTTTAAAGCACTACGTCATCTTACCCCCTCCTATCTCACCTCATTACTCTCCTATTATAACCCAGCCTGCACACTTGGCTCCTCTAATGCCAACCTTCTCATTGAATCTCGATCTCGTCTATCTAGCCGCTGACCTCTCACCCACATCCTGCCTCTGACGTGGAATGCCCTCCATCTTCATATCTGACAATCACTCTCCCCACCTTCAAAGCCTTATTGAAGGCACATTTGCTCCAAGAGACCTTCCCTGACTAAGCCCTCCTTTTCTCTTCTCCCACTCTCTTCTGTGCCGCGTTGACTTACTCTTTTTATTAATTCCCCTTCCAGTGCCACAGCATTTATGTATGTATCTTTAGGTTTATTTATTTATATTCATTTCTGTTTCCCCCTCTAGACTGTAAGGTTGTGTGGGCAGAGAATATGTCTGTTTTATTGTTATATTATACTCTTCCCAGTGTTTAAAACAGTTCTTGTCATACAGTAAGCAATGAATAAATATGATTGAATGATTGACTGACTGACTAAGCCCAGTTTTGTGACCTCGGGCAAGTCATTTAACTTCTCTGCCTGTTACCTCTTCTGTAAAATGGGGATTAAAGCTATGAGCCCCGTGTGGGACACAAACAGTGTCTCACTTGATTATCTTGTATCTACTCCAGAGAATAGTACAGTACCTGGCACAGTGCTTGGCACATAGTAAGTGCTTAATAAATGCCATTATTATTATTATTATTATTAATTGCAAATACTTAAAAATACCATTATTACTATCATTACTATTCAACTTCTTCCCCCACTGAATGAGTAAAGGAACAGTAAAGGTCCAATGTGATGGGAGTGACCTGAAGTCACTGCTCCAACTGTAAATTATGGTGTCAGAGCAGCATTGCAGTCTGGGTAGCTGTGCTGTTGGAGGCCTAAAGAAAGTGAATTTGGAGCTGGAATTAACTAGACACTTTGCTGGCATAATTTAGTTCAAAGCAAGGAAGCATATCAGCACTTCTGAAGCTGAGTCTTTATATCCATATTACCTAGGTCATTTGGAGTTGAAAAAAGCACTTGCCTAAATTATTTGGATAATTTGGGCAAAAATCAAAATTTTTGCTTTTTTTAATCCCTTTTAGGACTGGCTTGACTGGTATAAAAAGGCTGACTGGGGAGGAAAATCTGATGCCACCCCTCAGATTAGAAAGACAAGGTGACCAGAAGGCTTGATTCAGTCTTTTGCGCCCGTGTTGTTGTCAGCCTCCAACATACACACAGCTAGAATCTAAGCCTGTGCTCACTGATTAGATTGAGGGAAAAGAAATGTGGGGTGGGGTGCAAGGGAGCTGAAGGACAAAGAATAAAAGAAAAAGGCCAAAGCCAGGCCCTGTCCACCCTATGATTGGAGCGTTTTGAAATCAGCCCTTTGTCAGAACAGGCAATTGTGGGAAGCAGCTTGACCTAGGGGACTGAGCACAATCAATCAATCAATCAATCGTATTTATTGAGCGCTTACTGTGTGCAGAGCACTGTACTAAGCGCTTGGGAAGCACAAGTTGGCAACATATAGAGACAGTCCCTACCCAACAGTGGGCTCACAGTCTAAAAGAGCACAAGCCTGGAAGTCCAAGGAACTGGGTTTTAATTCCATCTCCTCCACTTGCCTGCAGTGTGACCTTGGGCAAATCACTTAATTTCTCTGTTCTGCAGTTTCCTTATCTGTAAAATGGGGATTCAATACCAGTTCTCCCTCTTCTTATTCAGACTTCAAGCCCCATGTGGGACAGGGACTGTGTCCAACCTGATTAACTTGTATCTACACCAGTGCTTAGAACAGTGCTTGGCACATAGTAATCGCTTAATGCCATTAAAATAAATAATCTCTAATGTAAAAGGGGAGTTCCAAAGTGAGGAGGTTTCCCCCTGCAGTGATTTAATGCCCAGAGTGCATTTCCCAGAACTCTGTACTCACCTTTGAGAGTGGATCGTTATGCTTATAAGACCGACGGACAAGGTGTAAAGTAGTTGGTGCATCCAGATTGTTCTCAGTGAATAAGAGTTGGAATTAGAGTGTAAACTCCTCCACTAATTTGTAACCTTTTTAAGGGCAGGGGACTGTGTTATACTGTGGTATACTTTACTCTCCCAAGCATGTGGCACAGCCCTCTGCGAACACTAAGTGCTCAATAAATACCATTGACTGATTGGCTGATTTACTATTCTATTTATTTTGTTAATGATGTGCATCTAGCTTTACTTCTATTTATTCTGATGACTTGACACCTGTCCACATGTTTTGTTTAGTTGTCTGTCTCCCCCCTCTAGACTGTGAGCCCGTTGTAGGGTAGGGACCGTCTCTATATGATGCCAATTTGTACTTTCCAAGCACGTAGTACAGTGCTCTGTACATAGTAAGTTCTCAATAAATATGACTGAATGAATGGCAGTCCCTATAGGCAGGCCTCCTTGACCTATTAATGTCTACATGACCATGAGGAGGTGAGGGGGCTAGGTGAGAAAAATTCTCTGCATGCCTTTTTAAGGCTAAGGAAAAATGGTTTTGTTGGGAAAGGGGGAGACGGAGGAGGGGTGGGTGCTTGGGGCAGGGCTGAGGACAGGAGTTCCATATCTTCAGCCTGGCATCTTCCACTTAAGAATTAAGTCCCCTGTGAGCAGAGGATTGTTCTAATCACTGCTTTTCCCAGCCCAGCTGTCAGAACAATGGGTATGAGTTCTTGATTTCTCAGGTCCCTTCTCTGATTTCCATCTAGGAGAGATGCAAGGTACTCTAGCCCTAAGACTTGATTTTGCAAGCCTGCTCCAGGCTCCAGCAATACCTTTAAAGCCCTATGCCCCCGGTTTAGTCAAGACACCTCACATAACAATTGTTGCACCACTGGCAGTTGATGATAGCATTTATTAAGCGCTTATTATGTGCAAAGCACTGTTCTAAGCACTGGGGAGGTTACAAGGTGATCAGGTTGTCCCATGGGGGGCTCACAGTCTTAATCCCCATTTTACAGATGAGGTAACTGAGGTCCAGAGAAGCTAAGTGACTTGCCCAAAGTCACAAAGCTAGCAATTGGCAGAGCCAGGATTTGAACCCACGACCTCTGACTCCAAAGCCCGTGCTCTTTCCACTGAGCCACGAACCCCCTCCAACATTGTCACCACCCTCCACCCCTCCACTCCACTCCTGGTTAGGCCATTTTGACACCAGAGGAGAGAGCCAAAATCAGAACACAGTACGGTTTATGTCCATTGTGAGCCCAAGGGAGTAATGCATTTAAATCTTCAAACTGACATTCTTTGTTGAAAGAGCTCTGTGGCCTGTGTTGGCGGCACAGATCCAGAGGAGACAAAGCAAGATTATGTTCTCATGAGCACATTTGTTGGTAGGCATAGATTATGGGTTGGCCCTTCTTAGAGTCTCAGAATAATCAGGGAGATTCTTGGAACAGCATTGGCTCTTATATCACCAAGGCAAGGGATTGATCTAGTTATTCTCATGATCCCCAGGGTTTTTTATGGCATTTATTAAGCGCTTACTATGTGCAAAGCACTGTTCTAAGCACTGAGGAGGTTACAAGGTGATCAGGTTGTCCCTCGGGGGGGCTAACAGTCCTAATCCCCATTTTACAGATGAGGTAACTGAGGCACAGATAAATTAAGTGACTTGCCCAAAGTCACACAGCTGACAGTTGACGGAGCCGGGTTTTGAACTCATGACTCCTGACTCCAAAGCTCTTTCCACTGAGCCACGGGGTTCTAACTCATAAGTTAAAATGAAACTCCCTCCAGAGTGAAACACCACCAGGTATGTTTAGTTGTCTAGCTCCACCTTGGACAGTAACTTCCCCTTTCAAAGGATCAGGATTGTTTGGAGAATAGTTGAAGGGGACTCAAAGTAGTAGAAAGGCACAGTGGAAAACCCCAAATTTGAGTCAGGAGCCCAATGGTCAGGAATATCAATATTCTTCTGATCCCCAACCCTGGGGTTTTTCTTAGAGAAGCTCAAACCTAGCACCTAAATAGTTTTTTTTTTATTTTCATGGTATTTGTTAAGCTCTTTCTATGGGCCAGGGCCTTGTACTAAGCGTTGGGTAGATATAGGCTAATCAGGTTGGACACCGTCCATGTCCTACATGGGGCTCAGAGTCTTAATCCCCATTTTACAGATGAGGTAACTAAGGCAAAGAGAAGTGAAGTGACTTGCCCAAAGTCAGAGCAGGCAAGTGGCAGAACTGGGATTAGTCCTAGGGACTCCCACGCCTGTGCTCTTTCCCCTAGGCCATGCTGCTTCTCCTAGTTGGAAATGGGCAAGAGTGAACAACCTGGGAAATAACTGGAATGAGGTGGGAGTGGGGGGCACAGGTGTCATATCTGGAGCCTATTTCTTTCATGTAAAGTCTCATTCAATAGTGTAGCTAGCCCAGTTAGTTGCAGGGTGAAAGGGAACATTGGTAGTGGTTTTCCATGCCCCACTCCCAGCCCCTGTGTTCCCACTGTTGTCCTAGGTCATAAGTGCCTACTTAGGAAAGGCTCCACAGCCCATTCCTGTGGGAGGTTCCCTCTCCCTCTCATTCTCCATTGGATGGATGGAACCAGGCTGACCTGCCAAAGCAGTCACAACCAAGGGCGGGCATTGGTATTTCTCATGTCTTCTAAACAGATGAGTTAATTCTCCAGGCTCAGTAAGATGAACCAGAGGGTCCAGTTAAGCAATGAATCACTAGACAGGCTCTGGCCCAGGAATGTTGTTACAGGAAAAATAAAGAGTTGTCCAGATACCCACTGGGACATTTTTCTTTCTGATGAGTGTCTTGGAAAACCCAGTTCCTAGACACTTTCCTAGAGCCACACTCCCATCCCTTCCCTACTCCCCGCCAAACCTCAACACTGGGTGTTGTGCAATATATAACAAATATAACCACCATTATATTTTTTTCTGACAGAATGGTAGGATTAGAAGCACAGAGCTGGGAGAATCCCCTCAAGGAAAGTCATGAAAGGATCAGGGAGAAGTGAGGGAGGATCATTCAAGTCAGTTTCCAGGATCCTAGACAGATTGGAAGGATGGAAAGGTGTAGGGTAAAGGATCCTGTAAGCATCACAGCTGTACCAGGAGTCTCTGGGTAGGTGTGGGGGGTGGGGAAGATCCAATCTTGTTCTGATGCAAGAGAGCCTGAGAAGATTCACCAAACACCCCCACAGCACACAGGAAATCAACATTCAGCACAGCCTCAACGTAGGCTTAAGCTTCCCACTGGTATGTCCAAGCCTGAGTGCTTAAATGGGCTTAAATGGGTGACCTGCCCAGGTAATGCCTCAAATCCATCTGCCAAGACAGCTGCATTTCATGTGCCACCTGGATCAGGTCAGGTCAGAGGTCAGCAATGTACCCAGTGGGGGAAGGGTTTGGTGTACCCAGAGATCATTTGCTAATGAAGGTAATTTTCATGGGCTGGGACCCAAGAGAGCCTAGTGCTGTGTGCTGAAGGTGATTAAAGGCAACTCATCAGGACAGCCTCGGGTGTGCAATTACACCCATTTTTTTCGGTTGGAGTCATAGTCTGCATAGTACTAAGTAGGGTCTCAATAAATTCTTCTGATCACGTCTTTCCTTCTGCTGAAGTGCACTTGATTCCTATTTAATGGAGGGAGGTGTAAAAAAAAACTCCAAGCCCATTGCATATTGATAGCCAAAGCTGGAGAACAAATATCTTGGCAAGGAAAGAGGAAGGAGGTTTTTTAAGCACTGTAGCACCTAACAGCTATTCATAGTTCCAGTTTCTGGGACTAATATTATTGTGAAATCTTGCTGACCTTACCCCTGAACTCAGAATCCAGCTAGGCTTAGACCGGACAGGAGGCAGCTCCAAGACCTTTTCTTTTTGGAAATAAAAAAGCTGCATTACTTCTGATGGATTTTCTGCTGAGGGCCAAAACTTCCTTTTCATGTGGAAAAGGAAAAAAATGTTTCCTCTTTAATTTTTCATTTACCACTTTGGATTTCTTTGGCTTTATTTCTCTATTAAAACAAAGGTTGGAGGTGGTAGGGAGCAAGAGGAAGATTGATTCTATATGAACCCATTAAATACCAAAATCATTTTGACAAAGACTTGATGATGCATTGTATACCACAGTTGTGCTTTGGTTTGGCACCAGTGACATTTTGATCACAGGAGGAGAATAATAAGCAGGTGGCTTCTATCAGAGGCAATCAAAGAGCAAACAAAAAACACGCATTTACTTGGCCCTCGGATCCTAGCTCTCCCTGTGGTGATGGTTAAATGAGCATGGAGAGTATCTGACTCAAAATCAAGAACTCAAAGTTGTGACAACAACCAGAACCCTACCAGCTAGAAAAACTCAAAATCCTTTTCTAATTGCAAGGGACTGGGGTGTGTCCAATATAGTGTAATCAAAAAATGTCTCTCAAGGACCTGGGATTATTTTGCTCTCATTTTTTTTTTAGGCATCCGCAGCGCTTCCAGGCAGTAGGCAAACAGCATGAGAAAAGATTTGAATGTGTGTCCACATCATGCTGAAAGATGGCCAAGTCACTTGTAAATCAATCCAGTACAGACTGAAAAGAAAGCCAACACATGCTCCTGGGAAAACAAAGCTTTTTAAAAATTGTGGTTTTTATAAATGAGGCTATTCAAAAGGTTAAATGAAACCATGTTTCTTACTGAAAGCATTCTGGGGAATGGAAACACCAGCAAAGAGCAGTGTTCTGTTAATACTGATCATTGCTCTCCTCAGGTCAAAATTTTTTCTTCAACAACATTGCCTCTCTTTCTCTTCTCCCCTTTTCCCCCCACTACCCAAGGCTCCCGGGCTGTAGGAATGCTGACAAGGAATAGAAAGTTGGAACAGCTACCTGTGCTTGCTGCAATGAACAGGAAGACTCCACAGAGTGGCAGAAGTAAGAATACTGAAACACGAGGCCAGGAAGGGGTCATTCAGGCCATCCTTCTCTCACCTGATGTTTGATCAGACATGGCAAGTGACCATATTCCAAGTGCATCCTACACAACCTTCTTGCTTGTTTCCTGTGGCCTAGTCACGTGAGGTAAGAGCTGACTCTCCGCGAGAAGTAGAACTTTTATTTACAGCCCAAACAGTTGTTCCCCAAGTGTTCAAGCTTCAGGGAATCCCTTTATTTTGTTTTCACCTTGGGACCTCATTACTGGTTGTGGTAGGCAAAGCAAATCATTTTGACCATGAAGTCACCTGGCATTGTATTGGCATGTTTCAGGCTACAACTGCTCAGTGCAAAGGGAATGGAGTTTGGGCAGTTATGTAGTAAACTTGAGTAGTGAAATCAATCAAACTAGATACTTCTTTGCCTCAGAATGAAAACAAAGATCATGTCATTATTCTGGACCATAATTTACCCGACCAAGCCTAAGAAACAAGGCCAGAACTCACTGTTCCAACTGTAAATTCTGGGTCAGGAGCCAGGCTGTCAAGCTCTGAAAATCTCACTGGGAAAAAATCCCGAGGCTGAAGCCCCTTCACAGGTCTCAGTGTACCCATAGCCAGTAAGGTGTAATCAGTTCCCTCTCCTGACTCTCCCCCACTGCTGCAGACATGAACCAGATTAACCAAATGGGTACCATTTTCCCAGGATCCCAGTAGGCCGGTCCAGCCCTTGTCAGAAGTGATAAGTGGCCATGTCTGAATGGGGCAAACATAACATCTGGTTAAAAACACTGTAGAATTCAGCTGTTCCTTAATATCCCTAACCCAAATCTACCTTTGTGGATCTTCTAATGCTAAGGAGATTTGATGCTCATATTCATCACAATTCTCTTTAGCTGAGATTGAACAGTCAGAAGCCTTAGCCTAAAAGGTTTCATCTTCATACATGGGATTCGTCTGGAAACTCATTCAAATGACAGCTTCTTGTTGGGGATGCCAATGGCCCGGCTCACTTAGATCTAGGGATTTGGAGATATTTCCTCCTCTGCATCTCCCAGGCAAAGGTAGCAGGATGGGGCCAGCCAGATGAAGGCTGGAAAAGTTCCAAATGGTGTCAGTCAGGTTCACAATGGTTCCTGAGACAGGCAGTGTTGTGGGACTAGTGATATCTAACTCCTAAAGATTATTCTTCATGTATGGACTTATCCCTGCTCATGTAAGTTTGGGACTAAAATGAGGGTTTTCCTGGGGACCACACAAGAATTTTCTTTTAGTAAAATGAGATGAAAGGAAAAAGGCACCCCTGCCTCTGAGCTAAGAACCCAAATATTCAGCTCTCTTCCCATATTGGATCCGGACACTCCACTCCCTGATTTTTCCATCTCTTTAGAAAATTCCTTTCCTCATATTATGCCTGAGGTAGTGGAGATAAGACCTGCCTGTACTTTTTTTTTTTCTGGTGAAGACATAAGGTCAACTTTGGCACTGTGGGGAGTAGGAGGAATGGATGAGCAGGGACACAAAGTTAGAAGTGGCAAGGATAAGCCTAGGGCAGGGAAGAGTTGGAAAAGTACTAACATCTTGCTGGTTGACTTGCTTGCTTTTCACAGGGGATGTACCTGTTTAGCCTGTAAACTTAATCAAGGTGAGGGGAAAGGGTGGAGATGGGAGAAACCATGGAAACAGCCATGGTCCCTCCATAGGCCCTACCCTCCCATGTGTTCTTCTCTTGGGGATACAAGTTTTCTTTCAGATTTTTTGCTAGCCCCTTGGACCCTCTGTTTTGAGTGAGAATGCAAACTCCAGAGAGGCTGAGGGAGGATGGGGTTGTTTCATGTGTTGGGGTGATGGCTTTCTTCACCCCAACAAATATTGGTATAGCAGTGGGCTGCTAGGCAAGTCATTGGAGAGCTTTTATTTTCAGCAAGTGTCCCCGATGCTCTGACAGGTGTGCACTGCCTGGAGCTAGATAGATGGACAGACAGGCTCCCTGCTCTCGGGTAGTTAGTCTTTCCCAAAAAAGGAAAAAACCTTCCCAGCTGCCCAGCAAAGAGTTTCTCAGGAACTTATTGTAAAACTGACCCAGGCAACTCAGGTCATCCCATCTGCCACCCTTGGCACTTATGTGTATACTGATTTATTCCATGTATTCCTTTATTTATTTTTCTTGTTACCAGTTATGTCTATATTTTCCCTCTTGTTTCCACTGGGTGTACACTACCTCTGTCTGACTCCTCCAGTATAGGGACAGCCAAGTTGATTATAGCTTCCCGAGTGCCTGGTACAGTACTTTGCATTAAATGGTTTCTCAGTAAGTACTGCTTCATTCATTCAATCGTATTTTTTGAGCGCTTACTGCGTACAGAGCACTTACTAAGCGCTTGGAAAGTACAATTCAGCTACAGAGAGAGACACACCTTGCCCATACTGGGCTTACAGTGTAGAAGGGGGAGAGACAGACATCAAAACAAGCAAACAGGCATCAAGGGGATGAGGGTCCACATGAAAAGCACCCTCTTAAGGGCTAACATGGAGCTCGAGAACCTGCTGTTTGCAAGGCCGCAGGCCAGTGAGGCTTTCTCCTGGTCTTTCTTTGGACCATCTTTTTGCAGAGGGGACAGTTAATGATACAATCCACAAGCAGCTGGTTTTAGAGGTGAATTTGGCAGAAGATTGCATACACTTAACTAAATGCTGAACTGCCTGGACATTCCTTGAAATGTCTCAAAGGAGAATTGCTTTAGAGTCTTTTATTTTTCCCTTTAAAATGCACTTTAAAATGTCATAATATTACCCCACCAGAGGTCACCCTCTGGTTGAAAAGCTATTTTAACGGTGACAGTAATTGAATAGAAATTGATGATTGTACTTTCATTCTAATTCAGCATTCACGAGTTCTACCTTTCAGTTTAATCATTAAGCGTTTTACCTAATTACTTTAATTCTAACCTGAACCATCTGGGAGCACCTTTTCCACTGCACTGGCTTTTGTTCACATGAGTGAATCTATTGTATTTTGTAAAGCTACACATAGACCACATTGATTCAGATTATCAATATTACTGTGTTCTATAGATTGTCATGAAAGTGAATTTATATAAAGTAATCAAACCTTGAACGACTAACTCTGGGTGGAGAAGAATGTTGTCTTTGAGTTAATGTTCTTGGTATCGTCTAGGTCCTGGGAATGAACTATCAAGTGATATTGGGAAATTGATAGACAGTCTCTTTGCCAACTAGCTAAAAGTGTGAATGCCCATACAGGACAGGAAGGTATGGCTCCAGAAGGAAAAAAATCACAATTTGAAGGAATTCTTTTGTTTGTTTTTCAGTGGTATATAAGTGCTTACTGTGTGCCAGGCACTTACAATGTGCTGGAATAGATAATCAGGTGGGACACAGTATATGTCCCACATGAGGCTCAGACCCTTAATCCCCATTTTACAGAAAAAGTAACTGAGGCACTAAAAAGTTGTTTTTTAAAATGCTTGTCAGTGCTTCTCTTCTAGTTCCATTGTGGGGTCAGGGAGTGAAGGAAGTAATGTCTTCAGAGGGGCTGAGCTGTGGTTTTGAAACGTCTCAGTGCCAGCCTAACAAATCACAGGTTAGAGAAGACAAAGTGTTCTCTTGAGGAAATCCTGGAGGAGTTTTCTGTTTCCTAATAGGAAGTTGTAAATCTAACATAGGGAAAATAGGGAGGCAGGAGTGACTGCCTGAAGAACTACAAGACTGAGTTTCCGTATCCAGATCTATCAGTTATGGTATGTATTAAGCCCTTCCTGTGGGCCAAGCACTTTGCTAAGAGTTGGGGTAAATACAAGATAATCAGTTCAGACCCAATCCCCACCCCACAAGGGCCTCACATTTTATCCAGATGGTTCAAGCATTTGATACCATTGACCTCAATTAACTATCTAGATATTCCCACTTGAAATGGGAGGTTTGGGGACCAGAAAAATGTGGCTAAATGAAACCAACCTTTTGTACCTGAATTGTTTGGATAATTTTCTGGAAACACCCAGTCTAACTGCACACAGACTGTAAAAGTCTATCTTCTTGGCTGAAATGCAGTGCAATTTTTTATTAGTAATATTAAAGTGCTTACTTTGTGCCAGACACTGTACTAAGCGCTGGGATAGTTACAAGCTAATCAGGTTGGACACATTATCTGTCTCCCATGTGACTCAGTCTTAATCCTCATTTTACAGATGAGGTAACTGAGGCATAGAGAAATTGTGTCTTGCCCAAGGTCACCCAGCAGACAAGTGGTGGAACTGGGATTAGAACCCAGGTCCTTCTAACTCCCAGGCCCATACTCTTCTTATGAATTAGGCCATGCTTCTTCTCATGAATAATTAAGTGAATTAATTCATGCACTGAACCAGTCTGCATAAGTCATATCAGAAATACCTAAGTTCCATCAATAAATTTGTGTTTGTGGTGATTAAAAAGCTAGTTTTTAGTCTGAACTATGTGGATAATCATTTCAACTCTCAACTTTAATTTTTGCTTATGTAATCACAGTCTAACATTTTAAGAACTCTGGAGGTCGAGGAATTTCATCACCCATAGAACAACATAGATTCAGCATAGCCCCCAGAAACCCTGGCCTTACTCTGATAAAGCCTGAGTGCATTGCACCCTGGAGGCCCCTGCAGAGAAGTTTGGCCAATCAATCGATCGTATTTATTGAGTGCTTACCGTGTGCAGAGCACTGTACTAAGCACTTGGGAGAGAACACTATAACAGACACATTCCCTGCCCACAACAAGCTTAAAGTGTAGAGGGGGAGACGAACAATATAAATACATAAATTACAATATATACTTCCAGTAACTTCCACACTCTTCCAATAAGCCAAGAATCAGAGCACTAGAAGATTCCTTCAGCAGTCTTTTTGTCCATTACTTTGCCTCCAGGCAGCAACTCACCTAAACCATCCCTGGAACCAATATCAGCAGAAAAGAGCACTCTACTAAGTGCTTGTAAAAGGACAGCATAAGTAAAAGAAACAGTCCTCCTCCTGAGGGAGTGTACAATTAAGTTGTTTGGCCTTATTCTCCAGAGAGGGAAACCCCCCAAAGCTCTCTTGATTATTCATGCCAGAACCTGAAGCAGTAATAGTAGTCATGAAAGTAATGGTATTTAGCAAGTGCCTACTATGTGCTAAGCGCTGGGGTAGATACAATGTTAAGGTATGGGACAAAGTCCCTGATTCACAGTCTAGCTTATCCCTATTTTACAAAGGAGGAAACTGAGGCCCAGAGAGGCTAAGTGATTTGCAGGAGGTAGAGGTGGGACCCAAACTCAGGTCTCTCCATTCCCAGTTCAGTGCTCTTTCCACTAGGTCATGGAGCCTTCCAACAGGTGTAATGCACTGAACTAAGCATTTCAGAAGTACAAAAGAGAGAATGACATGTTCCCTGCCCACAAGGAGTTCACACTCTACTGAGGGAGACAGATTGGCATAAAAACATGTGCAAATATAGAGTAATCAAAGTAAGTGAATGTATTATTGAGTAACATATAGAGGTAAGTGCTGAGGATAAGTATACAGAGTCAAGAAGCTCTTCCAACCTATATTTTTCTCCCCCTCGGGCCCATAAGCTCCTGGTGGGCAGGAATTGTATCTATAAACTCTGTTGAATTGTACTCTCCCAAGTGCTTAGTACACTGCACGTACACAGCAAGTAGTAATAAATACTCATGATTGAGTATACTTCCTGAATATTGGAAAGACAAGGCCAAAACTTCCTTCCCCAGTCCAGGCTACTTTTCAGAGGAAATATTGCTGGTTCCTGTTGGAATCTGACAATGTGTTGGTCTTCCTGGGTTTCTGTTTGGAACCATCCAAAGCAGTGGGACGGGAAGTAGAGGGGATTGCAGAATCAGCAGAAAATTTTCCCCTCTTTCCTCATGAGCCATGGAGGTTCCAGCAATTTCAGCTACTGTAACCTGGTGTGGGCAGGTGTAATTAACACATCACAGTGTGACTCAGAGCCTTACGCAGCAGACCTTTATGTGTCGCAGCTGACACAGTTCAGTCTGACAATTTTTATGAGCTGCCTGGCTAAGGAATTGTTGTCTAGCAAGTTTGTCTTTCTGCTGCCTAGTTCGAGGCGTAACCCCATGCCTGCAGTCTATACTTAGCCTGCATCTGAGAGAAGCCAAAGATATAGGATTTGTGCCTCGCATCATGACGTCCTTGTAAACTTCAAGCATCATCCAGCACAGTCGGCAGTGCTGTGCCAGTGGATTTAGTAACATCGCGAGGTGGAAGTACAACTGGAGTTTTCTGGGAGCATCTGACCCTCATTAGACCTGGGATGAGAGATTTCTTTAAGGGTAAGTCATCTTTCAAGCTTATAGGACTGACTCTGTAATGGCGCTCGGCTTCTACTGGGACTGAAATCCAGCCCGTGACATTGCATCAGATTTGCTTTTCAGGTGAAGCTCTGGAGTGGATGTTTCTCTGGAATGGAACGCCTAAACTTCTTTTCGTAGATGCTTAGCTTTGAGAATATTGGATAAGGGAAGTGAAACGATGGAAAGTTTGGGTTAGTTTAAATGGATACTTTGCTTTTTCACGTCACCATCTGAAAAATGGAGAATTTTTTTACGGAATTTATATAAGTGCTTACTATGAGCCAGGCACTGTCCAAAGCGCTGGGGTTAATACAAGCTAATCAAGGATTAAGAAATTTCCTTTCTCTAAATCACTCCACTGAGTAATTTAACTTTTTAGAAGCGTTTTTGAAAAACAGTTTTTCATAGCAAACTTGTACTTTGGGGATAAAAAATGAAAAATGGCTCTATTCTTTCACCACAAGTTTTTTTTTCTTCAAAAATCTTTGCCACCTGGGCTGTGAAAATGTAATATTTTCATAACATCAAAGAAGCACGTAATTTCTGACAGACGTTTTTACCCAGAATCCTTGAGCTTCTCCTTCTTCAAATCACCAGGTGGCTCACGTCTTGGAGTGGAAGAAATAAAGGCCCAAATGGGGCATTTAGAACTACAGATACGTGTGCCTTTTCAGGAGTCAGACTAGTCCCCTTTTCAGTGTTGCTTTCTGGGCCTAAGCAATGTGGAAGGCAATATAGTAATGGTGGTATTTTTTTAAGTGCTTATTATGTTACCAAGTACCTTACTAAATGCTGGGTTGATTACAAGAAATCAGGTCAGTCACAGTCCCTGTCCCATATTGGGCTGGGAGGATGGGGATGGCGATTCACCCTCTAAACAAAAAGAGCTCGGGGCAGGGTGGGGGGAGAGAAACTCCACAGTTCCCTGTCCTCTGGACCCATCTGCTATTTTACTCCTTTTGTTCTTCTCTGGGTGGCAAAGATCAGGCATAGCCCATTGCGATTCATTAGACTGAGGTACTAGTTATGCATGAGGTGAACTAAGGAGCTCGTTGTACCCATGTCATTCACTTACAAACCAGGAGTCCACTTTACAGGCCAAGGCAACCACTGTTTTTCAAGCAGCTTAAGCCATGATACTGGCTTTGGTTCTTAAAACACCCTCTCCTCTCCTTATGGTAAGTGGGTTCCAAGGAGACCCAGCACCAGAGCTAGAAGTAATCCTTCTGTGGCAGCCCTGATGAAAGTGGATTGTTTCTTTGGAAGGTTTTGATGGTTACTTGGCATTTGTTGGGAGTTAACAATGTCTAGGTTTTCACTAGCTAAGTGTAGCATGGAGGGTGTTCCCTGGATAATTCAGAGCAAAAAGTACTTAGGTCTTCTAGAATATTTAGGTAATTAAGGTAAATGACTTCTTTTGGCTTGAATTACCTTAGTAATCCTTTCACTATCCCAGGTCACTTTGTAACAGTGGTAAAACAATTTTGTTATATCACATTTTACATCTGGATAGTTCTTCAGCCTACAGATTTTAAGGATTGGGATTGTTTCAAGTGGATTTAGGGAAATCCAACTCCTTTTGGGTGATGTGGAGCCTCCAGAAGATTTTCTTTAGACTTCATTATTGAGTTGGTTTAGAACCAGCTCTTTGGGGAGTGTGGACAGTCTCATTTGGTCAGTCATCATTATTTACTATATGGCACCTACTGAGTCCCAGGCACTGCACTAAACACTTGGGAAATTACAACAGGAGCAAGATGCAAATTCCTGCATGGATCATTCAGATCCATTTTCCTATAGAGAGCCATCATCAGAATCCCTTCTCAAGATAACTCTAGCAGGGATTTGTACACTGCAACTCAAAAGTTCAGTCCGTGCTTTTCTTTGATGAACTATGTAGTTTCAAATGCCACAAGGTCTGGCACTTAACTGAGAATATAGTGCCATTTGCATTTAACTTTCACCATCCAGAAACCTTTCCCTCTATTCAGTGGACTTTTCCATTATTTGTCCTCTTAGGCCGTGAGCTCCCCAAGGGACATGGACCGTATCTAATTCCCACCTATGTATTCTCTCCCAGTGTTTTTTTTCCGGTACTCTACACTCAATAAGCATTTAATAAATCCAATTACTGCTACTTTTAACCAGACTCTTTAGTTGTGACAAATCATAGTCCTCTGCTGCAGTGAAACAAAGAGCTGCTCAGGGAAACATTCAGCTCTGGTCCTGCCTCCAAGCCCTGATAATAATTTTGGTACTTATTAAGCACTCACTTTATGCCAAGCATGCTTCTGAGTGCTGGGATAGATATGAATTAGGCTGGACATAGTCCCTGTCCAACATGGGATTCAGTCTAAGTAGGAAGGATTACCATTTAATCCATGTTTTACAGATGAGGTAGTTGAGGCACAGAGAAATGAAGTCACTTGACCAAGGTCACACAGCAGGCAAGTGGCAGTGCTGGGATTAGAACTCAGGTCTTCTAACTCCCAGGCCCGTGCTATTTCCACTAGGCCACGCTGCTTCTCCTTTAAAGAAGAGGTGGAATCTGTAAACTTTCCTTTTCTCACCCTGCCATATATGCATGAAGATAATATCCAAGGATTTTTCAAGTTCATAACTTCTCCATTGCTTATCTAAATGTCTCTTTTTACTGACTATAGCATGGCTTATCCATTTCAGAAGTGGGAACCCCTCTTCAGAATCCTTCATTTCATGTCCTCCTCAACTATTAGTACACACTTTCCCTTGAATCAATTAATCAGTGGTATTCATTGAGCCCTTACTGTGTTCAGAGCACTGTACTAAGCCATTGGGAGAGTACAATACAAGAGTTGGTAGACATGCTCACTGCTCACAAGGAGCTCACTTCTAAAGGAGTGAAGGTTAATTACCAGGCATATTCCATTACTTCTCAGGTCACCTGTGCTTTCTGGGAGGAATTTAAGAAAATGGACAAGGCATGGCAAAACACTTTTCAAAACCTAAGCACTAACAGCTTTCCTAGCAGCACAACTTTGTTCACCCTATTTTGACTCAGTCCTAAAGGGGATCAACAAACAGTCAATGTGGTAGTGGGACTGGACTGAATGCTGTCAGGTAAAGACTGTGCAGACATGTATCTTGAACCCTTGGGATGGAGGATTCCTAGGGATCTCCCACCTGTCCTGGTGGTGTTCAGCAGGGCTAAGGGCACTTTGTACTGCTTCCCGCACCTTGGTGCCAGCTTCCCTGTACTCTGGGTGACAAGTCAGGGGAGGGCAGCGCTGGGGTTTGGAAAAATCTGGAATGCTGTCCTATCAACGAGGAATATTCTGATGTAAGGAAACCCGGAGCGGGCTCTGGAAAATTGCCTCCAAAGTAATTTTCTCTGTGTGCCCAGAACTCTCCTTACCACTGTTGGCAAGGTACTCTATATTACATTTCCCCCAATTCAGGTTCAGGTATTGAGGGATTTTCCATTAGAAAATCCCTCTCAATATATACCCCTTGCTGGGGCAGGCTTGGCACAATAAATGCTGCCATGGTGGAGAGAGATCCCCTATACTAGAAGATTCACCCAAGGGAAGAGTCCTTTTGAAAAACTGCCCTGCTGCTGCCACTGCCAAGTAGCTGTTCAGAGTCTCATACCTTTACTGAAAAGTCTCAGCTCTCATTCCTTTTCCTATAGCCAGACTTGAACTTCAAAGTTGACAGTTTTGGATTACCCCTCATTCGCCACCCTACACCTCCTTTTTTTATAAGGAAAAAAATCCTCTCCCATTGGAGTTTAAAGATTGCTATCCTGTCTTGAACAGAAACTAGGAGTGAGGACTCACACACCTAGCTCAAACCCCACTTTTTTTATGGTATCGGTTAAAATGCTTACTAGGTTGCCTGGCACTGTACTAGCACTGGGGTAGATACAGGAAAGTCAGGTTGGACACAGCCATGTCCCATTTGAGGCTCACAGTCTTGAACCCGGTTATCACTCACTCAGAACCCTCCCTTGCTACTTTGTTGTGCGTGCACTTCTCACACAGTCAGTGCTAGTGATGGGTCTATCCCTCTATTCAGGGGCTGCCTGAGACTTTTGACAAGAATATGGTCAGATCTTTGCAACCATTACCATTCATTAGCTTCTGACCTCACTATTTACAAAGGATTGTTGTTCGGGGGAGGTCAGGGTTGATGGGGTGGGGGGTTGTTTTCTGAACCAGGCTTGCTGTAGTCCAAGCAAATGAATACTGAGATGGAAACAAGGAGCCATTCTCAGTGCTGTACGAAGTCTTGCTGAGACCTCTAACCCCTTCTCTACTTCCTCTGAAATCACATGATCTGTGGTCACATACCCAGTAAGTGTGCCTGCGGCTTGTCTCCCATGTATTTCAATCTTCCAGGGCTGCTTCTATCCATGATTGAGATTATTACTCTCTCCTAGAAAATCTATCTGGTACTTGGGAAGCAGCATGGCCTTGTGGAAAGAGCATGGGCCCGGGAGTCAGAGGACCTGGGTTCTAATCCTAACTCTGCTACTTGTCTGTGTGACCTTGGGCAAGTCACTTCACTTCTCAGTGCCTCAGTCCCCTCACTTGTAAATTGGGGATTCAATACCATTTGTCTCTCATACTTAGACTCTGAGCCCCATGTGAGACAGGGACTGTGTCCAACCTGAGTATCTGGAATCTACCCCAGTGATTAGTACAGTGCTTGGCACATAGTAAGCACTTAACAAATATTATTATTCTCTGTAGTGGAACTGGTAATCCCTACTAAAAAGGCAGATGCCATTTGGGTCAAGAAGTATGCTTCAGAAAAAAGTAAAAATGAACCACTGTGAATACGTTTCAGAAACATGAATAAAACACAGAAGGAATTGATCCCATTGATGGGCAAGAAAACAAATCCACCAAGTTCAACCTCTGCCGGTCTGCTGGAGAAAAAGTCTTCTGAAGTCACACCAACCAAGAAGAGGTAGGAAATCCTAGTTGCCTTTCTGGGGATATTA